>NC_138374.1:34708509-34733507 GCF_054177405.1 Leptonychotes weddellii | reverse complement strand
GCTGGAGGGGCTGGGATGGGGACCAAGAAAGCAGGAGTGATAAATAGGAAAGAGGTGACCTTTATTCTCTATGCACTGATGCCCCTAATTACCCCTCAGGTCACAGGTTTTCTCATAATGGGGTACCACAGTGGCACTTGGGAACTCTGTAAGCATGGATGATGCAAACTCACGTGCCAACACACCTAGGCCTGATGGCAGCCATCCTCATGGAGGGTCAGGCCCTCCAGAGAAGCCATGTTCTGCCTGCTGCCGGGAGCACCTCTGGGAGCTGGGCATGGCGGGCAAGGGCAAGTGTCCACCCTGTCACCCACAGCGTGGAGCCCATTCTGGGAAGGGCATCTCTGTAATTCGGAGCCTTGTATGACAAGGTCAAGGTTAATTGATAATTGCAGTCAGGAAAGCCCAAAGGGGCCCGACGCAGGGAGACATGTGTGGCTCCATTCTGAGAACAGACTTCTTGGAGGTGAGGGGGGAGCCAACACCCTGAGGATGGATGAGACGGAACAGAGAAGGGTGTTCTCCTGGGAAAGCTTGGGAATGAGAATGAGTATCACGTGCCAGGGAGCCCGGCAGGCAGAGGGAGGTGTGACCGAAAGGAAGCGTCGGGCTGGCTTTAAGGGAACTGAAGAAGCGCTTCTGAAATGCTCTCACCATCTCAGTCACTGAGAGGACCCCGGTTTCTGCAGGGGAAAGAGCTTGCCCTCTCCCGCTAGAGCGGCCGCAGTGAGGCTTGCCCCTGGGTCCTTGTACAAGTGACCTGTGACTTGTGTCATCCAGGTGAGACAGGTGGGCAGGGAGCCGGGCTGTGACCTGAGCCCGGGGAGGCACATTTCCGGTGGGGGGGCTCCGTGTCTGTGCCTCCACCGCTGAGGGCCCTGGTGCCCCGCCTACCCTATCAAGGAGGGCTTCTGACAGCTTCGGTGCGGGATCAAACCACCTCGGAAGAACTGCGCAGGCGAAGACGTCCCAGACAGACTGGAAGTCTGGAGGGACTTGTTTTTCTTTTCTTTTCTTTCTTCTTCTTCTTCTTCTTCCTTTTTTTTTTTTTTTTTTTGTATCCTTTGAAAATTGTGAGTTACGTGGAGAACTTCCCTGGTTTGTTGTTTGTCCGGTTGCTAGAGCCTTTTTGAACATACCATCAGAGAGTGTGTCAGGCAGAGTAAAGATGGGACAAATTTTGAAAAGTGATTTGTGGAAGGAAACCGCACTCAGAATACCTGTGAGGAACATAATAAGGAAGTATGCCTTTTTAAAAGAAAATGAGAGAGGATGCATTTAGAATGAAAGCATGCCCAAGAAACTCCAGATTCACCCTGAGTTGAGCTGCTCTCAGGACAGTAGGCCCTGCCACCCATTAGCCATATAACTTGGGTTCCACCCTGACTCTACCCGAGCTTGGCTTTCAAGTCTTTGCAGTGAGATGTGTGCAGCTGCAAATAGCAATTCCATTTCAAGTCCCCTGGGGGAGAATATCCCATTGCTCCCTATTGCCCGCAGAAGCAAATCCAAACTCTATGGGGGCATAGAAACCCTTGCTGTTCTGGGCCCACCCTACTATTCCATCCCGGCCCCCCTGTGCCGCCCTCCCTGCCTGCCTCATACCCACCAGCCCGCCCCGTCCAGGCACCGGGATGTCACACACCTCCAACACCTCGTTATTCCACTGGGAACACCCCTCCCTCCTTCCCAGCTGGGCGAGCTCCTGTAGGGTCCAACACAGTTCCCTGATGTGACTGGTCCCATCTTTAGGTGTAATTATTTGTTTATGGGCTTCTCCTACTAAATTGTGAACTCCCCCGAAGCAGTGATGAAATATGACCCCTTTTGCCATTTCGTGCCTGGTACATAATAAGTGCTTAAAAATGTTGGTTGAAGATTTTAAGTATTTCCCTTTTGGAATAATGAGCAGGAAAAAAAAAAGGGGGTTGTGGAATACGTTCTCTACCTTCCCGCCCCTTTGCTTTTCTGGGCCAGAAAGGGGGCATTGGGCCAGAACATCTGAGAATCTAGCCTTGAGCACGTTCCATCAATTACTATATCCATCCCTATTTGCATTGGGGTGGGACTTGGCAGGGCTTCAATTGCAAGCGTGCACTTTCTGGGTAGAGAATGCGGTCCCGGGATTTCCTTTCCTACAGCGGTGATGTTGCCGTGATCCCTGGTCTCCTCCTTCTGAGGACACGGAGGCCTCCAATCCAACTGCACACAGCCACATGCGGTCATTAATCACTCCCATTACCTGATTAAAGGAACTCTCCAGACCAGGAGGAGAGGGGGGAAAAAAAAACCACAAAAAACCTATGCTATAAAAAAGACTGAATTATAGAGTCCCTCTGCACCAATACTTCCAAATCAGGCAATTTATTGCAAACAACCAAAATCTCATTCTCAGGCCATTAACTAAAATAGGAAAATATCTTAAATTCTAAAAATAACAAGGGACACATTATAATAGGTTCCTGGCTCTGGACAAGCAGAGGGGTGCTTCGTGTGATGGAAACCTCAAGAACTTGGAACATGACTCTTTCTTTCCTGAACCCCCCGACGTGGAGGCTGCCGGCTCGAGCGTGACTCCGCCTTCCTCACCACTACCTCTGTCTATCATCTTCAGATTGTCCCAGCGGTGGTGCCACCCAGTAAGCAGAGGGTCAGGAGTGAGGCCCGGAAACAAAATCTTTTTTTTTAATTTATATTAAATAAATAGATGGACTTGATATTTAGAAGAGGTCTGCCTAAGGTTCCTTTGCTGTGTGGTGGTGTTGCGTTGTTCTGTTTTGTTTTTGTGGAAACCTGGAGAGAGTCACAAAGGTGCAGAGGAGACTGGATCCTGTCAGGCGGTGTGAATCCGTGGCGCACCCCCTCCCTCCTGAAACTCCTCAAGCCCGCTGACGGGTCTCCAGTGCCAAAGCCAGACGTCTTCTCTGCTCTGGGTCTTGGCCCGGCTGGGTCTTGACACTGGGCAAGGAGAGGGCAGCAGGGACATTTGGGTCTGGGTATCGTGCCCAGGAGTCACCAAGTCCGGGACAAGGGTATGATCTGGCTTTGAACTGATGGGAACCGACCCCCAGCAGCCCTGACACTGGATACATCTGAGGTGAGAGCCTTAGAGAGGTGGGATGTACTGCCATCCTCAGGAGCAGGGCCCCCCTGGGGGGTCTAAGGGCCTGGCCTCACCCACCATGAACTCCCCGGGGGTCTGGAGACCTGCCCCCCAGCGCATTTGAGTATTCCGGGTCAGTCTTCTGACCGCTGTGTCCCCACAGCGGGCCTGCATGCTGCCTCCCTTCTCTCCTCGTCCCCCTAGGATTCCCTGGGGACAGTCTGTTCTCTGCGGGCCTAAAGCCCCTTCTTCAGTCACCTTCCCGGTATGCCCTCCCCACTAACCGCCAGGCTCAGACATGACCTTGGACTGCCTTCCCATCTGTGAACCCTCCCAGTGGCCGGTGGAGCTCAAAGCTCAGGGAGCACTAAGGAGTAAGTGAGTGATGTCAGGTTCCGAGCCCCCGGGGACAGTGCCTCTCAGTGGACGGGGCTGGAGGGAGGGCCGATGTTCAGCATTTTGAGGAGACAGGTGCTCAAGGGTCCTCTCACTGCCATGGGGAAAGCCTTTTCTGGAGAAGGAATAACTGAAGGCAAAAATTATTTTATGATCTTTGCCCCACCAGTTCCCTGAGGAACGGGTGAGGCCCTGTTCCCTCCCTTCCGCCTCTAGCTTCTAGGAGCTCCAGAGCTTTCAGAGGGCGGGGCAGGCCTGCCCTGTCAGTTCGCGGTGGTCGGGAAATCTGAGTTTCACAGAAGCAGCCCTGAGGTGGGGCGGCCGGCTCCAGCCCGCTCGCCTTTCCCAGGAGGAGAGGGAGGTACACAGAAGGGCTGGGGGAGCAGCTGGGTGCTCAGGGCCTGGGCTCTGCGGCTCTGCATGAGCCCGCCTCTGGTAGGGTGAGCCCTGAGCCCCCCGCACTGAGTCCAGAGCCCTCTCCGGGTGCAAGCCCAGTCACGTCACCCTTGCTTGGAGTGTTCCTTTTAACGAGGACTCATTATTTTCACAATGGAACCCAAATGTCTTATCTTTCCAAGACTGGAGATCTGGCCAAGGGGATCCTCTCACCCACCTCCCAGCAGCCTTTGCTGCAGGCGCTGTGCCAAACACCAGCCAAACGCCAAACACCAGCCGCTCGCACTTGTGCCTCCCCGCCTCCCCACGTTCTGTTCTAGAAGCCTCTTGGCACCCTAGGAAGCAGGCTAAGTCTCACTCACTCCTGCTCCCAGACATTCCCAGGGGCTCGGGGGCAGTGCCTCCCCCTGGCTAGTGCCAAGCGTCTCTGTCATCTCAACTGGTTTTCCTGTGACACCAGGACATAGGTCCTGCTTGGTGCCCGCCAATGTGTCACCTGAAAGTACATCCCAGGGGCAACGCTGAGCAGTGGGAGATCGGAGTGTGAGAATTGTTTGTCTCCCTTTATGCTGTACCTCTCGGGGGCCCGTGGCTCTGGGTAAAGCTTCTCTGAGAACGGTACCCACACGACGGAGCCGTCATCGCACGCAGCTGTGGCCGTACGGATGCGCTGCCCTTGTTCTCGTATGTTCTCTCCTTCCATTCCCTACGCACTCCCGCCGGCTGGGATCGCACTTCTGTAGTAGTCAGCTAAGCTTGCCGTCACGAAGTACCACACCCCAGGTGGCTTAAACAACACACGCTCTGGAGGCTGGGAGTCTGAGATCCAGGTGCCGGCAGGGCTGGTTCCTTCTGAGGCCTCCCTCTCCCCGAGTTGTAGATGGCCGGCTTCTTCCTGTGTTCTCACACTGTCTTCCCTCTGTGTGTGTCTGTGCACTTATCTCTTCCTATAAGGACCCCAGTCATATTGGATTAGAGCCCGTTTTACCTAAATCACCTCTATAAATACCCTATCTCCACATATAATCATATTCTGAGGAACTGGGACCTCGACATATGAATCTGGGGGGACATGGTTCAGTCCATAACAACTCCCTAACACAGTGACAGCTCGTGAGTCCTGTGCTTTCTGGGACACCAAGACTAAGACCCTGTCCATTTGCTCTGCAAAACTATAAAACCCTGGAGCCCAGGAACGAGGCCCTGCCTTCATATTTGTATCCTTCATGCACTAGGCAGAGCACAGAGTCGGCATTAAATAAAAACATCCAGGAGTGAGTGATATCATGCGACGTAATTCCCAAATGCCCAAAGTTCGCCCATTCAGGTATGTCTTCTTTGGGGATGGCTTGATTCCAGTGTGTGTGCATTTTTTGCACTCAACAAATCCCCATAGAGAGTAGTGTTTATTACTCTTTAAAAATGTGTCACATGAATTATTTTATTTAGTTTATTGCAATCACACCCTGAGAACCAGGTGTCTGAAAGCTAACAGATGAGGAAGCTGAATACAGACGGGAGGACTTGCCCAAAATGCACCCAACAGAAGGGCCAACATGGCCTATTTGGGTCCTGTGTTCTCCAAACCCCTTGCCCAGCTGAGATCTGAGTTTGCTGAGTGCCTGTGCCTCAGGCCTAGATGTCAAACCTGGTGCCATGCATTCTGGTTCATAGTGCTGCCTGAGGAGTCACCAGAGAAAAACCCAGAACAGGAAGAAAGGCCTTTGGAGGCTTGGAACCTCCAGAGGAGCTACCTGGCCAAGATCCCTGCCGCCAACAGCGCTGTAATTTATGGTAACTCATGCCATTGCTGGGTATCTGAAGCCGACACCTCACACAGACACAGATGAGCACCCAAACAAATGCTCGCACGCCATCGTGCGTCCCTGGTGACCAGCTTTGTCATCAACATCATCATCATTATCATCACCATCCCCAACCCTGCCACACACACATGTGCACAAACATGCATGTGTAGGCATACACACACACACACACACTCACGCACACACACATACACACAGGCGCACACATCTCTGAGATCCTCCCAGACCAGTTTGAACCCCCCGCCCTCACCCATGACTCTCAGCTGGACCTGCACTGGGCTCCTAGGACTATCCTCAGCGCCCCCCTCCTGGATCCTTACTGGAGCCAGTCTGAGCACTTTCTCTGGGGCATGCTGTCGATAATCACCTCTGGCCCCAACCACTGCAATGTAGGGGCCAGGCAACAAAAACAAAGCAAGTCAAACATTCTCAGACAAATGGCTTTATCGCTAATACTTCCTAAATGAAATAACAAACACGAGCAAGGGTTTGAACATTCATTTGGCACTTCTGACAGAAAAGACAGAAGGATAAGTGGTCAAAAAGAGCTGATAACACTTGCAGTCCTCATAATGAAATAGAAGATGGTTCGATCTGAGAGAGCTGTTTCAATCACCCCAAAGATCTTTTCACCCAATAGGTTATCAGTGGATTGATCTATTTGCCTGTCTGTCTGTCCAGGGCGACGGCCTGAGTCATGACAACCTGTCAGTTTCATGCTAAAGCAGAACCCAAAGTAGCCACATGTTTTGGGACATTTAACAGGAAAGGTTTTCTCTTCGTATTTTCCTGCTTTTAAGAGAAGATGCCCAAGATAAGGCAGTGAGGGGCCGAACCAGTAAGAGCCCAGGCAAACAGGCTTTGGTCTCACTGAGCCTGAGAGGGGTCGCAAACCCGGGAAGGAAGAG
Source organism: Leptonychotes weddellii (assembly GCF_054177405.1). NCBI lineage: Eukaryota > Metazoa > Chordata > Mammalia > Carnivora > Phocidae > Leptonychotes > Leptonychotes weddellii. Next base: position 34,726,878 of record NC_138374.1, on the reverse strand, counting down.
CTGCTGAAAATTGCTGGGTTTTATGACCCTGAGCACACCTGGCCACACTGCTCCCCTTCCCATTAAATTCCCCTTTCCCAAGCTCACAGATGTGGTCCTCGGTGGTCCTGGGACGATGGGCACAAGTTGCAGTAGGCGGGCCCCTCGTTCCCACGCCATGGGGGAAGGGTCCCCAAGCTGGCTTTGAATGATGAAAGCCTCCAAGCAGCCTGCTCCTCAGCCCCCCTTGCTTGGGAGGGGTCATGCAGGCAGGCTGGGCTTTGAAAATGCAGGGGGCTGTCTGCCTCTAGAAGGTGGGTCCAGCCGCCGGGGAGACCAGCCAGCTAAATGACAAGCCACCGAACCCACACAGGGGAGTCTCCTCCCGAGTCCTCTTAAACCCCAGACTAGGAAGAGATGGCGGTGGTCTGACTGCCGTTGCACATGGAGGACGAACATTCATCACACTGAAGGGCCAGCGAGGCTTTGGTTTTGATCTCCTGTTTACACAGCCCTGGCCTCTGCGGCGTTCCGACGAATCTGTGTCCCATGCAGCCTGGGGACCCCCCCGGGGGCTGCAACGGCCGCCTTGTGTCGGTTCCGCCACATGTGTTTGTGCAGCTTTGGCCGCCTCCGCTCGCAGGACGCCGTGGCCCTGGCGGGCTCGCGCTGGAGAGCAAGGGCACTTGCTGGAGGAGAGGGCCCCTCACAGCTGCGCCCTGCAGGGAGCCTGCGCAGCTCCTAAGGCCTCCATCTTCTAAAGAGTACTCGGTGCTGGGGTTTTCTTTCCCTCCTTCCAAACTCAAGGCACGTAGCGTTACTTTGTCTCCCCAGATGGAGTGAACCAAAGTTAAGTTAGAAAATAATAGCCAAATGTGATTGAAGGGGAGTCCTGGTCACAGCCCTAAGCTCTGCACGCAGTAAACCCCCACTTTACCAACAGGGAACCAGCAAACGCCCTGAGGTCACCCTGGGGGCCGGTGACTGGTGTTATCGAAATTGTAGGGTGGGTTTGATCCCTATTCTGACCGTTTCCTATCAACCTCGTTATTCCAAGTTTAAAACTGTCATCTCCAGCTCCTGTTGGGACCCCTTTCCCGGGCTTCACATCCCGCATGCTCCATTTCATTCGTTCCGAGAGGCCAGCGTGGGCTGCAAATCTCTACATGTGTGGGGCCTCAGAGACAAAGCTCCAATGTCCTTCTTGCGGCCACAGGGCTTAGCTGGTCTCCCGTTGTGGGAACATCCAGACCTGCAGACAGGCTTAGTATTTCCTCCTTCAGATGGTGTCCTGCCCTAAGCCCAACGCTCAGAACCCATGCAATCAAAAGCAGATGTGCTATCACGGAATCCGAAGCTCTGGGGTTGGATGTGACCTTTACGATCACATCAAGTTCATCCCCGAGGGCCCAGCTCCAGGCTGTTCTGTGACACTTCCCCCACCTATTCACCCAGACAAGTTTTAAGTATCTGGATTACAGACATTTCTACTCCAGTCCAAAAATGAGGAAATGTTCTTATTCCCTTAAGAGTCTGATCACTTAACCATCTTCAACCTGATTTCTACGTCTCTTTGAACTTTAATATCCCCTCGGCACCATGGCAGTCTATGTATTTAGGAACATCAACAAAAGGTGAGCGCCAGTGGAGTTTGAAAAGAGTCAAGATTTCTTTGAAGCCCATGAGCCCCTTTTGTAGGCACCCACTTGTTCCCGAAAACTGTAATGAAAATTTTGTACTACTTATCATCTTTGTCAACAGCAAACATTTATTTAGCGCCTACTACATACTCATTAAAGTTGACACTGGGTAGAGAGGGTGGTACAAATATACAAATGTATGTTAAAAATATCATGCGTGGCCCCAAGCAGCACATGAGAGACAGACAGACTCAAATGTCCTTGGCACTCATGTGATACAAAACCCGAGTGGGAAGAGCTATCATAAAAGCAGTGATTTCTACCCAGGCACAGTGGAACTGCTTCAAGGCGAAAGTAACCTTTGACATTACAGCTGAAGGTAAGTGAGACTTTCACAGGTAGAAAAATCACCCGCGAAGGATGCTTTCCAAACAAGGAAAGGACACAATACATGGTGGCTCAAGGAATCAAGAACATTCTGCCATAACCAGGAATTAGAAGGGGCGACTGAGATTGGGGAGAGGGTGGGAGTAGGTGATGGGGCAGCCGGGTCACGTCCAGATTCTGGGAGGTCTTGTGGTTCAAGGAGCTGGATATTCATCTCATCCATTGCTTTCACCCTCTAGATCAGTGGCCTATCCATCATGTCAACGTCGTGGGAAGAAACGGCTGGTTGCCTTGGCAACAGTGTGGATGCCATGGCTACTCTTCTTGGCCACTTGTTCCTTTAGGCAAAGAAAGAAGCCCCTCCGAGGCATGTCATTCCATCCTCCTTGAAGGCCAGTTCAAATGTGGCCTTGCCCCAGTCTCTGTCCCCTCCCTTCCCACCAGGGCCAGTGAGTCTTCTTTCCCTCTACCTTCGCAGACCCTGTGTATGCTTCTACTAAGGCATTTAATCTGTCTATCACGATGACTTATGGGCCCACCTGTCCTCTTCACTTAAGTGAGAATTTGTCAAGAAAGGGATGGCTTCTTACTCTTCACACCTCACAGGGTCACTTAGGACAGTGTTAGAGAGACCCATTTATTCAGAATCACTTAGTGAGCGCTCAGGAAGCACACAAAACATTCATATGGGGGCAGGGGGTGAGAGACTGGGTGGGTGAAGAGTATGCCACTTTCTATCTCCAGTGGAGCCTCAAGGTCATAAATGTGAGAAATTGCTGGAGCCTCAGGGAGTCAAATAACCAAAAGAATAAGACTATTATTAATGGTGCTCTGTCCTCCTCCCATGGGTTCTTCCAATGGAGACGGGCTCTGAAAGTACAGATGACCCCTCTTCCCAAACCAAAAATAAACATGCAATGAATGCCTAGAAATTCAGCTTCAGTTCGACCTCAGAGACCTTGGGCGGATCGCAAATATTTGTTAAGTATTTTCCAGGGACAAGACATTCAGCTGGCTACCATGAAGGGTGGGAGGTGAATTAATCAGGTTCAGATCAAGTTTCAAAGTCCCTAGAAGGACAGGTAGAACCCTAGGGAGTTCCAAGGAGGAAGAGCTTGCCTCCAGCTTCAGAGAAGGAGTTGGGGCCTAAACTATGGCAGAATGTGCCTGTATACTTCTAAACCACTGTCCTCTTATGCCGTGATATTATTATATTAGCTAGGAAATGAGTCTGTAGAGCATGAGAGAATAAATCTCAAATCAAGGTGGTAGAATTGATAGATAAAAATGAAAGCTGGCATTGTGTACTGATTTAAACATTCACAAACTCTTAAACCTGGGTTTCTTAATCTCTGCACTATTGACATTCTGGTCTGGTTGATTCTTTGTTGAGCCCTTAATATGGTAGGGTGTTAAGGGGTATCCCTGGCCTCTTCCCCGAGATGTCAGTAGCAACACCACCCCAGTTATGACAACTGAAACAAATACTGTCACATGTACCCTGGGGGGGGGGGGCAGTGCAAATCACCCTCCATTGAGAGCCACTTCTTTAAGCCTAGTCAGATAGCATGCCCACCTCTCCAAATGCCCCTCATTCCATCAGATGCCCCTGCAGGCCTTCATCTGCCATCCACTCTGGCTCAGATGATACCCAAGCACAGTAGATGCTGTCCTCATTCCCTCTCAGATGTCTCCCCTCTTAGTCATCACAAGCGGGGTAGCCTTTGCTCACTCAGCTCTGAGTTCCGGTGGACAACATCCATGTGCATTCTGATGTCACCACCCCCTTCTGAAGTCACAGTTCCTGAAACTTGCCCTCTGTGCTCACTCCCATGGCACAACATCCATTTGAAGTGGCCCTCCCTTGTCTGGATGTCTCCCACATTGATTCTTAGTTTACCCCACATTCTGGATCCTTAGAAAGAAGTACATTCCAGGTTTCAGCTTCTGTCATCTGTAAAAGAGCAATTAGAAAGATCTGGTTAGGGGTGCCTGGGTGGCTCAGTTGGTTGGCGTCTGCCTTCGGCTTGGGTCATGATCCCAGGGTCCTGGGATCGAGCCCCACATTGGGCTCCCTGCTCAGTGGGAAGCCTGCTTCTCCCTCTCCTCCCCACTCATGCTCTCTGTCGCTATTTCTGTTTCTCTCTCTCTTTCTCTCAATCAGGTAAATAAATAAAACCTTAAAAAAGAAAAAAAAGAAAGAAAGATCTGGTTAAATTCCCATCAAGGTGTTGCCCAGCTCTAAAGGCTGTGAGGGAAGAAAGAAGGCAAGCATGCGGTCCCCACACCAGCTCATCCCCTGAAATGAATGCTCTGTGCAGCTGAGCTCCCTGAGGAATTCTGGGTGGCCCTTCCACACAGAGAGGAGTCCTTAAACTCAGTCTGCTATTTGGGGACACCCAAGGGCCCCACACATCTGTTAAGATGCTTAGACCTGCAAACCAGGCCAGTTTTCACACTAACATCTAAAGGCTATACTTGGTGGAAATCTACGTATTTTCGTAGAAATCCTGGTGAAGCCTCCAGCTGGTTTGCATACATCATTGGTTTGCTCTATCAAGCCCCCGAAACAAGAGAGAAGCCATGCCTTCCTGCCATACTTTGACATTTCAATGGGGCATGGAGACTGAAAAGCCCTCAGTGTGTTTGCCAAGGACAGAGATTTATTTCAGAGAACTTAAGGGGCCATGAAGAGAACACTCAATAACCCTTAACAATTCCACACAGTGTGAGATGAAGTCCACGGCGTGCTTCGAATCCAGTGGCTCATGCTTACTCAGCTGAAATGCGTTCGCACCCTGAGTGCCAACAGCAACAAAGAACGTGTCATCTTCTCAAACATTCCCGCTCTCTCCCATTCCTCCAGGTGGACGGCTACCAGGAGTCACAGAGCGCATCTGGGAGCCCCAAGGGTCCTAACTGCACCCACGATGGAGGCAAAGGTCCGCCACGCACCAAGGAGGAGGTGTGACATGGGCCGCACTTGGTGTCAGTGGCCCCGCCGCTCCTGGAGTGAGGAGAGCAGGCACCAATGGTGATTCCATAAGCAACTGATGCCACGGGGGTCTCGGGCACCCAGTTCAAGGCCCTTGCTGCCCTTCAGACCTCAGTCTCATCATCTGGAAAGTGGGGCCATGCTACTGTTAATAGTAATGCTGACATCACACAACCGTGTGATGATGAAGCGGAACACGACACGTGTGCTGTGATTACAACTCCAGGAATAACGGTGTTTGCATGTTTAGTACATGCATCATGTTTTAGGTGGATGAGGCCCCTGAACCTTCTGATAGCATTCATGTTCCTGTTTGGGACAGGAACAGCATTCGCCAAGCAGGAGGGGCAGATCCGAGAGGCTGCCAGGCACACAGTCCTGCTGGGCCTGGGGACGGATCCCAAGTGGGCTTCTCCCCCACATGCAGCAAAATCTCCAGCTGGTTCCACCAGAGCACAGAAACCCTCTCTTCTCTCCTCTTACTCTTGGTTTGAGTCATCACTAAATGAAAACAAAATAGAAACTGTCACTGTTTATTGTTGTGAGTTAGGAGTTGTAAGGACCCAGTTTAAGACTGGAAATGGAATCTGATTCCACTTCCCAGACCAGACCCAGATACTCCTGGAATTGTTTTCCCTCACCCCGAGCTGTGAAAATTGCCTGAATGATGATGTGTGCCTACGTGTCTTTATCTACAAAGTGGAATTTAAATTCTTGGCCATTTTTATTAGAAAACTGGGGAATTTGTTTGGAGGGGCACACCCCAAGTCCTGTCCTTGAATGTTAGGTACACTTTCTGAGAACTTCTTCACCATATGGGGGCCAAAACCCAGAAACAAAATCCTCTCTCTCTCTCTCAATCTCTCTCTCTCTCCGTCCCTCTCTTCCTCTCTCTCTCTCCCTCTCTCTCCCTGGAGTAGTCACTGGAACTGCTCTCTCTTCACAGGAACTCACCGACCTACACTAAACAAACAACCTGTGAAGCATTCAGAGACCTGCAGAGATAGCAAAAGTTCTAGAGACTCACTGATAGTTGGAGTTGGGATTCACGAAACTCAGCTGTGGCAGTTTGCCTGAGAGAGAACACAAATGCTTCCCTAGGTGTATGATACTGACATTGAGAAGGAAGGTAGTGTTTCATTTGACCCTTGCAGATGCAGGTAGAAACGGAAGAAATGCAAAGCAAAGCACAGCAATCAGGTGCTGGAGTGACAAAGAGAAGCATTTCCAAACTCGAGACCAAACCTCCTCCTCGGCATGGGCCGCTCACAGGCAGTGCCGAGGGGTATCCATGGATCGATGATGAAGATGATGACTGCCAGGCACGGAGCTCTTTGGGAGGGGTGGGAGAGGGACAGAGACCATGAAGGCAGTCAGTTTCACTGACTGGAGGCCAAAATCCAGGAATGACTGAGCTCACTGATGTGCATTTGAGTAGCTATTGAGTAGACCATAGGGGCAGAGCTGCTCCAGGCTCATTGCTGACCAGAAAAAGAGGCTGTTCTCTCTCCCCAACACCACAGTCTCCCAAGCTGAGGCATGGAAACAGCCCTGTTCTTGCCCTCTCCTTGCACCCGGATGGAGACATCTGGAATCTAGGACTTCGGGAGAATTGCAGTCATTCTATACCCTGGAGGGACAGAACACAACCAGCACAACCCCAGGTTTCCAGCTAGACCTTCCCTGAGCTAAAACAACAAAACAGAAAGGTTCCTGCAAGTGTCCCTCACCTCGAAACATGTTTCATTTAAAATAACAATAATAATAATAAATAACAGTAACAGGTCCTGGGAGAATATTACAAGGATGTGATCCAGTAAGAAAAGCGTTTAAAATCACAGAACTTTGAAAATCAAGAGGCACTCTATAGGATATTGAGTGACATGGATGCTCCCATGTTTCTCCATCTTCCTTTTTTAATAAGAATTCCCCAAACCACACTTTAAAAATGTAGCAGGGATAAAAATATGATTAAAAAAACAACTGCCAAAATGCATTATGTTGGGATATGTCATAAGATCAGCAGCAGCTCAGGGACATGTAAGCAACCAGAGCCTTAGGAAATGTTCTGTGTTTGCTCTAGGAATGTTATTAAGGGTGGTGTCCCACAGTCACCTCTACCAGGGTCAATGAGAAATATTTCTCTTAAGCCTCAGCACCAGGAATAGCTGTGACTGTCCTGAGCCACTGACTTAAGTTTCCTTTATGTGCACTCTGACACATACATGATTATGTTACCATCTTTCTACTTGTTGCTAGGAAACTTAAAGCTAAATATGTGGCCTATCTCTGGCTGGGTTACAGGATCTCGTGGAATGCATTTTACCTGCCAATATAACTTTTGGGCTTCTCTATTTTCCCTATCCACGCTATCCCTTTGCTAGTTTCTTAACTAATATTTTTATACACCGCCGCATCATATTTTTAGCAGTCCCCTTAAATCCTTTCAGGACTGAGAACGTCAAGAAATCGATCCTTGAATAAATAAATGCAAATAATGGTTTTTGTTTACAAAACCAGCGATCAAAGTGGGACCTGAGAGTGTGTAAGTTCAATGAGTACACACAACATGAGCCAGATGGTACAGCACATCATTAGCAATACCGGTCAGATCGCAGTGACCATCGAGACCCATTCCGGGCACAATGTTTTAGGAGTCCTGACTGACGACTTCAAACACATCAGAAGAAAAGAGAGGAGAAGTATCCGGAAAGTTTGAGGAAGTACCAAAGAAATGTGGTTAATCTGGAAAAGTAAAGACTTGGGAAAAGATTCTAAGAAGCCTTGGGATTCTTGAAGAGCCATCGCATGGAAAAAAGAATGCACTTATTCTATTTCGATTCAGGTACCAGAAATAGAACCAGTGATTGGCAGCCGAAGACGGGGGGCAGATTTGAGATCATGTAAAGAGGAGTTTCTGACCAGGATGTCTGTGGAACAAAGGCGTCTCTGTGCTCTGCTGGGGAGCGCGGAGCCCCGAGGAAGCCGAGCCTGCGTTGCAGCGGAGCGGCTCCCGCAGTGCCTGGGGGATTGGAGTACTAGTTTCAAGGTTCTCTTTCCAGTGGGGGAGTCCAGACTCCATCACCCTTCCAGCTCAGTGACTCTAAGCACATTGCTTTCCTTCGTGGGTTTCATCGTGCTCCCGCCAAATGAAGGCTTGACATGCTAGGTGTCCCTTAATCGCGGGTAACTGTTTAATAAATGCACGACACCATTTTCTAAAGGAAAAGTTTACCAGATTTGCCGGGTACAGCGCCATTGTGAGAACTAGACCTTTCTGGGTCAGGGTGATTGATAGGTGCTCGATCAGTCAGTTGTGCTGTCCGCTGCTCAGCCCCGTCCCCTCCGTCCCACCAGGAGAAGGAAGGAAAACACGCCCCTCCACGCCACGTTGCAGGGCAAGGCGAGGTTCACTCGTAATTGCAGCGGGACCAGCCTGGTGCGGGCGAGGCCGGGGGAACTAACGAAAACAAACGCGGGACAGACTCACGGATGAAGAAACCGAGAGGAAATGAAGTCAGCGAGGGTTCCTGCATGTTTATATCAGAGCTGACAGAGCATAGTCCCAACCCGACAGAGTTTCTGATTTATAAAGTATTTTTATTATACTACCTATTTTATATTATATTGGAGGCTCTGCTCTTTGAGCCAGAAAAATAAACAGCCACCCCACAAGAGCCTTTGGTCTAGAGAGAAGAATATAAACTCTTACAACTTTCCTGCTCTGAACCAAGATTTCTGCCGAAAGTCGGTCTGGGCTTTCGGACTTCTGGAGCTGGTCTCCGTGTGCGGGGAAGATGAGGTTCACACAGAATATAAATGTTTCTGTTCTGTGAGCTTTCCAAAGGCGAAGGGTTTAAGGTCTGTTTGACAAAAACCAACAAAAGCACTGTTGCCTGCTGCTATAAGAAAATGTGCGTTTCCTATTTTGGCTGCACGGTGGCTACACAGCTCTACTTTGGCACCGCTCACCCCCAAGTGGGCAGGATGGTACCGGGCAGGATAATCCCGGGGCTGCCAAGGTCTCCGGGCCGCGCAGCCCGGCGGGGGGAGGCGGAGGGAGGCGGAGGGAGGCGGAGGGAGGCGGAGGGAGGCGGAGGGAGGCAGCTGTGCCTCCCGGACGTACTTCACGTGCCTTTTCCTTTCTCAGAGACGCAATTCTTCCACTTGAGCAGATGCCAGTTCCAAAGGAGAGCTCGCCTGGGGCTTTTCTGGTTCCAAATAGCTGAACTAAGTCATTGTTAGCAGTGAATTAGTAAGGTTTTATGCTAACCATGTGTTCCTGACTTTCAGCGTGCCCCTCCCTCGGTGTATACCTGGAGATTTCTGGGTGCTCTCTCCGAATTGGCACCCGGTGTGGGGAGGTGCCCAGGACCCTGCTGGGGGCTCAGCTGGGCTATCCCACAGAGCGGGGCTGGGGGTGCCGATGAAGTAGCGACACTTTTCATCTGCAGCTCTCCTCGCGGAACACCCGCTTTCTGCTCTTCAGCCTCATCTAGCAAATTCCTATTTATCTTCCCTGAACAGATTAAAAGCTCAAAGTCAGAATGTTTACAGCCTCTAATGGGGTGACTGCATGTCTATATGTACTTTATGGCCTGGGACCAAGGCATTTCCCTAGCCCGGTGCTGGCCCCAAAACTATCCCCAGGAAAAGCCTGCTGAATGACGAAGGACAGAACCAACACAGGAGAAACGCAAAGCGTAAGTGATGTGAGTGTGGAATGATCGGCAGCTCCTGCGAAGGCAAAGACATTGAACAATCTAGCCAACCTCGGCTTCCTGTCCTAGGATGCTTGCCCTCGATTTTATGATAGAATCTTTTTTTTTTTTTAAGCCAGAATCTTGAATCAATACTCCTGCTGAATGAGAACGGACAGTGTCGGCATCACCGCTGGGAAGCGGACGAAAGCACTCAATTCCTCCTAGGCTACAAGCTAGAGATTCAGAAAGTCTAGTGGCATTTTCCAGATGCCTCACTAAAATACAGTCTGCCTGTACTGAACCCCCCTCTTGTTTTTAAATTGTGGTAAAATACACACAACATAAAATTTACCATCTTAACCATTTTTAAATGTACAGGTGGTTAGTGGTGAGTGCATTCCCACCGTTGTGCAACCCTCAGCACCATCCAGATCCAGACCTCCTTCCATCTGGCAAAACCAAAACCCTGTCCTTAAACACCGGCTCCCCATAACCCCCCACCCCAGCCCCTGGCAACCACATTTCATTTTCTGTCTCTATGATTTTAACTGCTCTAAGTATCTCATATCAGGGAAACCACACAGTATTTACCCTTTTGTAACTGGCTTATTTCACTCAGAAGAAGGCCCTCAAAGTTCATCCATGTTGTATGAACCACACACACACACACAACGCCCTCCCCTCCCCCCCCCGCCGTTCTGTGCGGGATGGAGACAGTGTCTCTCTCTCCAGGCTGTCCCTCTCCTCCAGCATCCTGTCTCAAACTGGAAGGAAGCCTGACTGGCTTTTTTGGATGGCTGACTGGTGCCTCATTATACTGTGAGCTAAACTATGCTTATAAAAATGGGATTTTGCTGTATAACGATGGAAAATACAAGCTTAAGCAAATAGGCCTTTTCCCCACTCATGTTAGAAGGTCAAGTTGGTTAAAAGAGAAAAGGCTGGGGCAAATCAGCTGGTGGCCCAATTAGAAGGCTCAGAGACGTTCCAAACCCATGTTTTCATTCTCCCAAATGAGGAAAAGCGGCAGCTAAAGCTGTGTGTAGCCCAAGGGCCCGGGAACAATGCACAGGCCATCTGGACCTGCCCCTAATGGAAGGCTAGGTGTTTCAGTCCCCCAAGCCGCAGCACTGAGGAGATGCACAGAGGAAACGGGTGTTTCCATCTTCAGGTGCCACCATGGCCCACCCAGCCACTTGGGGGCCCAGCTGGGAATGACTGCAGATGGTGGGTGAGACCAGAAACCTCCTAATCACATTGCCGAGTCTGCGCTCTCTTTTCTGTTTTCTACCTTGGGGGAGCCCTTTGCTTTCTCCTAGCTGAGGGTGGTAAAAACTCCCCAGCGCCTGCACACATCTTTACCCTGCTGTGGCCTGTGAGCTGTGGACCAAAAGCAGTGTCACTAAGGGCTGGGCCCAGCTGGACGAGCTGATGGAAAAAAAGCCCATCCCACTGCAGCCCCTTCCAGGCTCCAAGTGGCCAGTCCCTAGCCACCCCTGGGCTCCGAGTTATGGCAGCATTCACACCCCAGGGCGGATGGCAACGAGTTGGGGGAATAAGCAGACACGGGCGCAATGGCCTGACTCAGCTTGGTCCTTGAGCTCCCCCATTCTCCACAAGTGACTCCTAGCGGAGACGTAACGGAACACAGGCCTCGGAGATCCAGGACACCTGGGTCTGAGCTTTGCAGTGAGACGCCGAGAGAGGCAAATGCCAGGGGGAGAGAGGAGGCGGGGGAAGCACTAGGCACAAAAGGGCCACCTCTCAGGGAAGGCCAACCAGGCCCGTGCTCAGCTGGCGACGAGGCCTGGGGAAGGCCTGTGAGCAAGGACCCGAACCCTGGCATCTCTCAGCCCGAGTCTGTCTGTCTGTCTGTCTCTCTCCCGAATCAAGATGAGCCTCCGTTCTTGCTCTCCTCAACCCAATCCACAAATTAAATCATGCTGAACTAATATTCCTAATATCCAAAACATCCATCAACAAGAGTTCAGTTGTTGCTTGAAAATCTTTCCCGCAAGGGAATGGGTGTGCTTAAAAGTACTTCATAAATTAACTAAAAGGAAATCAGAATCTTTCTAGTTCTTAGAAAAGTCCTACAAAGACAGCAGGACACACATGATCTCACACCCTGTGCGCCTCTGTGTGCGACGCAGGTTGCACCTCGGCCCCCCGGCCAGTGGGTCCGCATTTCAAGGGGAAACCTGACCCTCCCCGTGGCCATTCCCTTCCCCTCCTCCCCACGCTGAAATATTCACTGGCCAAATTTGCAGGATCTTTTCTCTGTGCTTGTTTTCTTGATAAACAGTCTGTGCACCGTGTTTGAATTTGTTAATAGTTTCATTGCTTCATAGTTCCTGGGAAAACAATGCCATGGGGGGAACCTGAAAAATGAAGCTGGAAATAATTGAGGAGTGAATAAGGAGTTGGTTTTATTCTTACTCCTTGAATTCCAGGAAAATGGGGACGTGGCACAGTCCTGTGCAGAGCGAGCGCCTGGCAGCCGGCCCAGCACACAATGGGCTCACGAGCGGGTCACCAGGTCCCTTGGTGACGGACAGTGGGAGGCAGCAACCACCCAGGCCCTGAGAAGCTCGGAGCCACAGGAAACCAGCAGGACAAGCACAAGCTCGGCCCCTAATAAGGGCTCAAAATGGGATGGGGGCGGAAGGTCTAAACTGAAGGCCGTTTTTATCAGGGAATTTGCTCAATCACCAGAGAGTGCTTTGCTCCCCTTTCCAGAGTGGATTCCCGGACTGGGGAGGGGAAGTCACACTTAGAAGCCCGAGGACACACGGGGGGGGGGGGAAGACCAGTGTCTGAGAGGCAGGTGGCTGGGCCTAGGCCCTGCCTCTGTCTCTTACCAGATACGTCCCTGGGCCCTGTGGTCCTTCTGTTGGAGCCGGTTCCCTCACCTGAGAACAAGAGGAACAATGTGTGTCTTTGGGAGCAGGCAGGCAGTCATGGAGAAAATGTATTTAAACAGTGAAAACTTAGAAGTGGACAGCTGGACAGACAAAGGGTGCAGCGATGGCCCCACATGCCCAGAGGCTCCCTGAGGCTGAGGACTCCCGACAAAGCAGACACACTCCGAGTCATGGGGAGCAAATGGCTGACAAACACCGCCAAAAATCCTTTTCTTAGCTAAGCCAAAGTCCCCCAAATGGGGACACACCTCCGCATTAGCCGATGTTTTGTTTCACACACATTTCCCTCATTTCTATCCTTGAGGACCCAGAGGGTGCTTTAGGAAGAGCCTGGGATGCACAGAATTGGGCCAAAGCCACCCCAGGCACGGAGAGGAGAATGAGAACAGGGGCGGAGGCTGCAGGGAAGCAGCTTTGAGCTCTGGGACGAGAGGGGCAGGCTGACAGTGGCCCTCCGACACAGTCGACAGGGCAACCACAGCCCTGCAGATGCCCACGGGGCTGGGTGGGGCTGAGGATACAGCCAACCACGGTCTTCCAGTCCCCAAGCTCTGCACCCCTAAACTGATGCTCAGTATGGGGAAGTTTCCCCTTATCTTTGTGGGTCTGACAGGAGGAAGGAAAGAATACTGAAAACTGTAGAAGACTCAACTCTAGGGAACAGAGGGCTGTTGGAAGGGAGGCGCGTGGGGGGTTGGGGTACCTGGGTGACGGGCATTAAGGAGGGCACTTGATGGAATGAGCACTGGGAGTTGTAAGCAACTGATGAATCACTAAACTCTACCTCTGAAACTAATAATACATTATATGTTAATTAATTGCTTTTAAATAAAATTTAAAAATAAAGAAAAAATAAAAGTGGATATAGTAAAAAAAAAAAAAGAATATTGAAAACTAGGTCACTTTAAATGGTCTCCTCGGGACAATGGCTAACATTTCCCCTCAGTCTCCTTCTAGAAGACTCTGTCTCTCCAGGTTTGTTTAATAGGTCTGGAATTCTTGTCCCTGCACCCAGAACATTGTGGGGGTGGGTACAGAGTCACAGGGCGTCAGGCTCATTAGAGAAGGGACCGAGTCTGTCTTACCCACTGCTTCTCTTGTGGGGAGCAGGACAGCATCAGGCACAGCACTCGTGCTCAGTAAATGTGTCGATTGGACAAATGGGCATTTGTGGGCCACTCATCTCTTTAGGTCTTGGAACAGGCAGCAGACACTGATTCGGGAGACCCTGCACAGACCTTTCCAGGCAGATCTGGAATGCGACGAGTAATGTCTTTCCACCTTCGCTTCTTAACTCTCTTTAGGGAAACTGGAATATTTCCACTTTCTCTCTGGGTTCCTGTGGACACTTAGCATGCTCTCCCGGCTTCTGCAGGAAGAGTTGGATCTTTCCCGTAGGATCTGGGAACCTCCACTCTGAAGGGGCTGGGCCCCGGAAGACTGATAACCTTGGCAAATTGGCTCCTGTCTCTGTGCCAAAGGGCATCCAGGTTAAGAACGGCTACAAATGCTCTTTTACCACATTCACTTCAGCTGCCTATGCAGTGATCCTGGGCTTGTTTCTGCAGATTGAACAAAAGATCCAGAACATCCACCCCTGAGTCTCGGGAGCTTAGTGTGGTGATGGGTAATGGTTCAGTAGCCTCGATCCAGGGTAGAGAAAGGCATACATGATGGATGCCACAGCTCCTATGTGCCTCAACTTTACTTTCATCAAATGCTGTGAATGCAACATTCTAATGTCTATTTTACATATGTGTGTGTGTGATGGAGATTCAGAAAACTTGGTAACTGGACCTGCCTAGAGCTGGTTGCAAGACTGGGGGCTCTCTGCTTTTGCCTGCGACTGGGATGTCACGATTTTCCAAATCCCATTTCTGGAAGAAGTACTCAGGGGGCATTTCATGAATGTGCCAGCCCAAACACAGCCCAGGAATGGTCCAGCCAGCCAAAAAGCAGGAGCGCACTCATTGCCTTGGCCTGTGACATGTCTATAGGACTAGACTAGAAATCAGAAGACAAACAGTTGGCTCCTCTCTCTGAATTTCAGTTTCTGTGACCTTAGGATAGGCCCTTCATCTCCCAGCACCTGGGTTACCTCACTTTTCTTATGATGTGTGCCTTTTTCCCCAGTCTCCCTGAAGATCAGGAGGCTGGGGTCCTGGAAGTGAAATGACCTGTCCAGGCATATGTACAGTCAGTCATATTTTCAGTCCTGGCCTGACCAGCTGCAGGTCTATGCCCTCTACCATACACACCAATGTTTAGTTATTCCCCAATAAGGAAGCTCGTGTCACCGTTTGGGAAGCGCCGCCATCACAGGATGCCAGAGAGAACGGAAAATTCACTTTATGTTCCCCTTCTCAAAAATTATAGCTTACTCTTAAAATAACTATCACTGTTCCTTTCATCCCTCAGTGCTTTCATTCTCATCAGCTGGTCTCAGAACCATTATAACCATATCTTTGTGAAAGCCATGGACATGACATGGAAACAGAATTTCCAAGGAACTACCTTGGGTGCCTAGCCTAGTAGGTAGGTAGACAGGGCTTCCACAAAGGTTTGGATCAGACAGCACCTGTCATCTCTTCCTGCCACCTGGCAGGCCATGATTCAATGCCTTAGAGCCACCACTGAAGCTGGACACATTCCCAATGACAATTGTTTTCATAATAAAATCGCACCAGTGGGGTCACAGTGTACATGAAATACGTAGATGCACCTACATGTTTAAACTTCATGAAGGGACCAAAAATGAAGTAACATCAAAGCAAAGCACTTGGGCTCGAAGTGCATTTGTTTCTGGCTTGTTGACTCTTTGAGGCTTTGCTTTTCTTTAGAAAGAACAAGAAAATGTTATTCTAATATCTCTTAGGACAATACAATTACATATCAGCTCTAGGCTCTGTCGGTTACCTCGGCAAGCTTCTGGTATTTCCTTTGGCATCTCCATTATTGAATTGGGAATGGACAAACTGATATCCACATTGGGATCAACCCACCGTTGTTTCAATAAAATATGGACGAACAGAAACAGAATCAATCCAGGTGGTGCAATAAATGAAAAGAGCCTTAAACTAAGCATACAATCTCTTCTAATAAAATTGTACTTTGAGTTACTTTAAGTAATCAACAGGTTGAGTTGATTTTTATTTTTCCTAATGTGTGTTCACCATTTGCAGTTTGCCTTAAATGAGACTTCTTGTTATATTCTTTAACCTTTTATGTATTTATGACTTCTTAGAGTTTTTACAGATTTGGAGACGATTTTAAGAGATTTTGTCTGTTCATACTTGTCACAACGCTTTAAATCTTAACTTTGTTAGTGTTTGTGGAACAGAACCGTTAAAAATCCTTATATCCTAAAATTTTTAAAGATATAATGTCTTTATAGTTTTTTTCTATTACTTTAATCCTTAGAAAATTTTTATTCCTACAGTCTTAAAATAAAATGTATTTTGTAATTTTATTCTATTTTTTATTATTTTATCCAAGTTGGCTTTATTTTACTGTATGATATGAAGTATATGAATCTAAATGACTTTTTCTCCATATTGCAACAACTTACCCCCAGCTCACTTTTTTTAAATGTACATTCTTCATTGTTTGTAATCGTTATTCTATAAATTAAAATTATATTTAAAGAGAGTCACTGTTTTAGACAGATTCTTTGTCTGTTATTCTGGGTCACATTACATTTTTAAAATATATATTCTAATATCAAATAAATTTAGTCAAACATTCTTACATCATGTTAGTTTCAGAATAGCATTTGAAATCCTCACAAACTTATTTCCCATACTACTTGCAGTATAATTTTATTAACCTTAAACAATACACCACTGGGCGCCGGGTGGCTCAGTCGTTAAGCGTCTGCCTTCGGCTCAGGTCATGATCCCAGGGTCCTGGGATCGAGTCCCACATCGGGCTCCCTGCTCGGCAGGAAGCCTGCTTCTCGCTCTCCCACTCCCCCTGCTTGTGTTCCTGCTCTCGCTATCTCTCTCTCTGTCAAATAAATAAATAAAATCTTTAAAAAAAAAAAAAAATACACCACTACCTTTTACTCAGTTAATTTGAATATGTATTTATCTTCAAGGATATTTATAATAGTGTTATTTTTTAAATGAGATTAAATTTGCCTAAATTTCAAACAGTAGCATGACAAATTACACTCTAAATATCAAGCACCATAGCACCATTAAAATATTATAAAATAACATGTAATGACATGGACATAGTTCTTATTATAAGCTTAAGTAAAAATGACAGAATGCATTGTTCTTTAAATACAATGATCCCCATGATAAAATAATGCATTTATACTCATTCATTCTACAGTTGTTTATGAAGCTTCTACTATGCGCCAAGCACTATTGAGAGCCTTGAAGTTACAGCAGTTAACAAAGCACACACAAACCACTGCCCTCATGGGACACCGCACAGGATTTCCCAGTGTGGGGAGAGCCAGTGGTGTGCTGGAGCTCGCTCAAACCAGTCTGCAAGAGCAAATTGTGAAATACTCATTTGCAAGCCTGTTGTTAAACACAGCCATTCTTGCGATGGGCAATGGGCCATAGCGGTGGGGGGTGGGGGGTACATAGGCCTCGGGCAAACAGTGTGCATGCGAGCCCCCTGCCTTGTGGAGACATTTGTTGTCATTGTTATCCATTTACCAGGACCCCCCGGGGGGGGGCGGGGGGAGTCAAACAATGAAAAAGATACATAAGTCAAAGATTTGTTTTTGTAAATTGGGTGGGAACAGGTACTAAAGGGAAAATTAAAGCAGTGAAGTGGGATAAGGGGAGTTCGGTGTTGGAAGAGGTTTGGACTTTTGGAGAAGGTCACCAGGGAAGAGTTCACTGAGAAGTTTAAGACCTGAAGGGGCTGAGGAAGTCAGGCATGCATGAGCAGGAATCTTGTGGGCAGATGACTTCAAAACAGAGCTTAGCCAGCAGATTGGCCAAACTTTTCTGAGCAGATAGATGCACAGAGATTGGGGAAAATTTTGTTTCTTCCGCTGCGAAGCAGAGGGTTCTGCTGGACTGACTGATGAGAATTTGGGGTCTAAATCACATGGTCTGTAGATCAGAGATGGTAAGAATATGCAGAGAAACCCAGAAACCGAAGCAGAGGTTCAGCAGGGGAACTGCATCCACATAGTGGGTCTGCCTCTCTGTGCAGATTTCATCTCATCCGGGGAGACCCAGGCACTAGGTTTGAGCAGAGGACTGTGGAGTCCCTGTGCTAAATAGTGGGAGGCTGGGAAGGGTGGAGAAGAATTTGCAGTAATTCAGAGCCTGGGAAGATTTCAGTTCATCAGTGAGGAATTTATAGACATTTGAATAAAAGTTGGAGCAGGCAAGGGGTTCCCTCAGAGTTTCTAGATCAACAATAATGCCAACAAATCCATTACTCCATACTCCCCCTCATTATAGCTATATCCATGCAAGTGTTTCGGAGGAGGCGGGGGTTGACGGTGACCAAAAAAAATGATTTGCAAAACACAGTTGATCACACTTCTTTTTTTTTTTTTTTTTTTTAGAATCTTTTTTTTTTTTATTCTTATGTTAATCCCCATACATTACATCATTAGTTCTAGATGAAGTGTTCCATGATTCATTGTTCGTGCACAACACCCAGTGCTCCATGCAGAACGTGCCCTCCTCAATACCCACCACCAGGCCAACCCATCCTCCCACCCCCCTCCCCTCTAGAACCCTCAGTTTGTTTTTCAGAGTCCA
>NC_138374.1:34702892-34708409 GCF_054177405.1 Leptonychotes weddellii | reverse complement strand
CTTAACATATCTTGCATTATTTGTCTCAGAGGTACAGATCTGAGATTCAACAGTCCTGCACAATTCACAGCGCTTAACAGAGCACGTACCCTCCCCAGTGTCTATCACACTTCTTTTTTGATTTTAGACAAGGAAACCCATGGCTGACCAAGTTCTGGGTGACAGGAAACTGGGAAAGATATATTAAAACATTAATAGAGTCAAGTGTCAAAATGTGTAGTATTCAGGAATGCACATAAGGTAATTCTCTTGAATATTAAACAAACATAAGGACAAAAACAGAAACTCCCAGAGGGCAGTGTGGCCCTGGGGGGGTTTGGAAGGGTGTCAGCCCCCAGCGTTTCCCTTCATTCTACATGCTCAACTAATCCCTACCGCTGTATTTGCCCAGGACTATTCTGGATCAACCTCTATTGACTTGTTGACTTAATGTTTTTGTTTTGGGGTCTGGTTACCAGCTTTATTCTTGCTTTTCTGATGATGGCTGACGGGGTCTCTGGTGTTCTTCTGGCTTCCCCAGAGGGCTCTCGATATCCCCCGGTTGTAGAGCCTGGGGTCTTCTCACCTAGCCCTTGCGGACCCCTGCTCCCCTGTTGCAGCCTCTCCAGGGGATGGAAGTCGTTCTCTGCATTCCAGCTGTGGTTCAGCCTCAGAAATGTGGGATTTTCTCAAGATGCTCTGCTTTGCTTTTCCTTTAAGTTGCAAAATAGTTTCTTGGGCCCAAGGGTTCTGTGCTATGCTTTGGGCTTATTTTGTTTGTTTTTTAAAATTGTTGCTCTTAGGTTTTCTTTCCTCTTCTTCTTTTTTTTTCAGTGTTTTTCTTGGTGTCTCCTGGACCTTTGACATCTGACCTCTTGCTCTGTGTGGATTTCTCATGCATGGTGCCAGTAAAGATAAGAGCTATCATGAAACCATTTTTGAGTATTAATCTTTGTAGGGTTTCTCTTTACGATGTGGGGTAAAGCATTGCCAATTAAAATGAAATGATGAATGTAGAGTGACTAGCTTATAGCAGGCACTCAATGAATATTCGTAGAATGTGAGAGTATTTTGTAAGCGTCCAAGATGACTTTAGAATTTTGGCCAGTAATAGCCCCCCTGTGGCCCACGAGGCACCTCACCTCTGTGCCATGGCTATCAATGTGCTTGTCTGTCTCACCCAGGAAAGGGTGAGTGCCCACCAGAGGCAGAGAAGCAATCTTTGCTCCTCATGAAGACCCCTTACACTCACCGATGAGCCAGGGAGGAGTAATAAAAGTATCAATGTCCATAGCAATGTTATAATAAAGGATCAGTGAAATATAGTCCTTGGGACAATCCATAATATCTCAGCCACGAAACTGAGTTAATATTTCTCTGAGTAGCTCTCCACTTTTTTTTATTCTCTTTTGCCAAGTGAAGCATTTATGGTCTTACTCTTCATGGAGCATTGCCACTGAGATTTTCATTTCAGGATTCTATTTCCAAGGAGAAAAATGATAAACAACCCAAGGTGAAAAGATCTAGTTGTATTTTATAAATCTGCATAATGGTCCATTTCCAGAAGCTGGTAGGTTGATTACCAAAAAAATCCACCAAGGGAAAAAGTGCCATTTGGATTTGTTTACACAATATTTGACACAAATCCATCTTCCCGAGCAACTCTAAAATTATCCCATTTTCTATAGAAACTTATTTTTCTAGCCACCATAATCACTGTTTCTAAATCAAATCATTATATTTATTCAGTGAAACTACTTTGGTTATTAAAATGACATAAAACATTCTGAACAACACTGAAACTCAGGCATAGAGCGAGTTACAGGAAATCGAGGAGAATAATTGGCTCCAAAGTTTACTTGTCTTACAAATATTTTTTCTTCCTCCAACACTTAACATTTTCTCCTTGACATTACTTGATTGAACTCATGCAGATTCTAGTCCTCCAAGGAAAGAACCCACTTGGGCAGTATGAACTCTGAAAGGTCACATCTTTTGGAGTTATCTGCCGCCAAAAAGAATGGCTTCCATTTATTTTTCAAGTTGAAAAAGTTTATTTTTTTCCTGTTCATGAAATTCAAAAATGCCCAGAGTAATTTAACTCAGACTGACCAAACAGAAAAAGCACGTTTTAAGCTGTGACGGGACCTGGAATGTCTGAGTCTGGAAGGAGAATTATTTGGAACTTTCTTTTGGAAGCCAGGCTGCCAAATGATGGATTTTTGCCTCAAAACCTGAACCCTGCTTTTCTATTGCAATTTGTGAGGCAAAGAACCTTAGGGTTAGTAAGGCCAGAATTCTCCTAAGATGGATAACTCACGTAAGCAGCAAAAAACACTAGACCAGTAGTTTCTATACGTTTCTGATTGGACATTTCTATCAGTTTAATAAAAGAAAAAACTGGAAACTATTACCCCAATTCACATGTAACAGGATGTCACAGTTGAAGTTTTTTAAATTAACAAAGGGTATTAGATTGCAAACTGAAACATCACCACCAAAATTTACAAAGGGAATTTTGACAAGTGGCACCATTCTGAACCAGAAACTGACCAATGATTAAAAGACTCCAAGAGTGGGGAGGGCACATCTTTGAAGAGAGCTAGGGGCCCCACTGGAGAGGGGCAGGTGGTACCGCTCTTTCCCTTAAGCCTTGAAATGCTTCCCAAAGTCTAAGGTAGCAGAGACCCCTGCCTCGCTCACCATCCCTGGCATTTAAGACATTTGGCACAGGACAGCTCTGAATGAAACCTTATTTACACTGATAACAGACATTTGGACACCAGCTCCCCCAGGGGCATAGACAGGTCCCTTTCCTTCTGTTCCAAGCCCCTCACTCAGCTCTCAGTCCTGGCAAGAACCCCGCAGCTTCATGCTAGTGAATGTGGGGCCTCCAGGAAAATCTGCTTTGAAAGCGGACCTTCTAGATTGAGATCCCATCAGCATTGGAACAAAAGCATCAGGTCACCATTATGCTGGCCCCTGAAAGGCAAAATGGATACATTTCAGAAGGAATTCCCACAGTTTGTATCTAATGAATTTTTATCCATCTGGACGACATAGGTCTGGATAGCCAGGTTTTGCATGAGAACTTTGGTGTTAAGAAAGGAAGAAACTTTTCCAAAAAATTCTTCCCTTAGTTCTAATTGCACTGCTGTGTTGTGTTTGTGATGCTGTGGATAAGATGGAAATGTCTCCAAACTCTGAGTTATGATTCAAAACACTTCATGGTTACTATTGGCCTTTGTAACAATTTCAACATCTGCTCGCCAATGTGCGGAGTCCTTATAATAAATTTTTGAAAAGTCATTGTTTTGCTAACATAGTCCCTCCAAAAGAATTGAATCTACCTTTTTTTGAGGCTCTTCACTTCTCTTATGTAAATAATGGTACACTAATTTTGCCATAACACATCAAGAAATACCTCAAAACAAAAAGATGTTCAGGACACAAATATTTAACTCAGAGTCCAAGTTCTTGAAAGAAGACTGTTGATAAACCGAAAACAGGATTTTTCAGTATACAATAATATAACATATTCAATGATTTGATACAGAAGTGAAGGGCATTAGAGTAATAACAATGAATATGAAAACAACTAATTAATTACACACTTAGGAGCAGACAGACATGAAGCCGGACACTTAAAATATACTATCTTATTTGAGCCTCACTGCAGCACTAAGTCTTGGGTGCTGTTATTAGACCCATTACCCAGATGAGAATAGATGAGACTCAGAGGCTAAGTGATTTGCCCAAAGTCACAGAACTAATAAACAGTGACCCTACGATTCATGCCCTACGATTTTGACTCTATGTAACTCTTATTTTCTTAACTCATGTATTTATCTCATATATGACGCTCACCTCACGTGTGCTGTAGTCCACATCCTTTCCCCCAAATAAGTGGAGAAACTTTACTCCCAGGACAGGCTGAGTCATATTGCTCCTACTGTAATTAATGGCACTTATAAGTGATGACTTTAAAACCAGATTTTCAAGAAAGAAAAACATGCTCATAATTTTTAAAAATAACAACATGTATTCTTTCATTGTTAGATGCAGAATTTATATAAATATCCATTAGATCAAACTTACTAAAAACATTTCTCAACTTAGGTATCCTTACTATTACTTTGCTGGTTGACTCATTAGTTTCTCCCCTTGTGGCTATAAATTTATTTTTTCTGATTGTAATCCTTTGAGTTTTGACTTACAGATTTTGAGACTATGGGTGTTAGTAACACTCAAGCTGAGAATAATTATATCTTACTGAAAAATACAGATTTTATTATTACATAATAAATGGCATAATTTCTAAAATGCTTTATCTTTTATTTAATGTTAATATTGCTATAATCACTTTTTGTTGGTTAGTATTTCCATGGTATATTTTTCCATCTTTTTCTTTTAATTTTTTCTTTGCCATTGTATTTTTTTTATTCAAGTATAATTAACATACAGCGTTTTATTAGTTTCAGGTGTGCAATATAGTGATTCAACAATTCTATACATTTCTCAATGCCCATCAAAATAAGTGTTCTCATAATCCTCTTTATCTCTTTCCCCCATCACTCCACTCACCTCTCTGGCAACTACCAGTTTTTTCTCTATATTTAAGAGGCTGTCTTCTGTTTGTCTCTTTTTTTTCCTTTGTGCATTTGGGGTTTTTTCTTAAATTCCACATGAGGGAAATCAAAAACAAACTCAAAATGGATTAAAGACCTAAATGTGAGAGCTGAAACCATAAAATTTCTAGAATAAAACATAGGCAGTCATTTATTTGAGATCAGTTGAAGAAATATTTTTCTAGATATGTCTCTTCTGGCAAGGGAAATAAAAGCAAAATTAAAACTATTGACACTACAACAAAATAAAAAGCTTTTGCACAGCGAAGGAAATCATTAACAAAACAAACAGGGCATCTACAAAATGGGAGAAGATATTTGCAAATGACACATCCAGTAAGGAGTTAATATGCAAAATATATAAAGAATTTATACAACTCAACACCAAAAAAGCAAATAATCCAATTAAAAATGGGCAGAGGACCTGAATAGACATTTTTCCAAAGAAGACACCCAGATGGCCAAGAGACACATGGAAAGATGCTCAACATCACTTATTATCAGGGCAATGCAAATCAAAACCACAATGAGATATCACTATATACCTTCCAGAATGGCTAAAAGCAAAAACACAAGAAATAAAAAGTGCTGGTGACCCTTGTGCACTGTTGTTGGGAATGCAAACTGGTGCAGCCACTTTGGAAAACAGTATGGAGGTTCCTCATAAAATTAAAAATAGAATTGCCATATGATCCAATAATTCCACTACTGGCAGTTTACCCAAAGAAAATGAAAACACTAATTTGAAAAGATATATGCACCCTTATGTTTACTGCAGCATTATTTACAATAGCCAAGATATGGGAGCAACCTAAGTGACCATCAATAGATAAATGGATAAAGAAGATGTGATATATATATATCATGAGATATATATACATATATAGGAATATTACTCAGCCATTAAAAA
>NC_138374.1:34679630-34702792 GCF_054177405.1 Leptonychotes weddellii | reverse complement strand
TTGCCATTTTATTTTAGATGGAAGTTTAGGGCTAAGTCTTATTTTATTTCTTTGTTACAATCAAACATAAAAATCCCTCAATTTATAACGCAAATTATAGTTTATATTGCAACTACTCCTATTTGCACTTACTGTTAACCATCTTAATTGGTGTTTTTTCTTTACCAGGTTTTTTATTCACTGTTTCTTTACTTCTTATTCCTAGCCTCCATCAAATGGATTAGGTTTTCTTGGTTTTCCTTCTAATGGTTTTGAAGTTTGCATTCTATTTCCATTTTTGTAGTTACCCTCATATTTTTATTTTATATACTTAAATTAATAAATATAAAATTAATCACTATTTTTACCGTCCTCCTGAACAATACAAAGATATTGGAACACATCACTTCTGACTCAACTCTTCCATCTCCCATGTTATTGTTTTTTAGTATTTTAGTTGCACCTTATCCTTAAGCCTTCCAAAATTTCTCTTTTCTTCTTTCTCAGTCAATGGTCTTTAAGATTTCCCAATATTTTTGCCACCATTTTTTTAGTCATTATTATTCCTGGCAACGGATTCCTAGCTTGAGTTTAATATCCACCTTATTACAGCCTTTTAGTAGTGAACTTATTGATGACTTTCTAAGGGAAAAACTTCCATAGTCTCTGTTTTCCTGAAAATGCCATTATTCCCTTGTTTGGCATTAATTGTTGCAGTAAAGAATTAATTGTTGCAGTTATCTGTCTTTGGGGGGAGAATTTCTGTCTCTTTCATATTTTCCAGTCTTAATTAAGCTAGTATGGTTCTATTTTTATACATTCTTTTCAGAACTCCTGTGCTTCCTAGAAATGAAAATGTATGTTTTTCTTGAAATCTGAAAGATTCTCAGCCACTATCCTTTAAATATTGCTGGTCCTTTATTTTCTGCTAAAACTCACGTTTCAAGGAATCAGTTCAGTCTCTCCTCCACATCTCTTAGCTGATCTTTCTGTATCTTTTCCTTCCTGCGCTGCATTCTATTCGACTTCCTCAGAACTGCCTTCCAATTTATTAATTCTTCAGCTGTGTACCTAATCTGTGCTTTATCCTGCCCACTGGGTTCTTATGTTTTTCACCTAAAGAACTTCTTCATCACTTTCCACACTGACTAATCTTTTTATTGTGGTTCTCATTTATTCTTTTACCTCTTCAATACTTTGAAATATACTTATGCCATTCTTCTTTTCGGATGAATGTACTCTTTCCACTTTTGAAGGTGTTAAATCTGTTTCATTTGTGGACTCTGTCTCATTTTAGTTCGTTTTCTTGTGTGGTTGGTTTACAATTCTCATTGTCAGCTCATCTTCAGTGAGGCTGTTTTTTCTGTGGGACTCCCTTGACCCTTGGGTTGTGAAAGTTTCCCTGCAGCAATAATTTCACATTTGCTTCTGCTAAAAATGTAGGACTTTAATGGTCCTGAACAGTTATTTTATTTCCCTACTTGGAATTCCCACACCAGGCTGGTAGTACAAATTTGGATTGTACGTCTGTGTTTGCCCAGACCTGGCATTTCAATTTTTCATGGATGACTTTCCTCTCTCCCTTTCCCTAAACAGCAATTTTTTTTTACAGAATTCTTGAGTATGTCAGTTTCTATTAAATGGAAGGGCTAGCTCTTTGAGGCTCTAGACGTCATGCAGGGGACTCAGTTCTAGCCACCTCCCCTCAGTACAGTCCAATACCCCATCTCCTGTCCTATACTGGTGTGAGACCCCCAACCTCTGCCCCAAAGCCCTCTGACCATCAAATCCTCATTTGACTCTTGGAGATTTCAATTTTTCCTTTGTCTAAAGTTAGCAAAGCACTAAAAATAATTTTAGTTCTATCTTATGAAATATAAAGTGTTCTTTGAAATTTCCCCACCAAATCAGGACTATCCCACAGATTGTGAGACTCTTGGGTTTAGGTAAGAGAAGAAGGGGGCCAACATTTGTTGAGTATTTCTAATGCTCCTGGTCCTGTTCTAGGCATTTTATATGTGCTATCTCATCAATGATCACAAAACCTCATGAGATAGTTCTATTGACCCATTTTGCAGAAAGCAAAACTGAGTCTCTAAGTGGTTAAGGCTCTCATCTGAGGTCTCAGAGCTAGTGAGGTACCTCTTAGTCCAGATCTGATGGGTCTGGCCTTGTCCATACTCTTCTTGCTTGCCTCACTCTCCTGCTGTCCCAGCATCTGGACCAACCAGGAACTGTACAGGCTTGTTAAGCAGAGGGTAAGATGAGGGGCCCAGATGCTGCTTAGAATGAGCATGGAGATGCCATCTTGCTATTCAGATGTGAACCCCTAGCAGCATCAGTGTCTCCTGGGAGCTGGTTGGAAATGCACGTTCATGGGCCCCACCCAGACCTGCTCAATCAGATCTACATTTTAACACAAAGCTTGTGTGATTCACATCACACTTCAGTGTGAGAAGTGCTGACCTACTAGTAACCTAAGCTCTGTACGTAAGGAATCTGGAGCCAGGTGAGTGTAGACTGAGAAAGTAACAGGTCTGGGGGTAGAATTCAGTGTTAAGCTTCTCCCTTCTACCATGTAATACCTCTCATGGACACAAAAGTCTTCCCTGTCACGGGATCCACAGGCCAGATGTTAATTAACCTCAGTCTGTTCCCAGCCACAGGACTTCTCAGGCTGAGCCTTCCTGGCACCCCTGAGGCCTTTATGTTCCCAGCAAAGACAGGCTTGTTCCTCATTCTGTCCAGGCACCCACTGCAGGCAGAGAAGATTCTGAGGAGAGTGGTA
Source organism: Leptonychotes weddellii (assembly GCF_054177405.1). Taxonomy (NCBI): domain Eukaryota; kingdom Metazoa; phylum Chordata; class Mammalia; order Carnivora; family Phocidae; genus Leptonychotes; species Leptonychotes weddellii. The sequence goes on along the minus strand of NC_138374.1, from coordinate 34,700,025 downwards.
GATTAGGGAGCCCCTCTCTGTCCTTCCTTCTCATGTTGCACTGGATCCCCAGGCTCCTCCTGTGGCTCTGGGTGTGAGGAGACAGCCGGGCCAGGAGGAGAGAGCAGCCCTATACTTCAGTCAGCTAGGGCTGCCCCAACAAAGTACACAGGCTGGGGGCCTTAACCAGACATTCGTTCCTCACGGTTCTAGAGGCTGAAAATCCAAGATCAAAGTGTCGGCAAGTCTGGTTTCTCCCGAGGGCTACTCCTTGGCTCGCACACGGTGTCTTCTCACGGTGTCCTCACCTGGCCTTTCCTCTGTGCCTTCGCATCCCTGGTGGCTCTCCCGGTCCCCTGGAATCAGGGCCCACCCTGATGACCCCGTTTAACCTTAATCACCTCTTTAAATGTCCTTTCTCCCAATACAGTCACATTCTGAGGTACTGGGGACAAAGCTTTAACATGTGAACTGGGGTGCACAATTCAGCCCATGACGGGCCCCCAGCTTTCTGCGGAGGAAGAGAGTCTGACAAGTTGCTTTCCCTCCACATACTGCATTCTGCGTGGCAGTTCTTGCTGTTTCACCTGCCATAGCCTTGCGGGGCCTGGTGGATGGGAGAGGAGGGGGTGAGGGCTGTGGAGAAGAGAGAAAAATGCGGGAGGATATGGATATGTTTTCTCTCTGGTCAAACCCCGAGTGTTCTCTGAGAAAGTCCCTGGTAGCCCTGACTCCTGCTCTGCTGTGTGTTCGCAGCTGCTGCAGCCGCAGGACAAGACCTCCTCTTTAGCTCCGGGCAAAACTCAGTCTCGTCTCCTTTTTGTTGTTTTTAAGTTAGAATGCTTATTTTGACCCATGTGCAGTCTACCCGCTGGAAATGAAACGTCCGTGAAAAATTACTTCAAAGACACGTTTTTAAAACCCACTGTCCATAAGTCCCCTGAGAGGGCCCGTGACTACTCTGGAAATTCCTCAGCCCATTATGTTCTCAATCTTGCTTAATGGGGGAGGGGAGCCATAATTTATTTTTTAAAACATTTTGAAGTCTTCAAATATACCCCCTGGCTAGTTGAAAGTCTGAAAAGAAATCTCATTTGTATTTCCCTAATGCTCCAAGGTTTGATGACTAAGAAATGTTTCTATCAAGATTTTTGTTTTGATTCCTCTTCATTTCCTATACTATTTATTAGCGACTCACAGTTAGAATATACAATTACCCAGAAGAGGTTTAAAAGGACTGAAGTTAAACCCTAGAACAAATTAAAATAGATACAGACAAGCTGTGGAGAATAGCGGTTAAAAAAAAAATAATAGGGGCGCTTGGGTGGCTCAGTCGTTAAGCGTCTGCCTTCGGCTCCGGTCATGGGTCCTGGGATCGAGCCCTACATCGGGCTCCCTGCTCGGCGGGAAGCCTCCTTCTCCCTCACCCTTTCCCTCTGCTTGTATTCCCTCTCTCGCTCTTTCTCTCTCTCTGTCAAAATAAATAAATAAAATCTTTTAAAAAAATAAATAAAATAAAATCTTTAAAAAAAATTATTGTCCCGGGTGCCTGGGTGGCTCAGTTGGTTGGGCGACTGCCTTCGGCTCAGGTCATGATCCTGGAGTCCCTGGATCGAGTCCCGCATCGGGCTCCCTGCTCGGCGGGGAGTCTGCTTCTCCCTCTGACCCTCCCCCCTCTCATGTGCTCTCTCTCATTCTCTCTCTCTCAAATAAATAAAATCTTTAAAAAAAAAAAAAAAAGGGGGGGGGCGCCTGGGTGGCTCAGTCATTAAGCGTCTGCCTTCGGCTCAGGTCATGATCCCAGGGTCCTGGGATCGAGCCCCGCATCGGGCTCCCTGCTCTGCGGGAAGCCTGCTTCTCCCTCTCCCACTCCCCCTGCTTGTGTTCCCTCTCTCGCTGTGTCTCTCTCTGTCAAATAAATCAATAAAAGCTTTAAAAATAATAATAACAATAATAATAATAATAATGCGCCACTGTACCTTGAGAGAAAAAGCAGACTGGGCCTATCCTTCCAGCTTGAGGTAACCCCTTCACGCTGAAGCTACCAAAGACGTCTGAGACTCTCCAAGCACTAGGATCTGAACAACCACCTGAAGTCCTCCCCAGACAGAAGGCAGCGAAGGTGAAGCCCCACCGTGGCCCAGGACGTGCCTCTGAGCATGCGCAAAGGGGCCACACTGCCATTCTGAGAGTGCCCGCCTTCTTAGGGATTTTCTGCCACAAGCAAAGGCACAAGCTCCCAGCTGGTTATCCCACTTTGGTTCCGTCTCAGATATAATTGTAGGATTTGATTCGACCTGCATAGAAAAGGAGAGCAGTACAATCAGACCATGTCAGACTCTACAAGTAAGCCGAGAACAGTAACAGGCTGCCATCAGAACCTGCCTACGTGGGGATATGCCAGGAGAGCTCACCACTCCTCTCCAGGGGGTTTCCTCATTTATTAAAAAGCTACCGCACTTTTATCTTTTACTTCTTCCTTTGATGAGATTGCCGACTGCTCTGCTCCCAGACAGCTCTCCTTTTAAAATGGGCTGCTGGCGGAATTGGCTTCCAGCCATGCTCACTGTATAAATCAAACATAAAATGGGATTCTATTCCTTTATCTTAGTTATTGGGGAAACTGAGGCAATGGCCTGGTCAAGAGTCTCCAATTCAGAACACAGTGTTCTGGCCATACTTACAAGTCAAGGCTTATGTGGATTTACCAGTGGAATTAAACTATGATCCTTTCCTTAGGATGTTAGGTACTTCCACGGTTTTAGAAAGGGATGGAGTGGGCAGGGGGTCCTGGGAGAGAAAGATCTGGGAAAATGAACCCCTTGCCCCCTTCACCGAGGTTCAGAAATATAAAAATGTGGGTGGTAGATGAAGATGCCCAACTAAGGTCAAGAAAAGGTAAGGGAATTACATTATGAATGAGGACCAAGGCATGGACATTCGAGAGCAATGTCATAATGTCTATCTTACTTTGGATCCCATCTAGACACAACACATTGGCAGTATGTGTGAGTCCAAAGGGAAAAGATATGTCTTTGGGTTAAAAAAAAAACAACAATAATCTTTCAGAATTCAGGAGTATTGCCTTTGAGACACTCCTTACTGATGGATCCAAAGAGGCCCAGCATCCAAGCATCAGAGGACAGTGAGGGCGGTGAGCCTGCACCACCAGAGATCCAGCCCTTGGGTCCTTAGGAGAAGGCACAGTGTCCTTTCTGTATTTTTACTGAAAACAGCAGTGGCTAGAGGGTTAAGATAAATTCATTCCGTAGGTAGGTGTGAGTCCCCAACACCCACAGCAGACCAGCTGTGAGGACAGCCTGGCCTGACACCAAAGTCAAGGGTATGGTCCCATTTGGAAGTCCTGGGAACGTCTCTGCAGAGAAGTCCCAGGGTGCACTAGTTCTCTTGCTGCTGAGGGCAGGAGGGGGGAGTGTACCATTGTAAGGGAATTCAGTGTTTATGGGATACAAATGTAAATGTGGCCACCTTTGTCCTCTCTAGCTGGTAATGTGTGAGACCTGCTGGTTTGGCTATGCAGATATTGTTCTCACCAGGCCACAGCTTGTTACTCTTCTGTCCTGTGTGATATGGTCCAGGGCTTGTGGTTGCTGGTGTTCAGGCAATAAATGTTGAGCCTATTATATTAAGTTTTAATATGGTTATTAGGGGGAGGCCTGAAAAGCCAGGTGGTTACTTGAGATTTCCCCTAAAGGGGTTGGGGGCGGCAGGCATTCCTGACGTCAGGAATTAGGAGAAAGAATTTATCAGAAAGGAAATAAGAGCTTCCTCTCTCTACTAAGGCAGACAGATAAGGGACCTCTACATCTCACCAAGCTCACTCTGCTTTCTGGACTTGGGAGGGTCAATGACTACATGTGGGCTTCTGGCTGGGAAGCACAGAGACAGAGCCCACTATCAAAGGAAAACAGAAGCTTAAATGCAAAGATCCTCTAGCATCTAGAACTGGGGAGCCTGACCACCCAGATCCATGCCATGGTTAGTATTTGTCTTCCTTACATTAGCCCTGACTCCAGCAAAGTCTGGTCTAAATGGCATGGCCTTGCTTCAGCTTTGCTCCTAGGGAAAGGGCAACTATCTTCACTAAAGGCTGAGTCATCCAGAGCCATGGAGTTCTCTCGAGGAGGATGAGAGAGTAGGGACCACCACACAGAGGCCCAAAGGTCCTGGTGAGACCATGTGCTGAAGTAAGGAGATTAAGAACATGCACGAAACCTACAAAAATGATTCTTATTCTACATTTTCATTTTCTTGGTCTGCCATTAAACCCGACCTGGTGATCAGTCACCTCAAGGGTGGGCAGGGTGTAAAGGTCCCAGGACACAGACTGATCTACAGAACAGATGGGCTTGGAGAGGCAGAGAGACCTCATTCTGAGTAGGGAGCCAGCCTGAAGCTGACACAGATGGAGATTAGGAGGGTCAAGTCCCTGGTGGGAGGCAGGGGTTGTGTAGGAAGAATTCACCTGGGGGTATCCAGACAGTAAGGGAAGTTAGGATGTCAGATGCAGCATCTTGAGGGTAAGAGAATGGACCCATGCCCTCCATTCTATTAGCATTCCCCACATTGAGTGAGTCAGGCTCTGATGATGGGAAGAAGCCCCTTTGGGATCATTTTGTCCACAGATGGAGCAATGTAGCTGGGATAATTTAGAAGCAAAAAACCCAGGGCACTGTCATCACTCAGGAACAGCCCTTTCATGGACAGCCAAAGCAATCACTCCGTGTCATGTTGTGAGGCACTAAGTGCCTTTCCATTATCCCCATCTTAAAGATGTGGTGCTGCTGGCTGAGGTTGGGTTCAGCTCGAATCCTGTCCAAGTGGAAAGTCTCGATGAAGACTAAGGTGTGATTCCACATCTTCTCCCTGGACCTGCATTCTTTTTTTTTTTTTTTTTTAAAGATTTTTTTATTTATTTATTTGGGAGAGAGAGAATGAGAGAGAGCACATGAGAGGGGGGAGGGTCAGAGGGAGAAGCAGACTCCCCGCCAAGCAGGGAGCCCGATGCGGGACTTGATCCAGGGACTCCAGGATCATGACCTGAGCCGAAGGCAGTCGCTTAACCAACTGAGCCACCCAGGCGCCCTCCCTGGACCTGCATTCTAAGCACTCCTGTGCAGATGGCTCGTGCACATGCAGCATCCCCGTGTCTGCTAGCAAACCCATGCCCCCAGAAGGGGTATGGCAGCACAGCAGGTGACCACCTTCCTAGGTGATTATGAGGTCAAGTTCAGCCATTCCCTCACTCTGCCAGACAGCAGACCCCACTCTGTCCAGAATGATTCCCTTTACCTTAATTCATGATTTGCAACTTGGTTTTAATAAAATGCATTTATAAAAGTGTCCAGAACAGAACTGAGTGTGGCTCTCAAGGCAGATTGAGGTCTTGAACGGTCCTTAGGTTAGCCTTGGCGCCCTCAGTTTACCATCAGCAGAGTTCCGAAGCACATGCTCCCCACAGTCACAGGAAGGGGCGGCAGACCAAGAGGGAGGACGGGGCAATCTCATGATATTCCAAGCCCAGGCAAGCTGCTTCTCTGGATAGATTCCTCTCGTTGGCTAAGTCTATAGGAAGACGCGCTTTTTTATCCCACTATAAGCTAAGAGGCCAGTCTAGACATTTGTTTCACAGTTGATTTGCTTCCAGAAAAGCAAGTCAAAATGACTATAGAATGGAGAGAACTTTAGAGGAGGCACACATAGGGGTCATGGATGAAGACTGCAGAAAGATGCAGACACGCACGGTGAAGCCAAGTAGTGTAGCAGGGACACGAGAGTGCAGACTTGGAACCACAGGGCCGGGCACATCCCTTGCTCATCCTGTGTCTTCGCGCAAGTTACTTAACTTCTTTGTGCCTCAGTTTCCACATCCAGGAAACAGGAAAAATATCTCTTCACATGCTTGTTGTGCAAACCACTGGATTAACACATGTAAGCGCTTAGAACAAAGAGCCTGGCACATAGGAATATTATGTGGGGTAGTTATTCATATTGTTTTATGAAACTCTGTTCCCCAGGCATGCTTTTTCACTACTGACCTTCAGAGGGAGACTGACTGCAGAAAAGATGCCAGTTACTAATTTCTGTGATCTCCTGCCCTTGAGCTTGTGGATCAGAGCTCAGAAATGACTCAGGCACTCACCCTGAACTCAGAATGTTTCTGGCAGAACTTTTTCCACTCCAAGGAGTCGCCAAGTAATTATATTGAAGACATCTTGCCCTGAGCCAGAAATGTGATAACACGCATTTCCTTAGAGGGATGACCAGGAGGCTTGAAGTGAAAACACCTGGGAAACGTTGATAAAATGTTGTATGCATGTGTCTCCATACAGAAGGGGAGGAAGAAGAGGAAAAGGGAAGAAAATAAGGAGTTAGAGGAGGAACAGAAGTTTTCAAAGGGACTTCAGGTTCATGTTGTTTCCACACTGAGGTAGAATGTGAGGATCCCACACATTCAGACCTGCCTCTCCACTACAGTCTACACCCGGTCCTCGGTGGCCATGGCTGCACAGAGGCTGGATACCAGGGTTTACCTTTTCTATTCATGCTGCCTCCACATCTGATAGATCATCATATGCTGTTGATTTTGTCTAATCCTATGCAAGCTCATGATTTCATTTCCAACCAATGGCTCACTTAGGGAAATCTCACTGCGTCGGTCTGGATCTCCCGAGCCCTGGGGAGTGGAGAGGGTGTCCGGTTACCTAGCCAAGTCAGCTAATCCTAAATGGGGAAGTCGAGAGGAGAGGAGAAAAAGTCAGTATCCACCAACCAAAAATGTCCAAAACGCAGCCCCCGCCGCAGTGAGGCGTCATTGACTCCTCTGCGGCAGACGTCCACCGTGCCCTTCCCTGTGTCCCTTACGGGGCGTTCTGGCTTTTCTGTCTCTGTATCTTCTTTTGTTGCTGCTGCTCAAATGCCCCTCTGCTCACACGGGCTTGGCTACCTGCAGGCTGCTGCCCCTATCCTCTCTCTCTGTGAGTCATCTGGCACGCTCTGTTCCAATGTCTACGTCCCTCTGTGTGTCTCATTTTCAAAATCCAAAAGAAAGAGGATTTAACTGGGTCCATATGGTGCCCTATGGAGCAAGCTTGCCGGGCAGGACTGTTGCAACAGGTCACTGCCCAGAAAACCTAAAGACAGCTGCTTTGGAGCCAGCTCATGGCCACAGCCCTGTCGTTTGTGGCAAGCTCATATAAAAATTAAAATCTTTGTTGACCTTCAGTAGTCAACATATTAATTTATACGACTAGATTTTTTTGCATGGGGTGTGACTTCAGTGGATATGGGTCTGTATAAGTCGTATCAGAAAGATAGGAGCAAGGCAAAGAGCAACCATCTCATGAGCAGTCTGAGATCTTGCAAGAATATTAAAGCTCTTTTAGGGTCATTTTGCACTGCGCAAATCCAGACCTACAAGCAAGCAGAACAACAGTGTGTCCTATTAGCCGTTCACAAATGGTTTCTTTTAAAATGTCCTTTCCGATCAGCAGTTCATGGGAGGAGTTTCTCTACCCCAACGGGTCAGGGCAGCCCCTCGTGTGAAGTCAACATTTAAACATTTGGCAGGGATGTGCCAGACCACCCAGACTCCCCCAGATCCCAGCCCAGCCACCACGCTGGATGTCCCTGTGCTGACTGGGGCTCTGGGATCCAGGCCACAAAGATGCTTCAAGATTTCTGACTTTGCCACCAAGGCAACTGATTGCAATATTACACACATCTGGAGAGAGAGACACATATTTAGGTGGGTGATAGAAGACGTGGTTTGAGAAAATTTTCCAGATCTTGTTAACATTTTTTGTGGCCGTGGGAATCTTGCCTAACCTTCAGCTCCCTATCCATAAAAAGGAGACGTCGCTATGCACTCAGTGTGCACATGGATTCCAGTGGAGACTGGTAAGAGCATCCACTTATAAATACAATGGCTGAGGAGGGTCATTTGGCAAAAGGGAGGCCAGTTTCTGAAATTGGCTTCAGTTCTAGTAACCATAGAAAGCAGGTGAGATCATCACCACGGCCTGACAATTCCCTTAGATTTACCCCATTATTCCATCTCGCTCTTTTCATTTTAAACAAGATCTAGCTAAAAGTGTGACTTTAATAGACTTGCTCAGTGGCTAATATTATTGTATTGGTCACTCCGTTTCCTTCCTGGGGTAGTAAATACCTGTACTTTTATGGTGCAGACTTTTGTCGGTTCTAATGAGCTTCCCCATGTTCCTCTGGGCCAAGAGCAACCATGGCAGCCACTCATGACTCAGCTTCCTGTGCACCTGGTCCTGAGGCTGACCCCCAGGGAGAGTGGCCTCGGGGAAACAGCACCCCCTTCATGAAATCAGCCTTGCTTCCCCCATGTGGGGGCAGGAGCCAAGGTCCTGATCAGCCACCACATGTGCTGAGCCCAAGTCTACCCTGTGTTCGCAGATGGCAGCTCTCAGCTGGCTGAGCTGGCCTCCCAAACTCATCTCGGCTGTACTTGGCACACAGCCTGGCCTTCTCGCACCAGAGCCAGAAGGCTGCCACCAAGAGCACCAGGCCCGCTGCTTCCATTCTGCAAACAGGGAGGAGGGGGATTTTTCCAGCCCCATTGGGGCAGGTGAGCACTTGCTGGGAACCTTCGAGGGTATCTGAGTGCCCACAGACCTGCAGGAACACCTCACTGGTGCTCACAGCCTCACTCGTTCCAAGAGGGAAAACATAATTGTCCAGAAGGCCCAGCAGAAATGGGGCTTGAGGGACCAGGTCAAAGTCTACTTCCAACAACTTAGGCGTTCATATCCAAAAAGTATGCATAATGTTAATAACTGGCTAAAAGCATTTACATACATTTTAAACTTTATCTCAAGCTCCTTTGTGTAAAATCAAATCAGAGAGATCGGTCTTTGAGCTGAAGGAGAAATGTATATGGCTTGATAGATACAGATGTGACGGACCTAGGATCTGACAGAATGTTTGTAAGATCAATTGCATGCAGTGCATTGAAAGTGCTCAGTTATGGAGTGGAACTGCCTTATTTCAGAATATATGATGCTTGAGGGCTCACAATTATCTGAAAGAAAAATCCCCAGAAATAAGATGTCAACAACTTCATTTTTGTAGCCCCATATTGATGACTATGAAAAACTCTTTGGCATCAATAAAACTTGAGTGATTGCCTTTTCCAATTGTCCAAAATGAGAAGCAGACCCAAAAAGGCACTTTTCTGCCAAGGGAGATTTCTCTTAATTATCCTTGAGCCTCATTTGCTACAGGCTTAGTAAACAGCCGGAGCCTTTCCTCCCTCTCTGGGACCCCATGCACACGTGCGCACACACACATGCTAGTGTGCACATGTGTCTGCACACTCATGCACAAAATGCACACCTATGAAGACAAGCTAGCAGGGGCCAGACCAACTGGGAAAGATGGCTATTAGACTTGCTAGGTAAAAATATGGACAGTGCAAAGAACAGATATAAAACCTTTGCCAAAAGCTTTATCACAAGGGGCCCCGTTTGCTAAGTGGTCCTTCAGCTTTTATATTTGGATAAATGAGGGTTTGAGTAACTCAAAGTGACTGGCCTTCTAAAACCACACAGAATTCTTCTTTTCCCAATAAAACCTCAAAACTCCTAAATCTCATAGAAGTAAAAAAAAAAAAAAAAAAAAAAGCCATGTCCCTGAGGACTAAAATAGAAAGAGAAAGAAAGAGCGGCCAAGAACATTATTTTCAGCTTCCAGGGGACCGCCTTTCTGTTCACATGCCTGTCACGATTTGTCAAGGAGGTTAAGGGTCCAGCTCACCCCCCCAAGATGAAAAACTTGAGGCCAAGAGGTGGCTGCCTGGAGTTGGGCCTGAGCAGGACAGAGGAGAACGTGCATCCTTTCTTAACCACGCCAAGGATGCCTCAGTGCTGAAATCCAAGGAGCCAAAGACAGTTTTCCAAAAGACTGTACTTAGTAAGGGCAGAAGGTGAGGGTGAACAAATGATGCTCTGTCTCCCTCAGGGTTTTGAAGATTATTAGATTACCATTTCTAGACAGGAACATTCTAACATGATGTAGTAGTTGGACTAAAGAGCGCAAGGCTGAATCAAAAACAAATTTGTTGAGGTTGGATGTTGGGGAAGCTAGTTCACTTCTCCCAACCTGACTATTTTCTTCTCCGATTGATTCATTACTGCTACAAACCCTAACACTTTTACCATATGACTACTATTACTCTCTTTATCTTCCCAAGCTCCCTTATGGGGGGATCAACTTATGCTTGTCAAACATGTCAATACCACAATAGGGGACAATCTCAGTCTTTGACCTCAAGCCAGTACTCACTGGTCCTTCCCCCTGCCCCATTCTCTTTCTTTTTTGTCCTCTCTCTATCGTGGTATTTGGCCCCAAATGACCCTAAATAAGATTCTGCCCGCCCCCCTCACTAGTACTGAGAGTTTAGGCAAAGAACACCTTTCTGAACGTTTTCTCGTATGTGAAACAAAACACTCCATGAGGACTAACTGATATAGGGACTGAGACTGAGATTATTTGAGAAGGACTATCCTAATCACACAAGCCCTTTAAAAACAGAGAGTTTTCTCTGGCTTCCCTGTGAGTTCCAAGGGGCTCATTTCAGCAAACCTCTCCACAGAGCTCTGCGTGAAAGGCACAGGGGCAGGCCGCGGCTCCATCCGAGGGAGCCCGCCAACACAGCTTGACCGCCTCCTTTCCAAATAAGTAGAAATAGGGAAGAAGCTTGCATACTTTTGTTTAAAGTCTGACCCATTTTTCAAGATTGCCATTGTTCTCTCAAATTCACTTTCCTTCCTTTGCTTCCTGTACATGAAGAAAGTTCACACTCACACACTCAAAACACAGCACAACACAGAATGTGCATGATGTCACCCCACAAGGACCTCTGCACAGGGGAATTCCAAGTCAGAGGCCATGTCCCCATCAGGAGCCTTTGCCAATCTTGAGCAACTGTCCAGCCGGCTGGCAGGCTGACCATCGCCACCACCCCCAGCATGTGTACACGTGGTTCGGAATGATAGCGGAAGCTGTGGTGGCAGAGAAGGAAAGAGAAGGGGGCCACGGGAAGATCTGTCTGGGATGGGCTTTTCCAGAAGGTGATTTAAGTGGTTCTGAATTGTCCGAGATAACACTGAATTGTCTTACTCTTCTTAGCTTTTTCTTCTAGGCTTTTTAATTCTAAGAAATAAAAGGCCTTTAAATAGTTTTACATAAAGGTATAAAATTATCTCTGGAAAGAGAAAAAGAATTAATGCATGTAAACAAACCTATAATTTGGGATTGAAGGAAGGCTAGGGATAATTTTGTTCCTTTGTATACTCTTCTCCCTTCTATTTAGAAGTTCTGCATCTTCTTTGCTGCTTTCTCCAACTACCCACCTACCTTTGTGTTCGAATACCACCCCTTTGATGAAGATGTTCCTTCACTCCTCTCTTTCCCAGGAAGAATTAGTTATTCTCTAACTAATGCTTTTTCACTTGTTTCATTTCCCACAGCAAAGAATTAATTACCTCTGATTATCTGTGTAAACTCCAGTCCTGGAGTCACTCAAGGACTTCACAAAGACTTATAATGCTGATATCATGGGAGGGCTGCTGGCCCTGGAAAAAACAAAACATTAATCCTGGAAACCACATGAGAGAGAAAAGTCTAGGGTCTGGGAGAGTGGGGTAGTCATGATGTGGGTTGATCAAGGCAATTGAGTGAATAAGTCTTTCTCAAGAGAGTGTACTTAGTGACCAGAAAGAAAGGGCAAATGTCCTGTTGGATTTTAGGTAAGTGTAGGTCCCTTAGGTGGGAGGAATTGTATGCATTCCCACATCACACAGGCCAAGGATAGCAAAAGCTGACTTCTCAGCCTGGTGCTCTTCATGGATGTTTGTACCGTCCTTTCCCTGAAGGCAGAGCTATAGCAAGAAGGGAAAGCACTGTGGCTTCTAGAGGCTCTCTCCTTCCCTGAGAAGGAACTTGAAGAGAGATAGGTTCTCTGGGGCTGACTTTAAAGATGTGCACTACAGTGATCTCTTCATCCATCCAACCAAATAGCATGTAGTAAGCACCCGCTAGGGCAGTGTTAGGTTCTAGGAATAGAAAATCTCCAAACTCTGGGAGCATGCAATCTTCTCAAGGAAGATAAAAGAGGTCTTGTTAAGAAGTTTTCTTATATGCAAAGAGCCAAGAACAGCCAAAATAAGTGAGACAGGGGTAGGAGGGAGAGGACCCCTGTGGTAGGTCTGAATATTCATCAAAGGTGATGGCAAGAACAGGTCCCCCAGGAAGCCCTGGGCAGAGTCCCTCTGGTGGTGATCCCAGGGAATACAACTAGAAAATGACCATCTTGAGGTTTAACTCTGAATGTAGCCCTGGTGGTGTAACCCAGGAAGGAGAACCAAGGCCACCTGAGTTAAATGTGGCATGAAGAGTCACCACTGAGGGGCTGTTTAAGCAGGGAGGTATCTTAGCTGGAAGCTGCTTTCCTCAATCCACAGAAACATGCACAGTTGGGAAAGAATTCCTTGCTAGTGTTTGAGACACCAAAGCCATTTTGGTTAGGGTACTCAAACTCAGTTTGAGAAGAACAGTTATGTGCAACTGGAAGTCTCCAAAGCATTTTAAGAAGTGGAATAATTTTAGTAAATTAAAAGACCACTTGGATCATGTGATTCAGGGTTGAGGAGGAGTGGGAAATACAAAGGATGTCAAGATGGAGACTGTCAGGATGTGGCAACTGGCGGGAAATGGGAGTGAAGGAGAAGAAGAATGGGTGAATAAGGAGATGTGGATGTTGGCTTCAATGCCTTCCACTTGGGTAAGGAATGTAGGCGAATCAAAACACACACAAGGTGGGGACAGAACAAGTAGATGCTTGGTGTATGTCCCACAGATGTTAAGCTTGATTGCCTGTGGGTCATCTGACAGGAGATGCTTAGGAAGACAATAGGTCTGCTGTTTAGGAGAGGTCTGTGCAAAAGATCATATTTGGGAGCCACTGGCTTTGCAAGTGGTCAGAGGAAATTGTGGGGAGAAAGGTCAAGAAGAAAAACCAATGTATTTGAGCCTCCACAGTGGGTTGGGGATTTGGGAATGATCAGATGTTCTTCCTCGCCCTGCAGAATTCAGGTTAGTACACAAGTCAGGATGGCCACCTCAAGGCAGTAACCAGGAAGAGAATGGTAAGCAGACAAACTGGGAATACTCCAGTTTGCCTAAGTTAAGAAATCACAGGAACGGAGACTAGAAAAGGCAGGTTGAGGCCAGCCTGTGAATGACCAAAACGTTTGGAAGGCAAAGGGGAAATGTCATGAGCAGGGTAACCACAGGTCCAGGGCTCTATGGAGCATTGTCCAATTCAGCCATAGGAAGCACTTCATGATATGGTGATGGGCAGCAGGTGGAGAACAATGGCTGTATGAAGGGGAAGAGGAGAGGCAGTGAGGGCTGGTGCCAACCAGGAGAGACACTCAGAATACCTAATGACCTATGATACTAACAACACAGGCACCATCTATTCAGAACAGGTGCTGGCCAGGACACCATACCGGCGTGAAATCAGCCAATGCACGCCGTTGCCAGGGAATCAGCAATGGGAAGAGGTAGGAGGAGGTACAGCAATGAGGATACAACCTGCCTCTGATGAGTGATAAAATATAAAAAGGACATGCAGATGGCCACCATGATGGTTATGATGTAATATCAACAAACAAGGGAAGAATGGCTTCTTGATAAAATGTAGCTCTGCTCTTCACATGTGCTTTCATGGGGCAGAAGAGAAAACTGAGGGGACTCAGATACAGAGAGACCTTGTGGGCTGGGAGCATCCGGGTCACTGAGAAGCACTGCTGGCTTCAATTTCCCGTTCATAAACTTGGCACGTTTCAGTCTTTGCATGTCACTCTCCATAACTGTGGGACCATTTGTCTTACTTTTCCATAGCAGTAAAGCTAGTTCAGAAATGTAAAAAACAAAAGAAAATAAACAGTCACTTTCCCATTACCCCTAAATGCTGATGGAGAAAGTTGGTGGCAAAGGCATTTCAGGGTCCTGCCCTCTATTTAAGGTTCAGCAGATGCTAATTTACCTTGGACAGTAGACTTCCAGAGCCAGGAGAGGTGGGACCACCCGTGCACTATGGGCACTGCAGGCTTTCTCCTCCCGACAACATCTGGGGAAGGCTAGAGCATGTGTCCTCACACCCCGAAGTGAAAACAGCGTTGCAGAGCTCCGGAACAGCTCATGGGAAGCTGTCCAAGCTGCAAGCAGAGGTACCTAAGGTGCTTTTGCCACATCCACCTCCTGTGTTTCCTTCTTCCTAGTCGCAGCAAAAAGTAAGCTCAGGAGTGATGGAAATCCCCATCAAATGGTAGCCCAGCTTCTGCTTATAAACCTCTGGCCATAGGGACCTCAGTTCTGCCCAAGGAGAACCTACCATCTTTGAAAATTCTGGATTATTGGAGTCTCTCTTTTTGTTTTCCTGAATTCCACCTCTCCCTAGCTTCTGCCTATTAGCCCCTTTGGAGGGACCAAGAAGCAGTGTGGCTTTTAGGCGGTTCCTTCTGGAATTTTCATAGCAGTGACATGATGATCTTACAAAAAAGGCAGCAGGAATAGGTGACAGTTGGAGACCCCGGAATTAAGCATTGATACTTTCTGTACACGACCTCTGAGCCTTTCCTATTCAACACGCTCTATTCTCTGCTCCACCAGTTGGTTCCTCTGGCAAGTTGATGGTGTATATGTGTGTGTCATGGGGAAAATTCCCCTTTCCAATTTCGGTTATTTCTCCTCTTGGAAAAGCAGGTCACCTGGGCAAGAGGCCAGCTAATACAGAGTGCAAACATCTTGTTTGGGGAGGAGGTGGTCAGAACTCACTTATTTCTGCTCATTGGACTTGGCTCAGCAGGTGCAAAGCTGACTCCCAAGTCATGTCCCCACTTTTCTTCTGCTCTGTTCCACTGCTCTTCCCAGTCACTCCTCCCAATCAGAGAAAATTTAAAAGGCAAGACTACACAGCTTCCTCTTCAGCTTTGCCTCTCTGGATTCTTTTATGCTGTGGAAATGAACCTTAAGCCACCCATACCAGGCACCCCCTTTCCAGGCTGAGGGATGTTTGCAGGGGTTCCAGCCATCTCTTAGAACTCCCTGGTGCTAAATCTTCCTCTGGATTGGGAGAGATTTCACCTTCCCTTAATATCCTCCTCTAATTTGATTTATACCTTGTTGCTTTTTACATATATTCTTCTGTCCATTATAGGGGTGAGTCTGGTTGTTTCATCAATAACCAAGATTCTTTCTCTATATTGGAGTCTTTTTCATTCATTTGGATGCATTCTAAGAGGGGATTTATGTAAATCTGTACCTCACCTACAAGCTTTCTATGAAGTTTTGCTTTATTTTTCATAGTGTCTTATTAGTACATAGAAGCATTTTCCTATCATTTCTCTATTGCTGATTGTACCTTTGGTCAATAACTTACTTCATACTGGTTAATTTTTTGCAAAGGAAAAGGGTTGAGGTACCTGTGCCTAGCTTTCACTTAGGTTATTTCTGTATCTTTTTAAGTGTTTTCTTTTATGTTGACTATAATTGAATTAATTTTCTTAACCTGAGTGCTTTAATATATATATATATATATATAATTTGTATTTTTGTTCTTAATTCTGTCATCTTATTTTATGCTTTCTCCGTTGGTATGCTTTTACTGTCTCTTTTGTGCTTTTTCTAAGAACATTTCCTTTGTTAGCTTCTCCCAGTGACTTGGAGGTATATATTCTGTTTCAGATTTACTTCTGGTCTCCTTTAAGATTTTCCAAAAATGCATCTTTTGTTTTCTCTTGTCAAATTCAGGAAAATTTAATAATCTTTTACTCCCTTGTTAGAGGAAGTTTTATACACTTTCATCCATTTGTTTACGCCAGTATGATTATTTTCTATTAACTTACTATTTAAATGTCAAGTAACTTCTAATTTAATATTTTTTTTTACTTCACAAACAATTTGACTCTTTATTTATAAAACTATTTAGTATCTGTATCTAAGTGTGTATCTGGCAAAGCTGTTAACCATAGGCCTTTTGTAATGTGATTTCCCCATTCCTAAATATTTGCCTTTGATTTATTTTTTACTCTACCAGTAAGTTTTCCAAGAAAAGCACATGGGTCTTGGACAACCAAACAAGCCTTTCTGATACCTTCTTATAGGCTGGATATATAAATTTTGAATCTCTAGGGCGCCTGGGTGGCTCAGTTGGTTAAGCGACTGCCTTCAGCTCAGGTCATGATCCCAGGGTCCTGGGATCGAGTCCCGCATCGGGCTCCCTGCTCCTCCCTCTCCCACTCCCCCTGCTTGTGTTCCCTCTCTCGCTGTGTCTCTCTCTGTCAAATAAATAAATAAAATCTTAAAAAAAAAAATTTGAATCTCTATATCCTTCCCCAAGAAAATCCAAAAGAATCCCTGCATCGTCTTTAAACGTACAGTGTTGGAACAGATGTTCTGAAATCTCTGGAAGATTTTTTTTAATATTTCCCTTTGTAATTTTCCTTTCTTCCTGCAAGGGTGATTTTAGATAATTATTCTTTGTCACTGAAATTAAAGCATTTGAGCAGGGTATATATGCATGCAGATTTCTATTCACAAGAGAATTCATTGTATTCAGAAAGCCCATATTTTCTTTATAACCTCAGAAAAGTTTTCTTCCACGTGACGATTTTTTTTCTGCTCCATTTTTTCTAGTTTTTATTCCACAGAATGCTGATGAGTCAGAAATGGGATTTTCCTTTCTTGGTGTCTGTTATCTTCTCTCATCGTATTCTACTGTGTATATTCATTCTACTTTCCTAGAAAGCCTATGTAGTTTGGCCTCTGGGTCATTGTTTTTTCCTTTTGACAACTTTTTTCTTCACTGTTTATGGTACAGATTCTAATTCTGTAAGAGTCGTTGGCATCCTTACATTACTTTTATGTTTTGTTCAATTTTTTATCTCTTCCATATGTTTATCTCTATCTCAAATGCTTCATAATTTCTTATGTATTTTATTTAGTTTATAGAATATATATGTAAATGTGTGTGTATATATATATAGAGAGAGAACGTTTATATAGAATATATGTAATTAGAATACATAGAAAGAATATATAGGGGTGGGGCGCCTGGGTGGCTCAGTCGTTAAGCGTCCGCCTTCGGCTCAGGTCATGATCCCAGGGTCCTGGGATCAAGCCCCACATCGGGCTCCCTGCTCGGCGGGAAGCCTGCTTCTCCCTCTCCCACTCCCCCTGCTTGTGTTCCTGCTCTCGCTATCTCTCTCTCTGTGTCAAATAAATAAATAAAATCTTTTAAAAAAATAATAAAGAAAGAATATATAGGGGTGCATGAGTGGCTCAGTTGGTTAAGCGCCCGATTTGATTTAGGCTCAGGTCATGATCTCAGAGTTGTAAGATTGAGCCCTGCATCAGGCTCCGAACTCAGCAGAGAGTCTGCTTGAGAGTCTCTCTCCCACTCCATCTGCCTCTCCCCCAGCTCGCACTCAACTCACTGTCTCTCTGTCAAATAAATAAATAATAAAATCTTTTTTAAAAAAAAACAGAGAGAGAATGTGTATATATACACATTTTCTTCTGTTGTGGATAGTGAATCATGTAGGAAAATCATTTCTCTCTTTTAATCCCAGTGTCTTCTCATTATTTCATGAGAATCATAATCAAACAAGAAAATAACTCAGGATTCTTTGCTAACAGGTGGGGAGTATTTAATTCCCTTTTTCTCACCTGCAGGATCTTAAGCTGAGTGACAGGTTGTTGTGTGCCGCCTTGGGCTGAAGGTCTCCTGGCTATCAGGATTCTAACTTCTATGTCTCTGTTGGACCGGGATGAACTGTCCTCGGCCAAGACTGCCCACTGTGCTGCATATAGGCAGAGTATGCTCCTATTCATCTCTGCTGGAGAAAATTCATGCACAGTGGCAGTCCCCAGAGGGAAGTGTTCTACTGCTCCTACTTGTCTCCACTATCTCTACTATTGAGTTCAATCCCAAAATGCAGTGAATCACCATATAAACTTTTCCACCCAAGGAGCAGCAACCTTAATAAAGTGGAAGTTCCAGTTGGGTGGCTAGAGCAGGGGGATGGTTGTGTAAGGAAAGACTTAAGCATCTCAGAAAGCAAGTCCTCTCACTTGGGGTTGGTGCCCAGGCTTTCTGCTTGACCCCTTGGGACCAGGTCTCTGAGGCAGAACGCCACAGATGGGGTGACTGCAAATAGTCTTCTTCCTCCTTCCTCTCCAGTCATGTGTTGTTTCGGGTCTTTAGATATGAGCTATGATGCATATAAAAGTTCCATGACTGCGCCCAGTGATCAAACTCCTTGTTTCCAGTGCTAGAGGTTTTGCACCTTCTTTATTTCCTAGGAATTCCAGTGGAAGAAGAAAGAAATTTATGTAGACATAGTTTCTTTCTTTTTTTTTTGTAGTTTCAAGTATTTAAATTCCAGTTAGCTAATGTACAGTGTAATATTAGTTTCAGGTGTAGAGTTTAGTGATGCATCAGTTACATACAACACCCAGTGCTCATCACAACAGGTGCCCTCCTTAATCCCCATCACCTGCTTAACCATTCCCGCTTCCTCCCTCCCCTCCAGTAACCACCAGTTTGTTCTCCATAGTTAAGAGTCTGTTTCTTGGTTTGCCTCTCTCTCTTTCCCCCATCTATGTTCATTTGTTTTGTTTCTCAAATTCCACATATGAGTGAAATCATATGGTATTTTTCTTTCTCTGACTTATTTTGCTTAGCATTATACTCTCTAGCTCCATCCATGTCATTGTAAATGGCAAGATTTCATTCTTTTTTATGGCTGAGTAATGTTCTATTGTATATATATACCACATTTCATTCAAAACCTAGACACCTCCTATTGTATGTATTTTATCTTCTTATATGGCATGTGCTTTTTAAACTGCATCAAAGACTTTATTGAAAGAAGTATGTTACATATGAACAAAATAAAACTAAACACGTAAGTCTCAGAAAACTAAGACTCTAGTGCTTGATAAAGTCAGAAACAATTTTCAAAAATACTTGACCATATTTATTCTTCACAATTTTAATGTAATACAAGTTCTCTTAAGTTCTATTAAATGTTTCGTTGGGGTAACTTACCTAAGTTTGTCATTTGCTTGGTTTGTCTACAGACTAGTTTACCTGAGCGTATCTTCCTGGAGGTATGTATTGAAGAGCAACAATCGAACTTACAAACCCAAGTTCACTCAGCAAGTAGGGGTCTCAACACCAGACCATTACCATGTTGGTCTGAAGTAGGAAGTATGTCTCTTTTTTTCCTTTTTTTAGATTTTATTTATTTATTTTTGCAAGAGAGAGAGCACGTGAGAGTGAGCATGAGCAGGGGGGAGGGGCAGAGGGAGAAGCAGACTCCCCGCTGAGCAGGGAGCCCAACGTGGGACTGGATCCCAGGACCCTGAGCCAGAGGCAGACGCTTAACCATCTGAGCCACCCAGGTGCCCAGAAGTTTGTCTCTTTTAAAAGTTGACCAAAGAACAGTAAATGGACCTCTAGTCGGGGAATGTTTCAAGCAAAATGCCTTCAAAGGAGGAATCTTGGGCCAGCTTCTCAACAGTGGAGGCCCTGCGCATTTGCCGGCTGCCTCACTGGTTGAGACTTTATCTCAGACAGGTCTGTCGCTCAGTGCCCCTTTTATGTAAGACACTGAACGCGTCTGCCAGGTGCAGGGGATTCCTGTTGTACAAAGACTCCAGGCTCCTGACATCAAAGGGAACCTGCAATTGCAATGCTGGCATTTTGAAAAGAAAATGCTGAAACCAAAATGGTTTTTCTCTCCCAGCGTTTGCTTTGGAATTCGCCAAAGCCAGACCCAGGGAAAGTGATGACATCCTAAAAGCCTGTGATTAATTCATGCTGGTCCCTAAGACTTTGCCCTCAGTGCCACATGGTGAAGCAGTTACTACCACCTGGTTTTGCTCCGCAGCCAGAAAGCACTTCCAAGAATTCCAGTCATCACTTGCAGAGAGATAGGCCTGAGTATGGGGAGTTTCTTACAGTGCTCTTTTATGCAAATCTTTTATCCTTTCCCTCGCGGAGATTCCCTTGCATAAACAACTCTGATTACCAATAGATTATTTACACATGTGATTGATTGCTCTTCTTTCAATGAGTTGTTCCCTGTGGCGGTTCAGGTCCCTGTTTCAGTGTTTTTGTATAAGTAGGAGGCTAAGGTGGCAGGAAATAGGAGCTCCCCAGAGGAGCAGTAACTGTGATAAATGAGACTATGTGAGGCTATTTACATACAGGAAACAATATAAGCAAAAGAAGGAGGCAACTCAGAGTGTGAAGTTGTATTAAAGCTATAGCGCTAATTTTTTTTTTTTT
>NC_138374.1:34657904-34679130 GCF_054177405.1 Leptonychotes weddellii | reverse complement strand
GCCTACCTGGAGGGGAGCCCAAGTTTTGTATCTGATCTAGATTGTGCCAGGGAAGGGACAGGACTGTTTTAAGTGCCTCTGGTTTGTCCCAGCTTATGGACACAGAAGTAACGTAGAGATTCTGGATTTCGACATGGAGTTGAGAAGTCTCTCAGAAGGATGGTTCTTTACCCACTGACTCCACAACCTCACCTAATGACCCTCCCCACTCTAATCTGTCACCCTACCTGTGGATCCATGTTCCTCAAGCTCTAGCAAGACTTCCTGGCCACTGTGTCCAGTCTTCGTTCTGTTTGTCTTCTCTGGGTCACTTGATGCTACTGTTCCATTAAACCTTCTTCATTGGAGCTTCTGTGAAGCACAGCTTCCATTCTCCTCCATCTCTCTGTTCACAATATCCTTATATTGTCTGTGGACTTCTCTTCCTCACCTGCCTAATAAAACTTAGCCTTTCTCTAGTCTGTCCTCAAAGCTTTTTTCCTCTCCTCCACACCCTATGTGGATGGCCCCATACACTCTGACAATTCCTGAATCCCTGGGATGTATATTCCCAGTTATATGCTTCAAATGCATGGATTTTATGGTATGTGAATTACATCTCAAGAAAAATGTTAAAACAGAAAAGAAATGTGAGCCCATTAGTGTGATATCACACGTGCTGTGTATTAGCTTCTCCAACCTCTGGCCACACTTCCAGCTCCAACTCTACTTGTCCTGTCTCAGCACACTACATTTCAGATATAGCAAGCTGTGACCATATTTAAAATAGTTCCCTAAGCTCAGTGTTTTCTCATTACCTCTTTTATTTATACACGCTATGCCCTGTTTCTGGCATACCTTTCCCTCCAAGCTCTTGGTTTCCTGGTGAATGCCCATGTATTCACCAGCACCTCTTCCAACCACAAGTGGCATTTGATTCCTCTGCATATGGTCCCCTGACAGTGCTTATCTCAGGATACCATCTAAGAATGCAAGACTAAGGCTTTTCCTGAATGACAGGGTGTAGGGAGAGGTAGAAGAGAAAGAGAGGACTGGGGAAATATACAGATCTGGATTTCAACTCCAAATCTGTCACAGTATTATCCTGAGCAAGGGAATTAGTCTCTCTGAGTGTCAATTTCATATTTACAAAAGCAGGATTAACAATATACACCCAATAAATTGCTTTGGGAGAATTATGTGAGATGTGCATAAGGTGATTGGCCCACTCAGTCAAGGTTAGCTTTCCCTTTCTCTTCCTGTATCTTGACTATTTTTGTATGTTTGGCCAGAGCCAGATGTCTAGTAAAGAGTGGACAATCCATAAATGTTTTGTTGAGTCAATGAATAAATACATTATTTTTCTGTATTGTCAATTACGGACCCACCTCTCCAGTGTAGTCATTCATTCTGAATTTCTCTGACTCTTTACATTTCAGAATAGGGTTAATGTATGGCCTGAAAAGTTGATTATTATTATTATTGTTCATCCTGTTCTAAATCTTGCTATTACTGATGATAATGGTGGTAAAACGAATATACACTGTTTAGGACTTTAGAAAGAACCTCCACTCAAGAAAATCATCAAATAAAACCATTCAAAATAAACAATTCAATGAACATTCAAAATAAAATCATTCAGGAAAATGGCAGATTAGAAAACATTCAAAGAGCATTTCTTTTTTTTAAAGACTGTGTTTTACTTATTTATTTAGAGAGAGAGTGTGAGCAGGGGGAAAGGCAGAGAGGGAGTGAGAGAATCTCAAGCAGACTCCACCCTGAGCACAGAGCCCTATGTGGGGCTCAATCTCACGACCCTGAGATATGACCTGAGCCAAAATCAAGAGTCAGCCATTAACAAACTGAGCCACCCAGGCATCCCCAAAGAGCAGTTCTTAAACATATATTGCAGGTATTTATAAAATACAACTATTAAAGAACATCCTATTTAGAACTGGAAAAGCAATTACAACAAAAATGTTGATAAATAAACTAAACAAAAAATATAAAGGGGCTATATGAGGAAAACTTTAAATTTCTGAGGAATATAAAAGACCTAAATACATAGAAGTTATACTATGACCTTGAATGTCATAAAGAATGTCCATCCCACATATTAACATTTCCTGGAACTATGTAACCTATTTCTAAGGTTCATCTGTGCAAATTGCACATAAATAATCGAAAGGAAGCAAATTAAGATGTTGCTGTTTTGGGGTACCTGGGTGGCTCAGTAGGTTGAGTAGCCGGCTCTTGATTTCAGCTCAGGTCATGAACTCAGGGTCCTGAGTTTGAGCCCCGCGTCTGCCTCCGTGCTCAGCGTGGAGTCTGCTTGAGATTTTCTCTCTCCCTCTCCCTCTGCCTCTGCCCCTCCCCTCTCTCACGCTCTCTCTTTCTCTCTCGCAAATAAGTAAATTAATTAAATCTTTAAAAAAATGATGCTGTTTTTCCATTGTTCACTCAACAAAATCTTGATAATATACAATTAAGAGAATAAATAGCGACCAGCTGATCTCATCGCAGGTCAAAATGTCCTTAGCAAAATAATTTGCTTGTAGGCTGCAAACTTGGTGGTCTAGGGGCACCAGTGGAATTTTTGAACATACTCAGGCCTAAGTAAAATGATATTGATGCTGACTTTGGTGGCCGTGGAGACTAGAAACAACTAGTCCATCAACAGAAGACTTAGAATCCCAGTATATTCCCACAATGAAATACAGTGTATCCATGAAGAAGAATAAATTAGAACGTTATGTCCTAATACAGAATAATTACCAAGATTGACTGTAAAATGAGAAGTGTGAAATCCTCTACAGAGTGCTCCCAACTGCATTTTTAAAAGATGACTACATGTAGTTTTATATGTTTAAAACATTGTTGAAAGGCTGTATGAGAAAACTCTGAAAGAAGCTGCTTTGGGGTATGAACCCTAAGAGATGAGCACTCTGAAGTGACAGAGGATTTATCTTCTTATTCTTTTTGTATTTCTTTGTATATTCAACCATCTATGTATATATTTTCTCAATAAAACTCTAATTTTAAAATAACATTATAGAAAGAATTCAGTATTTCTAAAACTCTTTTGTCCTCAAATTAATATAAAATTTTATCAGTTGATTTATAAAGTATGGTTTTTAAATTAGAAGGTGATATCCTGATCACTTTTGTAATGTAGTCTTTAAAGTGCATTCATACACATTATCTCAGTTTTTAGTCCCAACCACCCTCTGACAGGGATTTACTCTTCTATTTTATTGCAGAAGGCAAATTTACCAACTCGTTAATAGCCAGAGTCCCTCTGAGTTGTTTCCCACACAAGGAGAGACTCCCCTGGAGTCACGTCTCATCTCCAGAAGGCCTCTGGGTCTGCTGTCGCTGCTGCTTTTAACATGAGGTAAGGGAAACTGGAAGGAGCACATCTTCTCTCTCACTCACCTGGGACTGGTGCAGCGTCCAGTGTGAGGTCAATGTGTTTGGAGCTGAAGGACCCACAGCCCACTTGCTCAGGGTAACTTTGTTTTGGTTTCATAACAATCCAGAACCACTCAGCTTTGGAGTGTCAAGGCCGATAACCCCATGACACCTCACATTCTCAGCGCTCTTGGTCTCTGTCTGTTGTATAGGCCTGCTCCCTGGCTCCATCCTGGTCAAATGTCCTCTGACCATATTGCTCTGCCCCTCCCCACTGCCATGCTGCCTACCACAACCCTTCTTTCCTATCTTTACCACTGGAGCGTCCTTTGTCTGGAGTATCCTTTTTATGATGGGCACTCTCAACTCTGTCCTTGGCCTCTTCACAAAACAGATGAGCTCTCCTGCCTACACTGAAATATGACACTGCACTGAGAAACCCACTTCCCCCAGAATATTCTCAAATGGACAGAGAGATGTCCCCCTGACCTCAGAGACAAACAAGAGATTGGCCTTCTCTCTGTTTGCCATGACCATTATTCCTTCTTCTTTGTAGCATATCTCACTCACTGGCTGCCATCACCCCTGTCTTCTCCCTACCTCTTCCCTTCACACTTCATTATTGGTTGAAGACTACACCAGCACCATTGCCTTTCTCTCATTCTCTCGCCCCCACCAACCATCCTTATCGTCATCTTCACTTGCCTCAGTGTTCATGTGGGCTACACATCAGTCCCCAAGTCAAATGCCCCCCGACACCATTCTCTCACTCTTGCCCACTCTTGTAGTCCAGATGGGGGTGCCCTTCACTGGCACTGCCCTACCTCAGACATTTTATTTCAACACTCAAAGAGAAAAGGACAAGTTTGAAATTTTCAGGCAAGAACTGGAAATTATAAAAAGTAGTGTGGCAGATTTGAAAGGTACCAAATCTAGAAACAGAAGATGTTTTAAGTAAGAAGAGAAATAGGAAAAATTACTTCAAAAGGAGCAACCATAAGACAAGGGTAGGTAGAAGACATGGAATAATTTCCTCAATATGTTGAGAGAAAATGACTGCCAACCTAGAATTCCGCATCTGGCAAAAAATATCTGTGAAGAATGTAAATAATATAAACACAATTTAGTTAAACACTGAGAGATTTTATATCAGAAGTCCCGTACAAGAAGAATTATTTTGAGGTATTCTTCTATCACAAGATATAAATTTGGATGTCAAATTTAATAATGAAATAAATTTAAATAGATGCTACTTAAAATCACCTAGGGAAAGTATAGAGAGAGAAGAGACCTTGAACCAAAATTGAAGATCCCAACAGTTTGAGAATGTATCATGATTCCACCAGCTACCATCTCCCTCTTGGTTTCAGCTGGGTCTCATAAGTCCTCTCTTAAAAGTTCTTTTCCAAATATACTCAACTATCTTGGACCTCCTGACATTAAATGAGCCCACATCTAGACTTTTCATTACAACTATATCTGAGATGCCGAGCTTTGCTGGTGAACTCATACAACGTTGAAGACTGAAGCCAATAAAATTCTTGGTCTCCAACTTTGCCTTCATAACAACCCTCCACCCCTGAAGCCCTTCTTTTGGTCTTTGGAATGTTTTCTTATTCAAAACAAAACTTGTCTTAACCTTCATGACTTAACTTAGTCCCATAGGCCCACCTTCTTCCTCATTACTCCCACGACCAACTAGTTCACAGCAAATACAAAGGGTGTAGTAGAGACTGTGATCTGCAATCCAAACCCCCCTTTCCGGGCTGAGTTACTCTTTGCTCCAGTTGCCAGGAGTGTTGGCAGCTGATGGCCCTCAGATGAGTCCCTCTCTAGGAATTTCCCTCATCCCAAAAACCTGGGAATGGCCTGAATCCAGTGACTGATTGACACAGGGATAGAAAAGCTCAGCTTCCTTGCTCAGGCAGGACAATCTGAAGGGTCATTTCAGCACCAGAGCTCCCTGTAGGATAACCCTGGAGGTTATCTACAATGGACAAATAAACTAGAACTGTTGCAGCTGCACCAGTTCAATGTCTCTCTCTTTTTCTACCTTGCTCACCCTCAAGATATTGTTCCTGAAAGCACCCACAAAACTCCCTCTCAGAGTCTGTTTCCAGGGAAACTGGTAGACATGGGGCAGAACTCCTTCAACTCCTGCCCTCCCCTCTTCCAACCCAGAGCTTAGTTAAGGAATAAGTTAGCACTCTATTATTCCCTCTTATGAACATAAATGCTTCTACTTGTTTTCTGGATACACAGCAGGGCAGTGCATCCTACCCCCTTCCCCCACCCATGAGGTGGCTGCTGAAGAGCTTTGTTCACACATTTCCCTTCACTTTACTATAGTTTCAACATCTCTCTGGTGGGATGTTCCCAGCTGAATATGAATGTGTTCAAACCACATCCATCTTAAAAGGGGGGAAAAAAGTCCTCAGTCTTCTCTCTACCACCCCTAACTAGTATCTGTTTTTCCACCCTTCGCCATCCAGCTTCTGAAAGAACAGTCAAGTTTCTCACCTCTCTCACTAATTAACTTATTGTAGTCACCCTTCCCACATCAAAATACCTCCAAAGCAGTTCTCGTGAATGCCACCAAAGACATGTTAGTGGCTAATTCCAAAGGACACTTTGAAAAAAATCAACAATGGACACCACTCCCTTCTCTTGCTTGCAGAAGATTCCCAGCCTCACCCACCCCTCCCTCTCGGCCCAAGCATGC
This sequence comes from Leptonychotes weddellii, assembly GCF_054177405.1. Lineage (NCBI taxonomy): Eukaryota > Metazoa > Chordata > Mammalia > Carnivora > Phocidae > Leptonychotes > Leptonychotes weddellii. Next base: position 34,673,018 of record NC_138374.1, on the reverse strand, counting down.
CGGAATTCCACCCTCCATCCCTTTCCCATCTTTATGACTCAGCTTTCCTCAGGACTCCACCCTGTAGGATGATGTCTCCATGCTTTGAGTATATAACCCACTTTGACTGGATCTCCTACCTTCCCCAAATTCCTCCTAACTCCTACTCATCTTGCAACACTCAACAATGTCGTAACTTAATGAAAATCCTTCTCATTAGGGATGAGAGACCAAAAAAAAGAAGACAGCCATAATTTAGAGTGTATGCCATTGTAAAATGTTTCTTAACATTTTATTTGCTTTAATATGTGTTGAAACTCTGTGAAATAATACCACTGTCTATTGTAGAAATATTGAAACTGCAAAGTGAAGAGGTAAAATAACATTCACATCTGGGGAATAAGTGGCAAAGTTGAATTTTTTTTTCCTAAATGATGAAAACTGGAGTCCATGTGTGGAATTAGATAATTTGTAAATAGTAGAGGAAGAGTGAAGAGGAATCATTCAATTTGGGTTTGGGTATGTTTGAAATATATCTTGTCTTCTCATTTTAGAACATGCATTTTATATAAATCATAGAGGGACTGGTTCCACTATGTTAAAGAGAACACTAGCAACAGTTTTATTTGATGTCTTACCCACAGCATAGACGTCTTTAACTCACCCAATCCATCTTACCTGCATATTCTGGGTACGACTTTCATTACACCACATGGAATGCTCTGTCCAGAGCAAAGGCTGTCAGCGTGATGAGCTTCCTCCCCGTCACAACTGCAGGGAAAGACCGCATCTGAGCACCACCTTCCAACAGACCAGACTCACTGTGCTTAAGTACACCCAGGTTGTTTTATGGCCTCTGGGCCAAGAAATATAAAAAGGCCTGCCAGGTAGATAAATCCTAAAACCCATTAGGCTTTCATCATATGGAAAGAAAGATGAGGAAGAAGCTACTTTCCCCTGAAATAATAGGGTCTAAAGACTATTTTTTGCATTATGTTAGGAGATAAAGCATTTCTCCTCCAGAGAAATTTCTGGGGGTGTGCACAAGTGAACATCTAACTCTGCTTAGCTCCTCTCTGCATTAGAAAACGATCTCATGAAACCTACTCTAGTTCTGGTGACAGCTGAATCATTGTCTTCACTGGCTTCCTTGTCTAGAGCCAGGTCAGTAAGAGCTTTGCAGCCTGGGCCTGGGGAAGAGCCCCCTTTGCTGCCCACTCAGAGCCTCCTGGGCATGCAGAGCTGCATCACTCCTGCACTGGGATCCGCGTTTCCTCCTCCTTCCTTCTATCCTCTCTCCCTTCCTTCCCTCACTTTCCCTCCTCTCCCTCTCCCTCCTTCCCTCAATCACCCCTTCAATCATTTTTGAGTATTTTCTGTGCGTATGCTGCTGTAATTAGGTGCCGGGGATTCTGTTGGCCAGGACCCAGCACACCCCTTCAAGAAACAGACTCTACGGGAGGAGACAGTCACGGGCTCAGCAATTACAGGGCGGTATGCTGTACCCAGAATGAGGACAGGTCAGTTTGGGAGCAGACAGGAGGGGCAGCTAAGCTGTCTAGGGCAGTGCTGTCCAATAGAAATACGATGTGAGCCACATATGTAATCTTGAATTTTCTTGTGGCCACATTTTAAAAAGTTTTCAAAGATTAAATTAATTTAATAATATATTTTATTTAACTGAACATATCCAAAATATTATTTCAACATGGAATTGATACAAAAATGATGCTAAATCTGCCATGTAGTTTATACTTAACAGCTGTGGTCACATTGACCACATTTCAAGTGCTGGGCAGCAACAGGAGTCTGGGGAGGTGGGGAGGTGCTCCCTGGCTGAGCTGAGCTAAAGATTGAGCAGCGGGTGGTTAGACAGGAGGAGGGAGCAGAAAGGACACTCCAGGGCGAAGGAAGTGCATGTGTGGAGACTAAGGTTCACAGGACAGAGAGCCTAGCAGGTTCAGGGCCACTGGCATCATGGCACAAGGGAGGAAGGGCTGTTTTCTGCCTTTTGTATTGTCTCCAAAGGCATCCTCCAGAAAGAAAGTCACAGAATAAAGTCCTGTTGTTCACAGAATAGAGTCCTCATTCTGCCGTTCAAGGCCCTTGACAACCTGGGCCATTCTTCATCACAAACCTTAGATCATAAGCACAAACTCCTTCCCATCATCCCCCAAACCTGCCTTTCCTTCCCTACCTCCACCTACCTGAAATGTGGGCTCACCTCTGAGCTACTCGCCGCCCCCACCCCCCACCCCCAGCCTCGGAAGCACCAGCTCAGGCCACACTGCTAGCATATGCCATGCAGAAAGGGGGCGAGGGGGGTGCAGGGGCATCTCACATGACTCTCCAAAGCAAAGCTGAAGCCAGCAGGTAATTGTGGGAGGGAAGCTGGTGTCAGATGCATCCACAAAAGCCTGCACCAAGGCAGTGCTTTTCCCATGGTGTGTGTGTGGGATCTTGGAAAGATGCAAATTCTCGCTCAGTGTGTCCAGGGTGGGCCTGGAGCTCTGCATTTCTAGCTGTGGCCCATGGACTCCGCTTTGACTTGCCCTGCCCAAGTCCTAACCAGAAATGTCTCAAATGCGTGTGAGTTCCCTGGCATGGGAGGTATTCAAGCACAGGCTGAATGGCCGTGGGCGGGGAGGGCACTAGAAGGAAACTAGTGCTCTGAGATTCAGAGATCCATGGGTCTTTGGGGGTATGAATTCAGGCCCTGAGGACAGTATGAGGGGCCTCTCTTCCTCTGCCCAGAGAGTATACAGTGGGAGGCCTATAGCTGAGAATGGCTGGGGATGCCACTCTGCCTCCCCTGTCAGCCCGGCCTTCCCCGTGGGCTATAGGACATACATAAAATGTATGTATTTTATGTAGGACTGCATAAAACACCTCTTGGCCACCTGCATGCCTTTCTTTGTGACTTTCTTGTCACATCTGTGCTGGCCATGAAAATGCTCATGCAGACCCTGACCCCAGGGAGCAGAGATAGCTGAGGGCCCTGCCGCTGGCTCAGCAGCCCAGGTTGCGCATGGGCAGAGGCCCCCCTCCACCCATGAGGCGGGCGGCAGGAGACCAAAGCCTGGCCTGCTCCTAGAAGCCTGGGACTCCTCCTCTGAGTCTGGCCCCAGGACTCCTGGGGCACCCAAGACACTTCCTCTCCACCTTCTCTTTCTCCTTCCCTCCAGTCTGTCTTCCTGCAGCTCCCTCTGCTCCTTCCCACCCTCATTTCCCCTAATTCCCACGGTTCACCCCATCTCTGGCTCCTCTCAGAGGGCTCCTGGCTGACCCCAATGTCCTTAACCAGTTTCTTTTGGAGCACAGGGAGCAGCAAGAATATGCCAACTAAACCTTGGTCATCTTTGCTGCAAACATTGTCCTTAGTTTCTTATTTACTTTTATTTTTGCTTGTGGTACATTTTGTTGTTGTTGTTTCTTCAGAGGTTTTTAATTTTTACAAAATTCAAACCAATCCCCCCAGCACATCTCCCCTAAGACTACCAAAACTTCAACTTCCTTCTGCACCATCGTGCAGGGCCCCATATTTGTCCCTAAACTGACTACCAGCTCTCAGCAGAACATAAGGTCATTAGGAAAGCCCTCCAGCCTTCTGGAAAGCAGTTTTACAAAGCCTTCACCTTCCTGAAGCATCCTGGGGTCCCCCTCCCTCCCAAATGGGTCCCAGGCTGGCAGCCAGGACACAGGGTTCTCAGTCCCCACTAGAAGAGGTGCATCAGGCTTAAAGGACATCTTTCCAAACAATTGCCGTGCTCTTCCCAGGGGGACTTCTGGTGAATTAATTTTCTCCAAAACATTACAATTACAAAGTCCACATTCATCCTGGAATCTGATAAATATTCATCTCTCTTCCCCTAAATTGTTTTCATTGCTTTACTTCTACGTTTGAGTCTTAACGCCATGTAGAATATCTTTTTTTTGGGGGGGGGAGTACTTTTGAAGTATCATCTCAGATGATTCTTTAATGATTTCTAATTTAATAGATATTAGTATTTGTGATGCTATCATGTCAGTCTCCAGCAGAGAATTGCAAACACCTGTTTTGTTTTTTGCTGCCTAAGCTGTGAGTGCTCAGAGGCATCAAGATGTGCCAGGTCCAGAGGGGCTGGAACCTGGACCAAGTGCCTGTCAGTCAGACCCCGGAGGAGGCTGGGCTACCTCAGCCAGCTGATACTTAGTGTGCTGTTGGATGTAGGTCAGCAGCCTCGACAAGGCCACCCTCGGAGAGTCCAGCCCCTCTTGGAGGATGAGTGTCTTGGCAGGGTGCAAGAGCGTAGTTCATGAGGCCAAGGAGCACCCAGTAGACAGTGATCCTGGCAGGCAGGTGGGGACTCCAAAGAGACCCACTGTTAAGGAGGAGCCAAGGCATGGAAGGGTCAGGGCAGACCACATACCAAACAGGCCTGGAAAACCACTCCTCTGAAGGTACAGGGACCATTGCAGAACCCAGCAGTCTGGGATGAACACCAAGGTGCATCAGCAGCAAGGTTGACAAGATGCTGAACCGTCCAGAGTAGGCAGTTCCCCCACCAAGTGCCCCATCTGTGGGAAGAAGCATCAAAGGACAGAGAGAAGCACCCTGGAACCTGGAGCTGGGTCTTCCTACTGCCTGAAGGCATCACTCATGGTCCCAGGAGGCCAATGTCACCAACAGAAATGGGTCCCAGGCTGACAACCAGGATGTAGGGTCCTCAGCCCCAAATAGAGGAGGTCCATGAGAGAAAGCTGGTACAGGGTGGGTCAGAAAAGCAGCCCAGCAACCACCTGTGAAAATTTCATAGCAGCAGGTGGGATAATGGCCCCTGAAGACATCTGGCATCCAAATCCCACACCTTGAACCTATTTCCTTACTTAGCATGAAGGACTCTGTAGCTGTGGAGGAGGATGGTGCTATGAGGTCAGGAGATGATCCTAGATTCTGCAGGAGGGCACAAAATATAATCTCAGGGGTCCCTGTAAGTGAAAGTAGGAGGCAGGAGGGTAAGTCAGAGAGAGGTTTGAAGGCCCTGCACCTCTGGCCCTGAAGATGGAAGAAGGAGCCACCCACCAAGGAATATGGGCGGCCTCTGGAAGCTGGAAAAAGCAAGGAAACGGATACTTCCCCCAGAGTTCCCAAAGGAAGCATCCCTGCCCATACTTGATTCGAGCACAGTGAGACCCATTTTGTGGACCTCTAACCTACCATAGGGAGGGTAATAAATCTGAGTTGTTTGAAGCTACTAAGTTTGCGGTGATTTGTCACAGCAGCATAGGAAACGAACATGCACAGTTAGATGTGGTTGTGAAGAAGAAAACGTTACCAAACTGTGCAGATGCTGGTTCCTTGAAAATCCTGCCAATAGAACTACCCACCTGAATGCAGCACTGTGCATCCCAATTGCACGTTTCTAAAAATAAAATAAAAGATTATGGGAAAGACAGGCTGTGATCTCAGATAACACATGTCTATTGCAGCTCAGATCACATGAATCAATATGTGCATTTCCATCGCTGCTCCTGGCAGTACATTACAAACGCAGGAACGTGGAGGGGCAAATCTTTACCTCCCTGCATTGAATATTTAATGTTGGAAATTCAATGGTAGGCCACAAATAAGGATTCTGTGAGCTTTGAAAAAAGGACAGTCTGATCCTCCATTTAAAAACAAAGTAAAACAGGGCGCCTGGGTGGCTCAGTTGGTTAAGTGACTGCCTTCGGCTCAGGTCATGATCCCGGAGTCCTGGGATCGAGCCCCACATTGGGCTCCCGGCTCAGCGGGGAGCCTGCTTCTCCCTCTGACCCTCTCCCCTCTCATGCTGTTTCTCTCTCACTTACTCTCTAATAAATAAAAACAAACAAACAAACAAAAAAAAAACAAAGTAAAACATACCCCAAAGAATAGAAAACATTTCAGAAAGTGCTTTATACATAGCAATTAAGCATAGCTGAATTATATGTTTTAATCAGAATGATTCCCAGAAGTGAAAACATGTTTTAATTGACATTTCTGCTTTATCAGCCTCTTTCTGTGTTGTAAATTCTTTTTTTTTTTTTTAAAGGTTTTATTTATTTATCTGAGAGAGAGAATGGGAGACAGAGAGCATGAGAGGGGGAGGGTCAGAGGGAGAAGCAGACTCCCTGCTGAGCGGGGAGCCCGATGCAGGACTCGATCCCGGGACTCCAGGATCATGACCTGAGCTGAAGGCAGTCGCTTAACCAACTGAGCCACCCAGGTGCCCCTATGTTGTAAATTCTTTTAAGGAAGGTAGAAAGGGTGCAGCTATAGCTGGGAGTATTTTATCCATTGGTCCCCAAACCAATCATTTCTACATTTATTTGGACTACATGGTTTTCCACCCATTGAAACCTAATCAAATTGTGTGGTTTATCTCTGTAATAGTTAGACTTTTATGTGAGGCTACACCAACAAAATTTAGAGCCTTAAAGAATGGAAAAATAGAGTATGTGGAAAATGTGTACTTTAACTTCATTAAACCTTGGTCAAGCAGAACTCTGGACAGCCTTTGGTGCTTATCTGAGATAATTGTGGGATAAAAGATGTGATTTGCTGGAGTAACCAACCTGACCTAGCAGGCTTGGAGCCCAGCTCTCAGTATGAGTCCTCATTTATACTTACTGTGTGGCCTTGGGAAAGTGACTTGGGCTTTCTGGTCTTCAGTTTCCCCTTTTATGATAAAACACACATTTCATTGTTCCCTAGTTTGTCATGCTTTGCTTCAGTAAACTGGAAGGGACACGGACAGGCACCAAACATGCTCTCTTGCCAAGAAGCATGCTCTCAACCAGCACTTGGCACATGAGAGAAACTCGTAAATGATCTGAAATGCGTGGTTGGCATTCTTTGCTCAGAAGTCTGCCCCACGCTCAGCAGGTATCTGTTGCTTCTCCACATAGTGTTGCTGGGCTTGACGAGGGCTGTAGGGTTACAGTAGCTTTGTTCACTTCCGACGCGCTCACTGAGGCAGCCAGAATGGCTGGGGACTTGCCAGGCCTCACTCTCCAGCAAGGTCTTCAGACTTTCTACTGATCAGCTGCTTCCAAGAGGGCTAAATGGGGGTGTGGCCAGGCCTCTTCGGGCCTCGCTAGAAATGGGCAGTTCTGTGTAGGCCAACTCTGCCCCACTGTCATGAAAGAAGAAAGGAAACATCCTCCAGCCCCTGATAAGAGACACAGCAAGCGCATGAAGGGAGAAAGGCCTGGACGGCAGTCACCTGCACACACCACTCACCCCTCTAGGTGATCCCAGGTTCTGGTATTCCTACATAATTTACAGCAGTAACCTCACAGGTCCCAAAGCTTGGGAAATTAGGTTTGGGGGTATGTTATTGTATTAGTTTTCTATTGCTGCTATGACAAATTAGCACAATTTAGTGACAACACAAATTTATTATCTTATAGTTCTGGAGGTCTGAAGTCTGAAATCAGTTTTACTAGACCAAAATCAAGGTGTTGGCAGGGCTGGTTCCTTCTGGAGTTTCTAGGCGGGAGTCCATTTCCTTGCCTTTTCTGGTTTTTGGAGGCTTGGCCCATAGCCCCTCCCTCCCTCTTCACAGCCAGCACAGCACAGGCCAGGCCTTCTCACATGGCATCACTCTGACACTGACTCTTCTCCCTCCCTCTCCCACTCTTAAGGACCCTGTGATTACATTGAGCCAAGGGGACAATACAGAATACTCTCCCCATCTCAAGGTCAACTGGCTAGCTACCATAATTCTATCCGCAGCCTTAATTCCCCCTTGCAATGTAAAGTAACATATTCCCAGTTTTCGAGGATTAGGACATGGACATCTTCAGGGGCCATTATTTGGCCTACCACAGTTATCATTTCTGGTGCTTTTTAAAAAAATGTTTTAATCACTTTGGATACATTTTGTTTTTAAAAAAGTTTCCATAAATATGTAGCCTTTTTCCTCCATTCTAATCCGCTAACCTTGTTAGACCTATACAAAAGTCCAAAGAAAATAAGGCTTTGAGTGAGGGTCCTAGGAAATCCTCTCCCCAGAATGTTCATAAATTTTAGTATGGGGGAGCAGAGTTAGAAAGGAGAAGATGGCCCTTCCACCCAGTGTCTGTGGGTCATTCCCAGGACCAGACCCGGACACCAGTGCATGAAGGCTGTAAGGCTGCCCGCCAACTCCCCTGTTGCCAGAGCAAGAGTTTGTCCAGCAGGTGCTTTCCAGCAGAATGTGTGATTGAGGTACTTTAGAGGCTATAAACATGACAAATGGAAGAAATAGAAAGGGCATTTTCTTCATTCACAGGCAAAACATAATTTCCTGAGATATTGCTGATAAGTTTAAAGGTTGTAATAGAAATCTAAATGTCAGTTTCTTTTGCTTTCCTATTACAAGGGAAGCAGAAAGAATCCAAGTACATCAACCCAAACCTGATCATTTAATACGGTCATTAAAGATAGAATTAAATTATCCTACTGCCTAGAAAAATTAGGGGATAGAGAGTCATACAACCAGCTCATGTTGCAGATAAACCTACGGCACGTGTAGCATTGGAAACAACATAAAGTATGTAAATGGCTTTTAGAGAGGCAGAGGACTGGCTAAGAAACCCCCTTGCAAAACAACCCTGTCATCTCACTTGTCTGCCCAAAGCATCCATTTAGTGTGATTAATATAACATGGGTGAGACCACTGACATTAGTGTAAAACCTACACATGGCGTCAGCTTGATAACTGGGGTACATTCCATAGAAACTTGACTTTGCAGTCCAGGGAGGCAAGGAGGCTTTTCAGAGAGAGGCTGTCGGGCCATGGGACCCCTTAGGCTACCTGTCAGCAGCATGCTGGGCGTGCACGACATCCTAATCAAACCTTATCGTGCTCTGTGGTGTGGAGCTCTGAGGCTTCATCTGACCTTCCACTTAGAGGGTTTTATGGGATCATAAAACTTGCTAAGCAGCCCACCAGACACCCCAGGCTCAGGCAGAGCATACATGTCTGAGGCTTAAGTGTATCTATCAGCAAACATGTACAGTGATCTCTTCAGCCAACCTCCTGCTGCCTTTGTCTTTGTTAGCCCCAGCCTGACATGAGTTGTTCTACCGCTAAACCATCTGCATACATAATCCTCTACTATAGATGACCCCAAGTTTCTAGTATTCACGAGAAAGTTGCCTCAGTTTGTACTAATGCTAATGTCCTGCTCCAGAGTATACCACTGCAGCCCCTAATGATTAATCAGAAAGAGAAACTCCAGGCCTGCATAACAGAGTCATTATGCCTCCCAATGCCAAATGCAAACCAGATGTTCTCAATCCACCAACATGTCCCTCCACCCCCTACCTTCTTCCACAGTCCTCAGGCTAGGAAACAAGGTACAGCCCATTAACAAGACATTCTCTGTGAATAAAGATGGGGTTGATAGTTTTAACTGAAGTAGTCCTACTATCATTAATTCAGTCAAATGATATGGGTATTATGTTAAGCAAGAGCAGTGGCTCAAACATCAGAAGTTTTAGAATTCTCACCTCAAACTTACTTCTCCAAGTTCACTTCCTTGTCTATAAAACAGAGATAAATCATCTTGGCTTTGATTGCTTCCTTCACAGTGATGTTATGGGGATCAGTGAGATAACAGAAATGAAAGTTTCTTGGAAACCAACATTTTTCACAGACTAGAACAAACAATCCTAAAATTTGTATGGAGCCACAAAGGACCCCCAGTAGCCAAAGCAAAGAAAAGCAAAACTGGAGGCATCACAATTCCAGACTTCAAGCTATATTACAAAACTGTAGTAATCAAAACAGTATGGTACTAACACAAAAATAGACACATAGATCAACAGAACAAAAGAGAAAACCCAGAAATAAGCCCACAACTATATGGTCAATTAATCTTTGACAAATCAAGAAAAAATATCCAATGGGGAAAAGACAGTCTTTCCAAGAAATGGTGTCGGGAAAGCTGGACACCAATATGCAAAAGAATGAAACTGGACCACTTTCTTACACCATAAACAAAAATAAATTTGAAATGGATTAAAAACCTAAATGTGAGACCAGAAACCAAAAAATCCTAGAAGAGAACACAGGCAGTAACTTCTTTGACATCGGTTGAAGTAACTTTTTTCTAGATAAAGGGAAGGGAAACAAAAGCAAAAATTAACTATTGGGACTATCAAAATAAAAAGCTTCTGCACAGCAAAGGAAACCATCAACAAAACTAAAAGGCAAACTACAGAATGAGAGAAGATACTTGCACATGGCATATCTGATAAGGAACTTATAACTCGACACCCAAAAAACAAATAATCCAATTAAAAATGGGCAGAAGACATGAACAGACATTTCTCCAAAGAAGACATACAGATGGCAAATAGAGACATGAAAAGATGTTCATCATTACTTACCAACAGGGAAATGCAAATCAAAACTATAATCAGATACCACCTCACACCTGTCAGAATGGCTAAAATCAACAACACAATAAACAAGGATGTAAAGAAAAAGAACCTTCTTGCACTATTGGTAGGAATGCAAACTCGTGCAGTGGCTGTGGAAAATAGTTTAGAGATCCTCAAAAAGTTAAAAATAAAACTACCCTATGATCCCACAATCATACATTGGGTATTTACCCAAAGAATACAAGAACACTAATTCAAAGGGATACAGGCATCCCTATGTTTATAGCAGCATTATTTATAATAGCCAAATTATGGAAGCAGCCCAAGAGTTCATAGATTGATGAATGAATAAAGAAGATGTGGTATATATATATATGATGTGTATGTATGTATATGTATATGTATATATAGTGAAATATTATTCAGCTATAAAAAAGAATGAAATCTTGCCATTTGCAATGACATGGATGGAGCTAGAGAGTATAATGCTAAACAAAATAAGTCAGTCAGAGAAAGACAAATACCATATGATTTCACTCATACATGGAATTTAAGAAACATAACAAATGAGCAAAGGGAAAAAGAGAGAGAGACAAATCAAGAAACAGACTTTTAATTATAGAGAACAAACTGATGGTTACCAGAGGGGAAGGGAGTAAGGGGATGGGTTAAATAGGTGATGGGGATTAAGGAGTGCACTTGTTGTGATGAGCACAGGGTAACGCATGTAATTGTTGAATCACTATATTGTACACCTGAAACTAATAAAACACTGTGTTTAAACAAAAGAAAGTTTCTTGGAAAATGAAGAGGATTATTATGACCTTTATTTTAATACCTATGTGTTACTTACATACTAGCAGTTCCAATAAAGAAAAAAATCACACTGGAGTAGAAAATAATTTGCCTCACTGGATTCACACTCCATGGTTGACCAGAGAGTCTGGAACCTAATTATTCTTTAGGAAAATTCTCTGAGAGTCAGAAGGAGGTATGGATTCCAAGGAGATATGTGTTCATGATCTTGACACAAACTTCAAGAGATCCTTGCCAGTTATGCTGTAATGTGGTTTATCTGTTAACTCTAAGAAAAAGATTTTTTAAATTGATTTAGCTTGCTAGTTCCAGCCAAGGTGGAGTAGTCTCACTTCCTCCCTAGTCCTCCCTCTTAAAAATAAAAAATGCTGGACTAACACAAAAAGTCAAACATAAAAATTAAACATAGAGGGTGCCTGAGTGGCTCAGTTGGTTAGGCGACTGCCCTCGGCTCAGGTCATGATCCTGGAGTCCCTGGATCGAGTCCCGCATCGGGCTCCCTGCTCAGCGGGGAGTCTGCTTCTCCCTCTGACCCTCCCCCCGCTCATGCTCTCTCTCTCTATCTCATTCTCTCTCTCAAATAAATAAATAAATAATCTTTAAAAAAAAATTAAAGATAGAATTACCTATGATCCAGCAGCTCCATTTCTTGGCATATACTCAAAAGAACTGAAAGCAAGGTCTCAGATACATATATACTCATGTTGATAGCAACATTATTCACAATAGCCAAAAAGTGGAAGCAACCAAAATGTCCACCAACAGAGGAATGGAAAAAAACAAAATGTAGTATATACATATAATGGAATATTATTCAGCTTTAAAAGAAAGGAAATTCTGATACATACTAAAACATGGATGAACCTTAAAACATTATGCCAAATGAAATAAGTCAGTCACAAAAAGACAAATATTCTATGATTCCACTTATATGAGGTACATACAGTAGTCAAATTCATAGAGACAAAAAGCAGAATGGTGATTGCCAGGGACATTATTAAATGAGTATAGAGTTTCAGTTTGTGAAGACTGAAAAGATCTGGACATTTATGGGGATGATGATTGCACATAGATGTGAATATACTTAATTGCACAGAACTATACACTTAAAATGGTAAATTTTATGTTATCTATATTTTACCACAATTTTAAAAATCAAACATAGACTACAAAAGGTGGAAAGAATAATGCAACTTCTGGGGCACCTGGCTGGCTCAGTCGGTAGAGCATGCAACTCTTTTTTTTTTTTAAAGATTTTTTATTTATTTATTTGACAGAGAGAGAGACAGCGAGAGAGGGAACACAAGCAGGGGGAGTGGGAGAGGGAGAAGCAGGCTCCCCGCAGAGCAGGGAGCCCGATGCGGGACTCGATCCCAGGACCCCGGGATCATGACCTGAGCCGAAGGCAGTCGCTTAACCGACTGAGCCACCCAGGCGCCCGAGCATGCAACTCTTGATCTTGGAGTTGAGTTCAAGCCCCAAGTTGGGTGTAGAGATTAGTTAAAAGTTAAAAAAAAATTGAGAATAATGCATCTTCTTAGGGACCTTGGGTCTTGAGGAACAACACAGCTGTGAAGTCCCTAGATTTTCTGTATGTTTCCATGTAATTCAGCCAGGGCACTGGAGAAGCCTGCAACATGGAACTACCAAGAGGTGCAGACAAAAAGCCCCAAGCAAAGCCTGATTCCTATAGCTGTAGGACTGGTAAAATGGCAATCTAACAGAACAGACAGCCTTTACGACAATAATTGTTCTCCTCTAGCCAATATCAATGGAAAATACCCTCAACTCACCACCCCTACCACGGTGTCAGCAGAGTTGACTGGGGAACTGACCTTCCACTCCAACTCATCATCAATGAGGTAAAGCTAGCAGTTCCCCATTTGTAACTCCCCCATCCTGATATGAGTAATGCTAAGTGGGGTGAAACATTTATCCCTACCTGAACCTGTGCACTACACACAACCAGGGTGAGTGTCTTCTAAAAAAAGAACAAAACTGGATCCAGAAATTCTCAACATAATACCCAAAATGTCCATGATGCAATAAGAAAAAAAAAACTGCACATCATAACAAGATCAGAACAATCATAGCATGAATAAGAAAAGGCAATCAAAAGATTCTAAGAACATGACTCAGATGTTGGAATTATTCAACAAGGACTTTAAAGCAGCAATTGTAATCATTCTTCAATGAGCAATTATGAACCATCTTGAAACAAATGAAAAAGCATAAAAATCTCAACAAAGAAATAGAGGAAATAAAAAGAAATAAAGTCCTTTTTATATGACAATAAAAAGTTTTAAAATAAATAAAAAATAAAAGAAATAAATGAAAATATTTGAGCAGAAAACTACAATAACTGGAATTTTTAAAACCCACTGGATAGTCTCAATGGAAGAATGGAGGGGACAGAGGAAGGAATCAGGAAATGGAAGATACAAAAATATAAATTACCCAATCTGAACAACAGAGAGTAAATAGACTGGGAAAATAGTGGGAATAGCCTCAGGGACCTGTGGGACATCAACAAAAAATATCTAAGATTCATGCCATCAAAGACCCAGAATGAGAGAAGAAAGAGTGCGGGGATGAAAAATATCCAAAGAAATAATGGCTGAAATTTACATGGTGAACAATATAAACTTACAGATTCAAGAAGCTGAGCAAACCCCAAATAGGAAAACTCAAAGAAATTCATGCCAAGACACATCATAGTCAAATTTCTGAAAACTAAAGAAAAAGAAAACATCCTAAAAGTGGATCGAAATGATACATTACCAGGAGGTAGATACATTACCAGTAGAACAATGACTCAAATGATAGCAGATTTCTTTTTGTTGTTGTTTTTGCAAGTTTTTATTTCTTATCTAAAACCATGAAAGCCAACAAGAAATGACAAAACATTTTCAAGTACTGAATGAAAAGAACTGTCTACCCGAAATTCTATCCCAACTGAAATTATCCTTCAGGAATGAAGAGAAAATAGAGACATTCTTGGATGAAGGAAACTAAGAGAATTTGTCATCTGCAGACCTACTCTTAAAGAATGGCTTAAAGTCCTCCAACCACAAAGGAAATTGCAACAGAAGGAAACTTGGTACAATGAATAATAAAATGGGTAAAAAGGGGAGTAGACTAACTTTCTCCTCATGATGTTTTTAAATTATGATTGATGATTTCAGCAAAAATTATAACATCATCTAATGTGTGTTCAATTTATGTAGAAGAAATATTAAGAAAAGTAGATTTTTTTAATGGGGAGCATGGGGTGTCTGGGTGGCTCAGTCAGTTAAGCATCGACTCTTGATTTTGGCTCAGGTCATGATCTCAGGGTCTTGAGATCAAGCCCCGTGAGGGCCTCTATGCTGAGCATGGAACCTACTTAAGATTCTCTCTCTCCCTCTGCCCTCCCCCTTCTCTCAAAAAAAAAAAAATAATAAGAAAATAAAATGGGGAGGATAAAGGTACCAAGTGGACATAGGATTTCTACACTTCACTCAGTGACATAATGTTGATACCAATAGATAATTTGAAGTTCTTTACACATGTTGTAATACTAAGAGCAACCACAAAAAAAATTTTAAGAAAAAATCACACACCATATAAACACACTCAAAAATACTACAAATAAATCAAATCCTTTTTTTTTTATTCTTATGTTAATCCCCATACATTACATCATTAGTTTTAGATGAAGTGTTCCATGATTCATTGTTTGTGCATAACACCCAGTGCTCCATGCAGAATGTGCCCTCCTCAATACCCACCATCAGGCTAACCCATCCTCCCACCCCCCTCCCCTCTAGAACCCTCAGTTTGTTTTCCAGAGTCGATCGTCTCTCATGGTTCATCTACCCCTCCGATTTCCCCCGCTTCATTCTTTCTCTCCCGATACCTTCTTCTTCTTCTTTTTTTTTCCTTAACATATATTGCATTATTTG
>NC_138374.1:34633200-34657404 GCF_054177405.1 Leptonychotes weddellii | reverse complement strand
CATATGATACTTGTGTTTCTCTGATCGACTTATTTCGCTCAGCATAATACCCTCTAGTTCTATCCACATCGTTGCAAAGGCAAGAGTTTGGGGGTTTTTTGATGGCTGCATAATATTCCATTGTATATATATACACCACATCTTCTTTATCCATTCATCTGTTGATGGACATCTTGGCTCTTTCCATAGTTTGGCTATTGTGGACATTGCTGCTATAAACATCGGGGTGCATATACCCCTTCGGATCACTACATTTGTATCTTTGGGGTAAATACCTAGTAGTGCAATTGCTGGATCATATGGTAGCTCTATTTTCAACTTTTTGAGGAACCTCCATACTGTTTTCCAGAGTGGCTGCACCAGCTTGCATTCCCACCAACAGTGTAGGAGGGTTCCCCTTTCTCCACATCCTCACCAACATCTGTCGTTTCCTGACTTGTTAATTTTAGAGCTCAAGTTTCTTTTTCCCTTGGAAGCTATGGGACATTTAGAGTGCCCATCTGGGATGACACAGGCAGAGAAAGTGGAGCTGGACCTCAGACCCAAGCACACCTAAGCTGGGGATCCAGGTTGGGTATTGAACCCTACAAGTGGTTCTAGGGTAAACTGAAACATGCTAAGGGCAGAACTGGTGAGAGAAAAGGCACCCAGAAGTGAGTGATGTGGAACTGCATGTATGTGTCCAAGTGGGTGTTGGCCAAGCTAGGACTAGCTCTCAGAATGGAACGGGTTGTCTTCTGAGGTAAGAGAGTCAACCCTTCAAAGAGCTTCACAGGCTTGAACGACTGCTGAAGAACTAGAGTGATAAGACAGAGAGGGCAGCACAAAGCCTATGACTTCATAAGCACTGACCTCAGGGCAGCTGCTAGAACCTGCCATGGTAGCCAGAAACCATAGCAAGGTAGGGCTCTTGTCGAGATGCCCATCTGCTGACCGAGGCTGCTCCCAGAAGAACACTGAGCTTTTCAAGTGAAGAACTGAAGTGCCTGAAAGTCTCGGATATTCTCTGCCTTCCAAAACAGTATCCCCCCATGGGAATCAGCCTCCATGCATTTTGTTTGTTCTCTTACTATGAGCTTCACCAAGAAGAGATATAAAGGAAACCTTCCCCACCTCCCCATAGAACTCCCAGACTGAAAGTTCAGACTCCATGAACTGTACCCACACCCTCCAACTTGTAAAAACAGCCTTACAGCAAGTATTAGCCACACTGCTAGGAAACACAGCATGTTAAAAAGAGAAAATCATGGTGCCTGGGTGGTGCAGTCAGTTAGGCATCCAATTCTTAGTTTTGGCTCGGGTTGTGATCTCAGGGTCATGAGATCAAGCCTTGTGTCGGGCTCTGCACTAGGCATAGAGTCTGCTTGAGATTCTCTCTCCCTCTCCCTCTGCCTCTCCCACTTACGCTCTCTCTCTCTAAAATAAACAAATAATTCTTTTTAAAAAAGAAAAAAGAAAAGAAAAGAAAAAGTCATTCATCAGACCCTGTTATCACAACCACTCCCTTTGATTCCACATCAAATTCCAAACATAGTTTAGCCTCTGCAGTTACATAATGTATATGGGGATGCGTGTGTATGTGTGTGTGAGTTCAGTCTTTCATTTCATTATTTTTTCAGCCTTGAGATAGGATTAAAAAGCTGCCATTCAAAATGTAGGCCAAGATATCAAGATAGGAAGATATGACACTCACCTGGATGTTTTTGGCCTCCATGGACTTAAAAGACTCTCGAGATATATCACTTCTTGCCGCCAACCTTGAGTTGGGCTTCTCCCATCAGTATTTAGCTTTATCTTCATAAATCACCTCCCTCACAACACAATATTCCTGTGCATTCATCGCTCTGTTTGTCTCCCATAAATCAACTGCAAGCCTGTTTAATTATCCCTCAGCAATTTTAAACAACCAACATTTTTAATGAGGCAGAGAATGCATAAGGCCAGCAAATAGAGTTTTAAGGGTCCATTGTGGGTCGCTCTGTGTATATTTTTCAAAGTCAGGCATTCCTGAGATAAGCCACATATTACCCAGATCTCAAGGCTTGGCCAATGTCCTTTCCCACTGCATGACCAGTGAGACCCTCGGCCATCAGCAGGCTGCTTTTTGTCAATGGCCTTGAAGTGTGTCAGTTACTATAAACACACATGATGAATGAGTGTTATGGTTATGAGAGGAATTCAGTCACCTTGGCTCAGGCTGTGAACATGGCTGAGCTAGGGATGGCTAAACTGAAGGGCCATGCCTACCACCAGAGCCCATGCCATTGGTGTTTGAGTGCCATTAACACTGAGACTTTTTCCTGAAATCCACAAATTTCTCCATCTGGTTTTAAAGTCACTGTGATGTCTCAGTGAAATAGTCCCCAATCCCCTCTCCCAATGGGAAACACCCTCATGACTTTTTTAGAAGGGGACCCTAGCTTCGCTGGCCCAGCCTCAATGAGGGAAAACCCTCACCTGTTGGCTCCAATCTGCCATACAAGCAGGACGTTCTGTAAGCAGACACAGGTGAGTGTCTCCAGTTGGTCCTACCCCCGCCCCAGTAGACATGGCTTGGAGGAAATTGTTCAGCCAGGCCCCAAGTGACAGCTGTGTTTGTGCAATGGTGAGTGCCTGAGTCCAAGCTGGCAACCACACACAGACCAACGGCCAGTGCTTGCAGCTGAATGGCCAGCCCATAATCCAGGGAATGGACAAGGCTGGGTTGGAGGGAAAGAGGTAAAAGAGAAGTAGCAATTGGGTACCAGGTCCAAGAAGAGAAAGGCACAAAGGAACAAATAGATGCCTGACAGCCTTTCTGGAAATCTTCTTTTTAATACTCTTATGACCACAGAAGGGGGAGTAATTTCAAACTTATCTTCTGTCCTAGAAGGACAGAAGTTATCTGTCAAACTTATCTTCTGCCCTAGAAGACCCTTACCACCACTGCTGCCTTCCCTCCTCCTCCTCCCACTTCTTTTCCATCTCTTCATATGCCCAGACTCCATGTTGAGCTCTGTAATGAAATATCTCAATTAAACTTCAAAACAATCCCATTTTACAGATGAGGACATCAATGTATTGAGGGCTCCAACAACATGCCCAAAGGCAACCTGCCTCTTGAAGAGCTACATTCAGAGCCCAGTCCAGCCCTTTTCCAGAGCCCATTTTTGCTGCCCCCAAGGCACACTGGTCCCTGTTCTGGAGCGAAGGACATGAGATCCTTCAGAACATGTCTCTGTGTCTGCCTCAGCCAACCTCTCTGAACTTGAACCTCAACAAGGTTCTTGTTTCTAATTAAGTACAGTGTTAACAGAGCGTTTAAGAACAGGGCTCTAAAATCAAATGCAGGTAGGGTCTCAGCTATATGACCTGGGAAAAGGCACCCAAGCACTCTGTGTCTCAGGTGAGTCATCTTCCGGGTGGGAATCATGGCAGCACCTAGCCCATAGGGGTTCTAAAGATCACTTAGGCAAAGCACATAGAAAAGAAGCTGGCTCACAATGAGCACTCTAAAAATTGGCTGTTATCAGTAATTACTCCTTCATGTCCACTCTGTCCTATTTCTTCCTCCAGTTCTCCAAGAGAACTGCAAAGAGCTTGGGATTTCTGTCCATTTACAGCAGTTACTGATTATGTCACAGCTGTTTACTCATGGTCCAAGGATACTGGGACAAGTTAGAAGCCTGCCCAGGAATCCAGGAAATTGTTATTTTGATCTTTAATGTGAGTTTTCTTGCCAAGCTAAGTAACCTTTGCAGGCCCTGCAATATGTTAACATTTAGGGGAAGAGTTTATGAACAGCTCTAATCCATTTTTAGCAAGGTCCATTACCTCCAAATACAGAGTCAAGGTTCCAATTAAAGCTCTCCATTAGAGAATGAAAGTTATTTGCCAAACCAGGAGAAAAGATAATTTCTCATAGTTCTAAAGTTTATCTTCCCAAAAATGGCTATCTCCTCACAGCCCCCACAGGCAAGCAATCAACTCATTCAATGTTTCAGAGCATTGATCGTGAAATGGAGAACATTCTGGAAGCCTGGACAAGACAGTGCCTCCTCCCTAAGGGATCTCAGATGGCAAATGGGACACACAAACACACACACTCAAATAGTTACTCTAGCATCCTAACATCTGAAGTCAAGATATGTCCAAAGTTTTTGGAGAGAAAAAAAAAAAAGATCCTAATTTCTTTGGTCTTGGAAGCTCACAAAAGACAGGCTTCTTTGGGAGAGGTTGTTTCGACTGGGATTTCAAGTTTTTTTACAGTTTTGCTGGGTAACAAAGACAGAGAAACATTATAGGCCGAGTAAATAGATGTGCAAAGACACAGAGGTTGAGAACTGTGTGAGCGCCTGGTGATGCTCAGTGATGCTGAGGTGCTGTGAGCATGTGTCCCAGAGATAGCAGGCTGGGGTGCAGAGATCATGCTGGAAATGTATCCTGAGTCCCCTGTTACAGAGTTCAGTTTATTCTGACAAATGTGTATCAGTTGTGAGAGTTCTCTGTAAAACCTCCTGCCCCTGCATGTCTGGGCTTTCAGAACCATATAGGGAGCCATGCACAGAGCAGGCAGGGCATAATGCCACTCCTAGACACCAAGCAGCCTGGTCATGGGCCACACACGTGCTTCTCGGTGGCTGTGGTTATGCTACCCACACTGGTAGTGTTGGCTTGAGAATGGTGGGGTATCTTTGATTGCTCTTTCTCAGTCTCCTTGATTTTATATTAATTCCTGACTGCAAAGTATTTCCTGAAGCCCCTTGCTAATCAGGCAGGCATGACTCTCCTTGTCAATGTGCCCAGTGATCTTTGTTAAGGAGTAAACTCTTTTCCCAGGTTCCCTGACCCCCTCGAAGTTCTAGGATGCTAGGAATTCCTAATAAGCTAAGGTTTTCAGGATGGCCAAGGACATGGCTGTGCAGCATCTTCCTCAGAACCCATAGACCTAGTAGACTGTCCAGAAAAGTGGAATGAAGATACCAGTCTGCTTCCTTTTACTCTAGTCTTTCCAATAGAGAAATTATTTGTGGCAGCCAGGCTGCCCTCCTCTGCATAGGACAAAGACCACCAGACAAAAATACAAACACTGCTCAATTCTAAGATACCTGAAGTCTGCCTAACAACAAAGGGCATTGCATTTTGAGATGGGAAATGGGGACCCAGGGGTCCTGTCCATTGCAATGACCCTTGACTTCTGGAAATAGGGAGTGCTCCCCACCCAGCTCAGCCGAGCAATTGAGAGTCCTTAGGAACATTCTCAGTGTTGTCCTACTGTGGGCTCCCTGGGCCAGATGGAAACCCAGAGCACTGAGCTGAGTTCTGTAGGCAGACCCTGAAGGCTGCTTAGTGGACTAAGAGTGTCGTCAGGAGATACCTCACGATGCCTGCTCCATGCTGGTCACTGTACGTCTGTACCTGGGATGAGGAGCCCGAAGCTCTGTCAAACTGTGTCACCCATAAATAATTATGAGACCACTTTGTGGCTCAGATGTTCTTATCTACTGCATCAAAATAACATAGCTTGAAAAACACATTTGTGTCTTTAGCAATCGTTCATTGTGCACACGTGGTACCTGACCTTAAGCTCACAATCTAATAGAAATAAAAATAAATAATTTCGGTAAATAAATTTTCACCACTGAAATTATTTCTATTTTCAGGAAATTTTTATATTCAGGAAAATTATTTTTATATTCAGGAAATTTACTGAAAATTATTATATGCAGTACCAGACATGTCCACGTGACAGGGATTGTTACAAAGGGGTAGAGAGATTTGCTTCAGGCAAGCTGGGAAGTAAAGAGGGAGGTTGGATAAGCCTCCCCATCGAGGCAATGCATAAACAGAGACTGTGGATGACTGAGTAGGAGTTCTCCAGGCAGAGGATGTCCATGCAGAGTAATTCCAGGAGAACATATATACACTCTGTTGTCCAGATCTCAGAACCTTGGAGAGTGAAAGAGGATGCTGTTAACAATTATGCTTGACTGAGAGACATAAGCCTGGGCGGTCCTGGGCCATCTGGGTCATAGGTTCATCCTACATCTAGGCAGAGTGTACACAGGCTTGGAGGCCTAAATCAGCATCTTTCAGATTTGTGCTGCAAGTATTTATTTGAAACCCTTGCTAAATTCACATGATTAGAGCCTCAGGGAGCCTGCAGATGAAGTGCCATTCACTGGCTTCATGCCTCCAATAGGGACCCATGTGCCTTTTCTGTGTTTCTGTGTTTTGTCAGTTTCATCCCAGGGCTGCCTCTCAGTCTAGTCTCAACATAGTGACCAGTGGCAATGGACCCACGGGTTTCACTGTTCACACCCAACAAGATAGAGTGGGAGTGAAACCCCTCCCCAAAGTCACCTTCCCTTCAGTCTCTCTGTCCTCTCTGAACCAATTATGGAGCAGAGGAACATCATGTATAAAAAGGTTTAAAGAAGGGTTCCTGGGTGGCTCAGTCGGTTAAGCGTCTGCCTTCTTTTTAGGTCATGATCCCAAGGTCCTGGGATGGAGCCCTGCGTCAGGTTCCTTGCCCAGCAGGAAGTCTACTTCTCCCTCTTCCTCTGCTTCTCCTTGCCCCTCGCCCCGCTTGTGCACTCACTCTCTCTGTCAAATAAATAAATGATCTTTTTAAAAATAAATAAATAAAAATAAAAAGTGTTAAAGCAGCCCTCCTTGAAGGAACTGGGGAGGAATGGGTTTGAAGTGGGCAGTCAACAGTGTTCATAGCAAGGACAATTAGGGGTTGCTGAAGCTTAAGATAGAGAGGTGATGGGGAGAGTTGATGACATGCAAGGAGAGATAGGTAGGGAACAAATTTTGAAGGATCTTGTCTGCTTTGTGAGTATGGAATGTCATAGTGGATTTTATAAGTTCTGCATTTTTAGAAAACTCACTCTTGGAACCATGGGGTGGGTGGACTAGCAAAGGGCAGATTATAAGAAACCACAGCCAAGCTATGGCAATAGTTCAGGTGAGGGATGATGTGACAGTAACATTGAAAGTGAGGAGAGAGAATTAAGCGATATTCAGATACTTCTACATACAAAGACGCATATGGGGGAATTCAAGGGCAATCCCTAGAATTCTGGATCAGGGAGCTGGGTAAGCATTCCCACCACCAACAAAGTTATGGAATTCAGAAAGACGAGAGGCTACAGATTTGGTGAATATTAAGTCTGAGACAAGTTGAGCTTGAAGTACCTTTTGAATATGTGAGGGGACAGATATAGAGTTCAGGAGAGAGTCAGAGTTAAGGATATCCTTCTGAGAGTCATCAGCTTGGGATGGTGGGGTCCCAAGGCTGAAGGTGGTTAAGAATGGGTACTGGGGAGCACTGGTATCTAAGGACTGGCTTTGTCTCCTTGGTCATCAGCTAAGAGTGAGGTGGGAAGATTAGAGCTAAGGGTCTAAAGGTCTGAAACAGTCTTTTAAGGAATTGGGAGAAGGATCTTCCTTATGGAAGGATCCTGTGAAAGGAGCAGTTCAGTCAACTTCAGATAGGACTGGAGACTGTCTTCATCCATGGACTCAGGTGTCTGAATCTAGGTTAATTTCTCTCTGCTCTGAGCTCCCAGATCTGGATTTATACCCACCTCTGTTGTAATAACTACAACAATGGGACATTTTCTGGGTGTCTGCTTCATTGCACGGTGGGCAGGTTAGGATTCAGGGGATATCCTTTCCTCACCTCTGTGTCCCTGTGGTAAGCTGTGGTCATGCACACAGTAGATGCTTGATAAATATTTAATGTTTGACTGAATAATGAAATAGATGCCTATATTAAGTGTTCTCTTAAATTCTGGACTATCTGCCAGCCTCGGTTTTTCTTACCATATATGTCCCAAAGCCATTATGGTCTTTGTTTGTGGCCATGAGGCACAAATCCAGAGGCTCAGAGAGCACCCCCTGCTCACTGGGGTGTTGAGGTATCAAAGCTTCTCCCTCACCCTGCTCATCCTCCCTCTCTGATCACAGACTTAGAAAAAAAGCCAGGATCTTACAGGGATCATGGCCCCAACAAAGTCTCATCCCAGCTGTGACAAGGCACAGTACAATGCAGCTTTTGTTTCATTTCCAGTCATGGTGGAAGGCCCAAAGTGACCCTGAGCAATGCCAGGGCCCAGGAACATAGACACAGTGAGTTTTGTACAATGTGGGTGCATTTGGACCTCTGAAACCTATCTTTCTTGGATGACTCCCAAATCTCTGAGGACTTCAATGAAGAACATCAAATTCCTTCATGTGGTATCAGGGCTCTTCATGGCCACACCGCTGATTACCAGCCACTAGGCTCAGCTTTAGGATTCCTTGTTTCTTATGGTTCAAACCCATGAAGACCATTCTCTTGCCTCCTCCAGGCTTTTCTACATGATGTCCCTGACTCTTAGAATCCTTCTGCAGTGCAGTGGTCACATCCTCAAGGAACAAACTTCCAGTCTGGGTTAGGTAGCTGCTCCCAGAATTCCTTCACTCACAATGCTGAATGTAAAGGCTTGTATCTATGAGATTGCAAGCTCCTTGGGAGTAACTTCTTTGTCATGCTTTTTATGCACTTTGTATGTGCTTAACCAACATTAATGAACAACAAACACATATCCCTCTGAGATATGAAGAGCCCTTAGCCCTAGGTTCACTGTCCAGATTCCAGGATTTCCCTTCAGCCTCCATTAGCTACACTCCAGTCTTCAGGGTCCAGGCATGGATTCACTGATTTTAAAAAAAGTCATACATCCTGATTGAAAAAAAAAATCACTATGGTACAATGCAAAGAACACTTGAATGGTACCAAAAGACCTGGCTTTACTACTGAGTCATGTGACCATTGGAAAGTCACATGACCTTTCTTAGCCTCTATCCCATCCTGGTGTAAAGGGATCATTGTACATTGCTCTTAGGAAAGTGCCCAGCACACGCCTAAAAAGAATGGACTTTGTCCAAACATTCCACATCAGCTGGCACTGAAACCTCCAGGGGTCTGAATTTGGCTGGACATAGACACAGTTCAGGCTTGCCTTGTTGATACAGCTGAAATCAGAATATTGCAGTCCTCCCAGTCTATCCCAAAATGGGCTCCAATTTGGCCCTATTGGGCCTAGATGATATGCTTGGGGGTAGGTTGATGACAGTATTTTATTTGAAGGATACTGAATGGAGGCACTTCTCCTTTGGGGGCCTAGGGTGAGGGTACTTTCTATTCTGAGCGGTCCTGAACTAAAGCACATTTCCTGGGGTTCAGTAAATCACTCTTTTTTCAGGGACTGTGAAGTGAAATGTCCTTCAGTTAGATAGATGTAACCTATTGTCTGACAAATAAAGCACAACCTCATAAAAATTGCTCTATTCAGGTCATTAATATGGGTTGAATTGTGTCCCCAAAAAGATATGTTGAAGTCCTACCTCCAATACCTATGAATGTAACCTTATTTGGAAATAGGGTCTTTGCAGATATAATCAAATTAAGATGAGGTCATTAGGGTGAGCCCTAATCCAATGATTGATGTACTGATAAGAAAAAGAGAAGAGACACAGACACAGACAGGGAGGGAATGTCATGTGACTATGGAGGCAGAGATTAGAATTATGCTGCCACAAACCCAGAATACCTGGGGTTCCCAGGAGCTGGAAGAATCAAGGAAGGATCTTCCCCTAAAGATTTTGGAGAGAGCATGGTTATACAAACACCATGATTTCTGACATCGGGCCTATGAGAGAATCAATTTCTATTGCTTTAAGCCCCCAGTATTGTAGGATGTTGTTATGACAGCCCTAGGAAATTAATACAAGTACATGGAATGCTCTCCTCTTTCCCTGCCTGAGCTTTTGCTCTGTTTGACAAGGTGAGCCAGCCCTGCTTAAACTCCTCTGTCCTCTGAGGCAGGACTCTGTCCACTGTCTCTCCCAACGCCTCCCCCAGCACCTTCATTGCATATCCCTTCTCCTCCTCCATGTCCTGATCAGAGGCACCATCTCCCCACGGTTCTGTTCTAGCTTAATTAACGTATACATCCTTGTCATAGCTGAGAATGGGTGGGAGGGTCTGGCTTCATTTCGGGGTTTTTTTAGTGATATTTTTGCTCTTATCATTATTTATTGAGCACCTGCTACATGACAGATTGCTTCAGGCCCCTGGGAGTCAGCATAAACAAGGAAGACTCATGAAGTTTCTGTTCTAGTGACTGTGGTGGGGAAGCAGAGGTGAAAGGAGAGGGACAGTTCAGGAAACAGAAAACACA
The DNA here is from genome assembly GCF_054177405.1 of Leptonychotes weddellii. Lineage (NCBI taxonomy): Eukaryota > Metazoa > Chordata > Mammalia > Carnivora > Phocidae > Leptonychotes > Leptonychotes weddellii. The sequence continues at coordinate 34,647,190 of NC_138374.1, read as the reverse complement.
TAGGCAAATAAGAATTTCTAGCCATGAGAAATACTATAACAAATAAAATAAAATTTCAGGTGATCGAGAGTGGCAAGTATTAGAAGAGTTTTCTCTGGGGAGGTGAACTTTAACCTGAACAACAGGGGTATTCTGTGGGGTCCTTTCCAGGCAGAGAAAACAGCCTCTGCCAAGGCCCTGAGGGAAGAACAAGAATGTTCTCATCAAGGAAGAGAAAGAAGGCCAATGGACCAGAGAAAAGAGACTGGAGTGGGGAATTTGAAGACATGCATTTCAAGGATTAGGTGTTTGTGTTCTTTTCTGTTATGTTATTATTTTGAATTATGAAAAAGAAAACAAATTAAAAACTGCCAAAAAAAATTTAAAAATCAGCTTCAGTGATCTCCCCAGGGATGACAGCTAGAACCATTTGGGGAATGTTACCTTCTAGATGAGTGGTACCCAGAGTGTGGTCCCTGGACCAGTAGCATCAGCATCACTTAGAAAATTTCTGCAGATATTTGGCCCAACCTCAGACCCACTGAATCAGAAACTCTAGGGGTGGAGCTCTGCACTCTGTGTATTAAAGGTCCCTCCAAGTGATTCTGTGCATGCTGAAATTTGAGAAGCCCTGTGATTTTTTCCGTCAGGGCTCCATTAACTGCCTCTGGGTTGCCTATTGGAGAAGTAGATTGGGAGAGGTAAGGACTTTAAAAAAAAAAACTCCCAAGTGATATTGCACATTTACCTTCCAACAGACTGGTTGCAGGACAGGATATATGCAAAGCCACAGGTGAGAGCCACAGCAAGCAGGTGGAACACAGAAGGCAGATGAGGTCCGACAAACGGACCTTCAGGCACACGCATGAGAGAACCTTCTACAGCCGGACAGCTGGCAGTGAGCTCAGGAAAGCTCATCATCGTAGCAGGGTACAACTGGCAGTGCTATTCATGCAAAACTCTAAAAGGGAGAGTAGGAAAGGCAGACTATCACCACCCAAAAATGGAGGCTCTGAGAAGACGCAGTCCTCCATAGCAGTACTCAGAAGCATAGAAAAGGCAACACCTAGATTATTGGAATCACTCACTCCTTCCTTGGGCTGGACCAGCAGCAAAGCAACTGCTGGTAAATTTTGTGTTGGGTAGAACCTCCCACCTTCTTCTTGCCTTACCTCAGAATGGATTGTCACACAATGTAAGCTCGGAGGCAAGGTGCCCCTTTTCTATCCTAAATGACTAGCCCTTTCTGACAGTCACTGTATATCTACGCATACCTCTTCACTGCTTGGCTCAATCATCACCGCTGAAGCTGGAAGCAGTTTCTGAGGTCTCTCAGGTAGCACCTGTCAGTTCCTCAGTAGCCCTTCCTGGCTGGAAGGTTATCAACACCAGGAAGTCAACAGACTCAACAAAGGCTCTGGCTAGTCTTCATGGAGTGACATGATTTAGAGTTTAGACACTTGGTTCATAGATGATTGCTCTGGACACTCAGTCAGTATGTTTTCACTGTAATTGTCCATCATTCTAACAATCAGTTTTTAATCTGAAAATTAGAAAGCATAAAAGAAGGTAACGACAGATATGTAGACTACCAAAATAAAAAGAAATGGCTGGCTGTCAAAGGGAAGGAAAGAAGTGAAAAACTGTGAAATTAAAGCGAAAAAGTTTTGAGGCCATTTAATGTCAGAGAAGAAACCCTTGACATTCAATAGAGGACCTGTGTTATAATGGTGTTTGAAACATAGAGAAGAGGGTGGAGTATGATCCATCTTCAGTGTGTAAAAAGTATGGAGATAGACGACATGCAAAACGGCAACATAAGGGACTTGGTAGATCCTCTCCACAGCAAAGCAACCATTCAACTGGAGAAAGTTTTATGAAACAATTATTTAAAGTCTCTGGAGGTTGTTCTAAGGGCATACAATGGAAAAATATTTGTTCATGAAAATCTACTAAATGTCAGTAATAACAGCAAGATTTTGTTGCATGTGAGCCACAACTAGCTCTCATCCCTACCCTCAGCTCAGTATAATAGTAGCTCTACTCCAGGTGGGTGTGGCCAAGAAGATGGGGCTCCTTCTCCTCAAGATCCTTGGGTTATAGTTTTCCCCCAGAATGAGGAAGTTGTCAGCAAATTTTATTCCCTCCCTAGCTCCCTTCCACAGGAGCTCTGATCCAGGCAGTCATGCCCAAGAGAACTGGGGCTTCATTCTCCCACTGAGTCCTCACTCATAGGGCCAAGGATATGGGGCCCTGATCACCCTGCCTCAGATGACTTTTAAAGGGGAGGCCCACACCAGGAGGAACAAGAGAATAAGGCCTCTTGCTCATAGAGAAGGGCTATCTCTGAGGGAGAAGAGGGCCACTATCCACTATCTCTACCCCTAACTCCAGTTTACTAACACAGAGCTTCTGCCTAGTGGGAGAAGCAGGTCTTAAGAACACAGAGGTCCTCATCTCTCCCTAAAGTGACTAACTTCATTTATAACATAGTTTAGGAAGAGCGTGCTTAAGGACACTGTTAAAAAAACAATGCAGATCTTGGTGATGAGTAAGAAGAGGCTGGTGGTTCCATGAAGCTAGTAGCAGCAAAAAAGATGGTACACCAGCTAGATGTTTAACAGAGAGAACTAAGGAAAGAGACAGCCAAGAAGTGCCCTTCTGGGGTCAGAGTAAGGCCCAAAAACTGGGAACACCCCATCCATTAAAAGAAACATGACTTTAATTGGATCAGACTGTGGAACAATTTATACCAAAGTATTGTCTAACAATACCAAGGTACTGTCAAAACAACAGAGCCAACAGCTAGCAATTAGTAGAAGCTAGCATCTAGGTGAGATACCAGTAAATAAAGGCAGACCAGCCAGGAACTTAACAGGCATATCAGGGAAAGAGAGACTTAAAGATGCCCAAATAAACCACAGACACTTCTGGTGATCAGGGAGACTGTCACATTCCCAAGAAAGAAGTCTTTTCAAACATGGTGCTTGGACAATTGGATATCCTATGCAAAAGAAAAAAACAAGAACCCCACTTCCGACCATATTAAAAGATCAACTCAAAATGGTCAGAAGATTAAATCTAAGAGTTAAAACTATAAAACTCTTAGAAGAGAACTTAGGAGTAAATCTTTATAACCTTGGGTTAGGCAATGTTACCTTCAATATGACACCAAAAGCATAAGTAACAAAACAGAAAATAGATCACTGGACTTCATCAACATTAAAAACCTCTGTGCTTAAAAAGACATGAACAAAACGTGAAAAGACAACCCCAGAATGAAAGAGTTTGCAAATCGTATATTTGATAAGGGACTTATAACCAGAATATAAAATGTACTCTTACAAATCAATAAACCAATTAAAAATGGGCAAAGGATCTGAATAGACACTTCTCCAGTGAAGATGTACAAATGGCCAATAAGCATATGAAAAACTGCTCGACATAATTAATCACTAGGGAAATGCAAATCAAAACCATAATGTGATACCACTTTACCACCTAGAATAGCTATAATCAAAGACAGTCAGTAACAAGTGTCAACTAGGAATAAACAAAAATGGAACTCTCATATGTTGGTGGGAAAGTAAAATGATGTGGCTGATTTTGAAAAATATTTTGGCAGTTCCTCAAACACTTAAACATAGAGTTACCATATGGTCCAGCAATACTACTCCTAAGTATATACCCAAGAGCCATGAAAGCGTGTGTCCACACAAAAACTTGTACATGAATGTTAGCGGCAGCAATATTTATAATAGTCAAAATGTGGAAATAACTCCAGTGTCCATAAACTGCTAAATGGATAAATAAAATGTGATACACACACACACACACACACACAAATACACCATGGAATATTATTTAGCAATAAATAGGAATGAAGTATTGATAGATGCTATAAAGTAAACGAACCTTAAATACATTATGCTAAGTGAAAGAAACCAGTCACAAAAGACCATACAGTCTATAATTAATTTACATAAATTGTCCAGAAGAGGCAAGTCTATGGACAGAAAGTAGTTTAGTGGTGTACAGTACTTGGTGGTTAGGAGGATTGGGAGTGAATGCTAATGAGTAGAATTGGCAGTGGGGAGTGAGGGAATGACAAAAATATTCTAAAATTAGATTATGATGATGGTTGCATAACTTGATGGATATACTAAATCATTAAATACATATTTAAATGGGTGAATTGTATGGTATGTGGTTTATATCTCAATAAAGCTGTTAAAAAATAAAATGCGGAGATGTGTATTAGCTTTTAAAAAGATTTGAACTGAAAGAATAAAGGATTCGTTCTCTAGCTTTGTAGGCAATCTGGCTTTAGAAAGTATAATTCCCGTGGGGCAGCAGGACTGAATGGGTGGATACAGAGTATGAAGCAGCACAGATAAGGGACTCAAGTAGCTGGATTCAAATCTCAGTTCCTGGGCTGGTCACTATTTTCTCTTAAATAAGTGACTTAATTTCTGTTGAGTCTTTCTTTAGAGAAATTAGGGTCTATTTCACTGAGTTATTGGAAGTATTAAAGTAAGTCCCATGTCTAACATGTTTAGCATAATACCTGATAAATGGTAGTTTTGACAGCCTAGGAAGTTTTGACTATTAAATAGTCAATGTTGTGGATATTTTAATAGTGTCATTTATTTAATAGTATTTAATAGTATCATTGTTATTGTTATTGTTATTATCATTAGTTAAAGGAACCGAATTGGAACATATAAAACCTTAAGGCACCCAATGACTATGTATACACTCCAATCATCCAGCTTTTATTTCATACTAATTTCACCTTAGATTACTGGGCAGAGCTAAATGTCATTTATTAAACTCTCAATATTTACAGACTCCTATTAAAAAGAACCTCTCACTCTACTCTCCAAAGTGTTATTAGGAAACTACAAGAAAACACATTGGGATTTGCTTCTAGTCTTGTCATCAGCAGAGGGTGTTGGCAGCCAAAGGCCAGCTGTGCATCCAGCTGAAATTAGCAGTTGGATTCTGGTAGCTGATGGGATAAGTACATCTCTTCCAAGTGGTTGTCTGACCCTTGAATACTGGGGTAGGGGAACTTGCTGCTTTCCCACTGAGAATGTGGGAATGGAAAGAGGTTCAGGGATCCGAACAAGAGCAGTCAGTGGGAACCAGTGTCTTATCAGCCACCTTGCCACACAGATTCCCTCGTCCTTCTCAACATGGTCCAGCAACAGCTCCCAGAACTGATAGCAATTAGTAATTCTGTTAATATTTTTCCTTCGAAGAGGAAGTTTCTCAAGCAACAAACCCTTTCAGGGCCAGCACCATATCTTAAATAATGCCGCCATTACCTAGAGCAACCTTGCTAGGGGGGCACAGAGGGCGCACCTTTGAGGTGATGGTGATGATGCCCGTCTTTGGCCAGAGGCCACCATGCCTTCCCACTGCTTGTGTATTTGGTTGTAACAGCCACACACTTACTCCTGTCTGCTCATAATGGATGGGGCAGTGTGAACCATCCGGCGCCTCTGGGGGGTCAGACCATGGTTGGAGGGAAGGCTGCAATTACTTCTCCGGGTAAATGCACGGAGTGGGGAGGGTTAGGTCAGCCAAAGTTGATTTCCTGGGATTGGGACTCACCCAGTACCTCAATAAGGGTCGGGGGGAGGCGCGGAGAAACTTTAGCTTTAGCTTCTAAGAGCTGACAGGTTTTTCAAGAAGGATGTGTCATTCGTGATTGTGAGAATAATTTCTTCCCAACTGCATCTGTCTGGGGATTTGAGACCAGGAGATAGAGGACTCCTGAGGGGGAAGACTGCTGTTAGTCTCCCCCATGTGGAAGCAAACACACTTAAGGGAGGTGATGATTGATGAGCACTTTCTTGCTAACAGATGGCCTCCAGTTATGTCACTTGGTATATTTTTACCTGATGGTGTTCTTGGTGTGGGTCGGGGACAGATTCTGGGAGTTCACACGCACACAGGCGCGCACACGCACACACACACACACACACACAGTGGACATGATTCTTTGGGTTGTCTAATTTATTTTTACATTAGGATTTGCCTGCTGGACTAGGTTAAACCGTCTGTCACCTTTACGACTAGGACTGGGGGGCTGAAGTCTCAAGAGCGAAGGGCTAACCAGACTGTGATCTGTCACTCAGCTCACATCCCTGTACAAACACATGGCTTCTCCTCCACCCTCAGATTCACAAATCACAGAGCATGAAGGTCAACCAATTCAACCCCTTCATCTTCCAGTTGACAAAACTTTTCTCCAGAGAAGGAAAGCATCTTGCCCACAGTTCTAAGGTAGTTGGTGACAAGGCCACAAGCAGACCCGAGGTCTCCTGCCTTCAAACCCATCTACTTCCTGCTATGCCCCCCCGTTTCCCCATGTGCATCTGCTCCCTGGCATCCTGAGAGTGAAAAGAGTGCTCATGGCAGCTTAATTATCCATAAATACTCTCTTAATAAACCCACTCTGTTATGGGCTATTTCAGTTAGAAGGAATTATTATTGCCACAACATAAATTTCCTGAAAAAAGATATGGTCGGGTCACACAATGCAGCCCATTATGAGAACCAGAGCAATAAAACAGCCAGATAATTTATGTGTCTCTCTGGGTTCCTTGCACTTATCTCCAAGAAAAGAGCCAAGACGTTGAGACAAATGGATAAGTAAATATGTGTGGCTGGAAATAGTATGTGCAATTTGTTCGGTACCATTTTTGCAAAGGCACTTTTAAGATGAAGGCCTGACACTGCTAATGATGAGCACGATTTCACTGAGAAATGGCTGACCGTTCTCTATCCTCGCTGAGGACCAGAAAACAGAATTAAACCACAACAGAAATCATTTTTGGCCCATAATGAGGCAGGATCACAAGTCTGTGAAGGGTTTAGGGTCCATTTTGGGCCCATGATGAGCTGTGTGTCCCTCCTTCTGTGCTTGGTTGAGAAGCGCATTGCCCACCGAGGCACAGAGGGCTGGGGGATGCTGTGTGATCCCTCGCCGCAAGGGCATTTTCCCTGACAGACAAGGGACCGAAGGAACAAAAAGGCAGCCACCAGCCCCAACTTGGTCACTGTCCTGAGTCCAACTTCTCACCTAGTTGCTGCTACTCACAGGCATCTTCCGAGACCCTGAGTTATTTCAGGTCCAGGGCTCCCTGCATGCCTCTGTGACAGAGCAGAGGGCAAATGAGGGCCCAGTTCCTGAGGTGGCCTAACGCCCCCTGCCAGACAGGGGTGGGGGCAAGTAGTGGGTCTCTCACCAGGCACCTCAGGACCCAAATCACTGTGACTTGTGAAAAAAAAGAAAAAGATTCTCTTCCCAAAGAGAATTCCTCCAAAGTGCTATTCACCACAGTTCAACAAGAACCTTCTTGATAAACTGGGTCTTCTTGACAAATCCAACTTCTGATCATCCACAGAGTTGGGGGTGGGGAGTACAGCTCAGGAGGAATCCCACCCAGCTTCCCCCACCCAATGACATCCCCCACACCCCCACACCCCCACATCCCCAGGGCACCGGGTCTGGCATGGATTGCTGAGACCATGGCAGCTCCCACTGTGAGGTGACACTCCTGTTTATCTTTTTTTTAATTTATGTCTTAAGCCTGTGATGGTACATAGTAGGAAAATAGAAAGGTAATTTGCTTTCCCTAAGAACGGAGCTAAGTTCCTGTTCTCTTCCACTACAATGAGAGAACAGTTACTCATCCCCACTCGCCTTCGAATGGTGGCTCTGGGACATGGGAAGAGGAGTCAGTGTCTACTACCCTCGGAACCCACACCTCTGCTCTTAGGTTGACTCAAATTCTTGTTAGCCTATGGTGGCCAGCTAGACTTCTCACAAAATACTCATTTTCAAAGATGTAGAACAACCAACATAATGGCCACCAACACTATGCTACACAGAATTAACCTTCCATACACTGGGGATCCTCTGGTGCCCCAGGATCAGCTTGAGGCCTCCAGCTTTTAAGTTTTATTCGACAGTTTGCTTCGAAGCTCCATGGACAGAAGAGAATAGGATGTTTCCCTCTGACAGGATCCCAGGAAGTAACACTCACTGTCTAGCAGGAAAGGGTCAAGACTTCGCCTTGTATTAATTAAGTAAAATCCATGCACGCTCTGAGCCATTGAACCCAAAGAGAGTGTTTTGCCAGTACTGATTTAGGTTAGATATAAGAGTTTGAAGGGAATAGTGCAAAAAGCTGATGGAATCAGCTTGAGTCTTTTAAGTGATAGCTTTATTTCTTTCCGTAAGATGGGAGATGTATCTTCTTAAACCACCCATTCACCTGACGGTGCTGAGAAGACATGGTCAGACAGACTCTCTGTCCCTCAGTCCTCCACCTGCCCCTCGTGTAGAGCACAAGGCACTCCTTGCTAAGAGGTGCTGCTCCCTGAAAGTTCCACCTTTGTGCCAAGAGGCACAGCATGTGTCTGAATGGTAGGATCTCTGCAAAGCTGCTGAGGCCACCAGGCTCTCCCGAGCACACTGAATTCCCCCAGAGGGATCCAAAAAAGAAGTACTTTCACAAACCTCAGGCCTCATGGAATGTGGGGAGGCCTCCATGATGACAGGTGAGCCAGGAGCTGTCCTCCGCATCCTTCACTTTTGCCCTGCCCAGACTTCTATCATGATGGCTTCCCTCACTCACTCCCCAGCTTAGAATCCTTTTATGGCTCCCACAGATAGGGTGGGCCCTCCAAAGTGGGTACCAAAACTCTCTTTGGTGTTCATTCCCATGGGTCCCCTCATTCTACCTCTCTATCTGCCCTGTCACATGGGATACTTACTCTTCTCTGCACATTCAGGGCATATTCCTGCCTCTGTATCTCTGCCTACTTTTCCCTACCTGATGAACTCCTGATCATGCTTCTGGGCCCAGATGGCCTTCCCTGACCCCCTGTCATCCCCTGTCATTGTTCTGTCTCGTCAGCTCAGGACTGATGGCTCTTTCATCTAAGTTCCTATGATGCTTTGCACCACGCCTCTCTCAGGCATAATGCAGTGCCTTGGGAACTGTGGCCTTCACTGAACTGTGGACATGGACTCCATCTTTGCTCCCCAGCCCCTAGGAAGTCATGGCACATTCTAGGAGCTCAGTTAATGAAATGGAGTATGTACTTCAATTAGCGTTGCCAGATTCACCTAAACATCATCAGGGGAATACAAACATGCAAGGTTTGGCTAAATGATCACATGGAGGAAGACAGCATTGCTGAACGTTGTTGAAGCACATACAGTAAGGGACAGACCAGTGCCCTGAGGCCAAAAGGGGCCAGCAGCAGGGTTGTGGGCTGCTAGCGTCAATCCACTTTGATGTCTTCCGGAAACAAAACAGTAGGAATTTTCCTGCAATGGTGGGACAGGCTGATGCATTGCAGGGCAATCTTACCCAGACACTTGGAAGCTGGACAGTCAGTTTGCCTCACAGGGATGCTCAGAGACGTGGGTCCTCGGCAGCATGCCCCATTCAGGCCCACACACGTTTGCATAAAATAAAATACAGTGGACAAGCCCCAAGTCTGCTCTGACAGCGATTTTTGTACATTACAATGCAAAATACCAGCTGTTGTTTAAACAGTATCCCCAGTGCCTTGTTAACTCTGAACTCTTAATGCTTCTACTGATGCAGCATCTTTAACTGAAGGTGTGCAGAGCCCTTTGTAAGCAGAATATCATCACACTTCCTTTCCTGACTCCCCTTGCAAGATTCCTGAAGGGAGGGAAGCTGCTGTCCAGGGACCCCACACTGCAGCGAGCACGGGAGGCTTAGAGGAAGAGAGGTACCACAACCTTCCAAATGTTCTGGCAGCCCTGAGAAACACCACCTCCCTACTTGGTAGAAAACTAGGTTTGGGCACATCGGAGAGCAAGTTAGAGGAAGGAAACATTAACAGACAGATAAAGTAGAAGAGAAGTCCACCTCAAAACTGACAAAACTGCAAATGCAAAACAAACTCACTAGCCAAAGATACCTAGGTGCACAAGGAAGCTGCTTCCAGAAGCATGGCATTCTGGAGATCTGAGCGTGAGAATCATGTATTTTATGTATGAGTGTACTGGCAATGGATGCCAAAATTCACTGTGGCCTATTGAAAGCTGCGTTGGGATATCACCACAGATGGAAATAAAAAGGAAAGAAAATCAGACTGTGCTAATGATGCCTTCTTATTACTCACAGGCCAGAACTAAAGGTTGTGATAAATGTTGAAGTCCTTCAGTCTTTGATTCCCCCACCCTCCCCCTCACCTTTGCAAATGACTTCATTTTGAAACCTTAGCTCTGGCAACAATTACACACACACATACACACAGAGCACACACTTCCATGTGACCCTATTCAAAAACAAAATTATCTTCTATCATCCTTACTAAATCCATCTGTGTTTCTCGGCTCATTTCTGGAAGATATCCGAACGACATTTACGGCCCTCTCTGGCTGGTGAGAGAGCGTGTTAAACCATCTCTTGACTGCCAGGTCCGGGACAAGCTGTGTTGCTGTCTCTTCGTTCCTTCACTCACACACATAACAACATGTAACTCCCATGCCCCCCTCTCTGCAGCCTCCACATCAACCTGAAAATGCCCCTTCTCTCCAGGACAAATAACAGAATAACAACTTGTCTCAATCCCCCATCTCTCCAGTTACTCCGATCCTTTCCTCCTCTTGTTTGAAGGCAAATTCCTGCGCATACATTGTCACATGGACCGGCCATTTCCTCACTTCCTGTTCCTCAACACACATCACCTCTGCCCCCACCCCCATTGAAGCTTCTCTGCTCACAAGCCATCAAGGACCTCTGGGTCCAAGGTCAAGGGTCCCTTTTCAGTCTTCCTCCCATGTGACACATGGGCCATTACATCCCCAATAGAACTTGCCCATCTCCTATGACACCACACTCCACTCTTTCTCTGCCTCTGACCACCTTGAGTGCATCTGCTCAGCCTCTTCCATCAAACCGTTGGATATTACTCACGGTTCTCAATAATCTGGCACATGCCACCATCACTCTGTGTGCTGGTGACCTGCCCATCTCCCCTCCAGTCCAGCTCCCTCCAGGCACCAGACCCATGAGAAACTAGCTGCCTTCTTGTCGTTTCACTGATCATTTCTCAGTTTGTTAAACTGAGCATTTTCAGAATGTCATTGGTCTATACTTTGCTCCAAACTTCTTTTCCTCAAAGATTCCATCTCAGTAAATGCCACCAACTACACTTTCAGTGACTCAAGCCAGTTTCTTGGGAGTCATAGTTAATTCCTTACCCCTGGATCCAATCTGTACCAGTTATCAATTCAATGCCTCTCAGCTCCAAATCCATCCTTTACTTCCTGCTCAGCAAAGACAGAGCCATAAGCATTTCTTGTCTGCAACTGGTACCCACATGTTCAACTTTGTCAGTAGAGGACACTGGAGGGACACTGCAGGAAAAAGAGGCTTTTCTTTCTGGTGTCAGCATGCTTCTGTTTGCTTATTCTTTCCTGCCAGGTGGGGGTGGGGGAAAACTTCCCACTATTATTATAAGTTTATCAATAGTTATGCAAGATTTTAATCAGTACTATTTTATCCCTTTCCTGCTATGATTTTTTCATATATACATATTTTCTCATTGTTTTATCTTCCTGATTTATATTTTCTTTTTATCGTTGAATAATTATGCTTTTTATTCCTATTAGTGCTTTCTGGCTTACCAGTATTCTTAATCTAACATTGGTATTGTTTTAGTTTTTAATTTTTACTTTTATTCTAGGTTTTAGGTTTAGGTGAACCTCTAGTAAATAGAACACAGTTGGATTTTTTAAATCTAATTTAGGAAAAGTTGTTTTTTAACTAAAAAGATTAATTATTTTTAATTTATTATAAATACTGATACATTTAGATTTATTTTGCCATTCTATTATTTCATTTTTTAATTTATTGTATATTTTCCTTCTTTATTTCTCCTTTCCTACTTGCCATTATATTTACCAGACTTAGTTCACCCTACCCCTTTCTTCTCTAATAATACAGAATTACACATTCTACTTCTATTATTTTTATCAGCTACCATTACATTTTAATGTGCATACTAGACTTCGCAAAATATAAAGTTAAGTTTTTTAACTTCCTCCTGGATGACACAAGAACTTTAGAATGTTTTTGTCCCAGTACATCTTCTCCTCCCATCTGTCAACTTATTGTACTGTCTAGTGTTCAGGGCTACCTTTTTTTTAATCCCCAATCTTAGTCATTTTAAAAATTGCTGACAGTTGTACTGTTTTTTTCTGAATGCTATTTTATGGGGGGACCTTCCTTCTGATTTTATAACTTCCTTTTTGCTGAAGTATATTCTTCAGGTCTTTCATTAGCTTTTGTAAAATCCATCAAATCTTCTACATTGACCATCATGTCCTCTGTACATAAAGACAGCTTTAGTTCTTCCTTTACAATCTGGATAGCTTTTATTTCATTTTCTTGCCTAATTGCCCTGGCAAGAACCTCCAGTATAATGTTGAATAAAAGTGTTAAAGGCATATACCTTGTTTTGTCCTGGATCATAAGGGGAAATCATTCAGTCTTTAGGCATTAAGTATGAATGTGAACTGTAAGGGTTTTTTTCTGAGATGCCCTTTATCAGGTCAGGAAAGTTCCTTTCTATTCCTAGTTTCCTGAGAGTTTTTATCAGGAATAGATGTTAAGTTTTGTCAAATACTCTTTCTGTGTTTATTGAGATGATCTCCTTTTTTTCTATTTTAGTTTATTAATATGATGAAATGCATTGATTGATTTTCAAATATTAAATCAATCTTGCATTCCTGGGATAAATTCACTTGGTCATAATCCATTTTATATATTGATGGCTTCAACTTGATAAAATTTTATTAAGAATTTTTGTATCAACTGCATTTAAAATAGCATTATTGCAGTGAATGGAAATGATACACATCTGTAATTCACGTAGAGAAGTGTTTAAGAACACTTGTAATAAAGATGATTCTAAGAACACTACTTGCAAGCTACATCCAGACCACTGCTCTATCAGTGAATGGAAGTGATACACACTCTGTAATGCTTAAGAATAGTATAACAGAGAAAAAAAATTTTGCATTTATGTTCATAAGAGATAGTGGTAGGTAATCTTCTTTTCTAGTAGAGTTTTGGTATCAGAGTGAAGTTGGCCTAATAGCATGAGTTGAGAGGTATCTGTCCCACTTCAACTTTCTGGAATAATATCTACAGAACTGGTATTATTTCTTCCTTAAATGTTTGGAAGAATCACCAGTGAAGAGGGCCTAGAGTTTTCTTTTTGGCAAGGTTTCAACAACAAATTCTTTTCTTCAATATACATTTATTCAGATTATTTCCACTTGAGTGAGCTTAGTAGATTTTATCTTTCAAGGAATTTCATTTCATATAAGTCATTGGTTTCTTTGTGTAAAGTTCAAAATATTCTTATGTTATATTTTCAATATCTATAGATTCTGTACTGATGTTACCTCTCTCATTCCTGATATTGGTAATTTGTGTCTTCTTTCCTAAGTCTGAAATAAGGTTAATCAATTTTATTAATCTTCTCAAAAAAAAAAAAAAAACTTTACATTTCATTAATTTTCTCTATTTTATTTGATTTATATTTCATTGATTTCTACTCTGATCTGTATTATTTTTTTCCTTTTACTTGATTTGGGCTTAATTTATTCTTCTTCCTCTAATTTCTTAAGGTAGAAAGTGATGCCATTGATTTGAGACCCTTTCTATAATAGACCCACAATGCTATTAATTTCTTCCTAGGTACTGTTTAGTGGATTCCTACAAATTTTGATCTGTAGTATTTTCTTTTTATTCAGTTAAAAGTACCTTATAAGTGGGGGGCGGAGCAAGATGGCGGAGGAGTAGGAGACCTGGATTTCGTCTCCTCTCAGGAATTCAGCTGGATAGGGATCAAACCATTCTGAACACCTACAAACTCAACAGGAGATTGAAGAAAGGAATAGCAACAACTCTCTCATCAGAAAAACGACCACTTTCTG
>NC_138374.1:34601018-34632700 GCF_054177405.1 Leptonychotes weddellii | reverse complement strand
TGGACATCTTGGCTCTTTCCACAGTTTGGCTATTGTGGACAGGCAATGGGATTCAAAGGGAGGAAAAAGTACGCTCATTCATCTCATCCCTAGAGCACAAAATGGGCATGTGAGGGAAAATTGTACATTTTTACATTGACCTAGTCTCTGAGGAAAGATGCAAGAGAAATGCAGACCTAGTGCTAATTCCTTTCGTCAAAAAGCTGACAGTTGAATAACCCCAATATTGTAAGCACACAAAGAAATATGAAGTAAATGGGTCACAACTCTACCAATGGGCTTAGAGGATGACATAGGCCTAAGTAGTCACGTGCACGGCTCAACTTCAGAATCCAGACATCTCCAAGTATAAGGAAGCATTTTGGCCAGGGAAAGTGAGGCCAACATGATGACAAGTCTTATCCAAAGCCCATGTATGGGGATACAGTCTGGAACATGGACTCAAGCCCAGCAATGGCCCACACAGCTTCCGTTCATTCTGCTTCCTGTCCAGATGTCTCCTAGGCTGAGACTCTGGAACAGGCCAGCTTCACAATCACACACAACCCCACTCCCAGAACACTTATGGAACTGTAATCTGTTTCAGACACTCCTGAAGCACTTGGTTGTTTTATTTAATGGTGCAGTAACCTTGTGGGCGAGATAACATCATGACCCCCATCCCACAGGCAAAGATGTGAGTTTTGGGGCAGTAAAGGGAATTTTCATGGGTGTTGGAGCCACAGGGCTGAGCTGGGATATAAGAATGGATGCCACGAGATTCAGGGAAAGGAGGGATGGCTAAGTGAGGTTCCCATGCGGTTCCTGGAACAGGAGAAACTGATCATAAGGATGCAATGATATGAACAGTGTGGGCCGGCTAGAGGCGGGCTCAGTACTGACTCTGTACTGTCCTACCTCACTTAATCCTCACAACGACTCTGTTGGATAAGTACCAGTTTCCCCATTTGACAGATGGGAAAACTGAGGCTTAAGAACTTTAAATAAGAAAGGTTAAGTAACAGTCTGGCATTGTCACACCCTTGAGCCGAGGTTGGGTTTTGTGAGGCTCAGTTGGCGGGCCAGCCTGAGACAGAGGAGGACAAATGGGAAAGGGTGGAGTTGTCAAAGGACAAGGGATGCCAGAGAAGTGATTCGATTTTGTTCCTTCATGTGGGCAGTAGCCCCTTCCTATTTTATGAAGGGCAATTGCCCCTGCCTGCTGTATGTGAATGGAGAAGGAAAAAGGATCACTTTTTTTTTTTTAAGATTTTATTTATATATTTGACAGAGAGAGACACCCGAGAGAGGGAACACAAGCAGGGGGAGTGGGAGAGGGAGAAGCAGGCTTCCTGTGGGGCAGGGAGCCCGATGCAGGGCTCCATCCCAGGACCCTGGGATCATGACCTGAGCCGAAGGCAGACGCTTAATGACTGAGCCACCCAGGTGTCCCAAAAGGATCACTTTTAAAAGCAGTTGCACCACAACCACATTTTCTGTTCCTTTCCTTGACAAACTTGCTCTAGATCTCCATTGCCTGGCTCCCCTGCTGGAGGACAGCCTGGAAGGACTCAGCCCCTCATCTGAGCTGTTCCCAGTCCAGCAGGAGGGAAAACCCCATTCACGAGGAGGGCAATCTGAGGGAGGAATGCAGGGAAGCCCTAAGGGGCAGGGCCTGGCCAAGTCACAGGGCGGGGAAGCTCACCTAGAAAGGATGGTCCCTACCCCCAGGACAGGACGGCCAGGGCAGGGAGAAATACCGAGAGTATCCCAGTGGAACAGCATTGGTGTGACTAGGACACAGGCTGGCCTTGCTGGAGGAATCTGGAGGGAGACAGAACTCAGATCAGAAACACTGAAGACAGGTCCAGACCCATCTTCAATGAGTGGAAAATTGTTGGTCTGGGGGCACCACACCACATCTCCTCTTGGCCAGCCAGGGTAGGGAAGGTGTCAATGAAGGGGCTCCGACACCTGCCTTCCTTCTTGAATTCTGGTGCAGGAAGCCCTCCAGCTTCGCTTGTTTTAGCAGCTTGGCTGTGCATGGCCTCCTCCTCTGAGTGCCCAGTGCCTTCACAATGGGCATTCTTTTATCTCCTTCCATTTAAAAGCTTTAGAAACTGTTTTATTCTAAAACTACACACAAGCAGCACATTTTATACCTCATCTGTTAAAAATCAGATTATTTTCAAGCTTCCTCTGGTCCCAAATCCTCCTGTGGTCTCCAGGAGTCTCCAGATGGGGAGACCTGAGCACACCTCCAGGCGGATTCTGTGCCCAGTGTGTGGCAGCTGAGCCCCTGCTACCCCACTCTGAGGAGGGTGGGAAGATGAGAGAGTGCTGAGGCCACACAGGGCATCTGCTCAGGGTCACCCTCAGGTTAGTTCTCTGGGATCAGAGGTCAGGTACACACCCTTTATTTTCTGGATGGGTTTGGCTGCCTGAGAATGGCACCCCCCCCCAAAAAAAAATTTATGTTATTTATGGAATCCACACCAAAATTAGCACTAGTCACTAATGTCCATGAACATCTATTTGAGAAGGCCAGATTTTCACTCCCTTTGGAGAGGCAGCAAAGCAAGATGATGCCAGGAGTTTGGTTTGGAATGGAAAGTACTCATGGAAGCTTCATTTAGGGAACAGATCAGTGACACGTGGTCCATAGATCCTGAGGTTGGTTTAGTTTAGCCAGAATCTAATAATGTGCCCTGGATCTTTTTTAATTGATAGAAAGGACTAAGAAAACTCTTCAGAACAGCTGAGATCAATATCCATGACCCACGCTCCCTCCCAGGTCTGGCATGGGTAGGCCTGCGGCCTGGCATGGAGTAACGAATATTCCCGGAGGCAAGGGGCTGCCCAGGACCACAGAAAACCCCGGTCCATATTCTGTTTTCCAACTGTGAAAATCGTGCTTCCTGGTAATAAATCCTGTGAGACTGTGGGGCTGAAAGGTGCCTCGTCTTCCTGATAGTCTGCCTGAGTTCCTATAGGGACCCGAAGCAATGTGTTTCCAAAAGCTGCCGATCAGCAGGTCAGGCTGAGGGATAGTCACCAAACAAGTTAAAGCATGACTTTCCCACACCCTGCTATTAATCCGGAGCCCACATCCATGGTGCCAGCAGCCTCTTCCACCCAGTGCCTATATCCCATCCTCTGTGCTGGACCCCCTGATGCTGAGTCTTCTCCCCATGAAAACGTTTTGTTCAAGGACTCACGGGCACCGAATGTAGATGAAGCCCCGTGGAAGTGAGGTGAGCTGAGACAGACATTTAGAAATAAAGAACCTGACGTTTTCCTTTATAGAAACTTGGGTATCTTTTTTAAATAACAAGACTAAATATACAAGAATAACCAAGAGAAATCAGGAAAATAAATAGTTAGGAGGTGTATTAGTTTGCAACAGCTGCCATAACAAAATACCACAGACTGGGTGGCTTCAACAACAGACATTTATTTTCTCACAGTCTTGGAGGGCAAAAGTCTAAGATCAAGGTGTCAGCAGTTTGATTTCTTGTGAGGCCTCTCTCCTTAGCTTGCAAATGGCTGTCTTCCCCCCATGACTTCACATGGTCTTCCCTGTGTGTGCGTCTGTGTCCTAATATCCTCTTCTTATGAGGACACCAGTCAGATTGGATTAGGGCCCACCCTAATAGCCCCATTTTAATTTAATTACCTCTTAAAATGCCCAATCTCTGAATACATTCTGAGGTACTAGGGGTTAGGACTTCAACCGATGAAACTGGTGGTGCGGTGGGGGGACACAATTTAGCCCACAACACCTTTCCAGGCTGTCATGACCCCCTTCCTGCTTCAGGCTTAGCCCCTCCCCTCCTCCTGCTCTCCCCAAGCCTCTGTCCCGGGGTCTCAGCAGCTGCGTCTCTTCCCCTCAAAGTGGGTAGAAAGGATCCAACTCATCCATCCATGCAATCACACAGCACCAGCAGCGTTCACTGCCTAATCCACCATGTTTGCTCCTTCCTTGCTGTGCCTGGAGTAAGTCATGGTATCTGTTGGGTTATCTCAGACAATAAAGACTTTTTCCGATCACTTCTCACAAATATAGTCCCATTTCAGTCACTAAGTGTCCAGTCACCTGCAATAGTCACAACTATGAACTTCTTAAAGATGAAAGTTGTCCTCGGCATAGCTCCAACCCAGGCTGAAGCCCAGTGTGCACACCTGCTCTATTTCCCCACCCTGCCTGGTGTTTCCACCCCATCCCTCTCCCTGCTTTGCTAGCCAAGTTTTTCACTCCTCTGGTCTGGGGAAGACAAGGAAGGAAAGGTGAGGTGTTCTACAACTGTTTTACTTGGTAGGCACTACCATCATCCAATGGTGTTTCTCCCTAGGGTCCCTTGGGGTGATCTCTGCACTCCCCAGAGAACCTTGACTCTGGAATTCCCTCCCCTGCAGCCCCCCTGACTGGGCCTTGGTAACCCACCATGCAAAGAGCCTCTGTTGGAATACCAGTGCCCTGAGGGGTGGCCCAGCTGGGCAAGTCTCAAAGGTGCCTCCAGGCTGGGTCTCATCTGGTAGAGGGGCACACTCATGCACCCCTTACCCCTTGACAAAATGTAGAACATGAGGCCAACCCTGAGGCAGCCAGACCTAGATATGGTTGAAGCCCCACATGCTGTACAAGACTCAGATTCAAGACCTCGGACTAATCTCAAAGCTCCCCACTTGGCCTGAGGAAAGGAGGAGCACAACAAGGAAGGGAAAATACAACAGCTTACCAATGTGCTTCCCAAAACTAAACGGTCTCTTTCAGGCTCTTTAATTCCCTGTTCCCGCAAGGATGAGCTGGTATCTCGTTTGCCACAAGAGGCAATGGATCCTGGTATAACATCCTAATCCACGTTTCAGGCCCTTCCCTTGCAGACACCGCCTTTGCCCTCTTGAGGCATATCCCTCAGCCCTCACGCCTCAGAACCTCCCTGCTTGGGTTTGTGCACACTGTGCGCTTGGGCTATGTTCCCCGTCCGGCTCTCCCCAGAGCAGCCCTGGCTTTGGGAGCCCTAATCCCTGGTCAAATGACTCAGCTCCTTCTTGCCCCCAGAGGGAAGTGATGCTGGGGAACGGTGCTGGGCGAGGAGCCCTTGAGGAAGCAGGAGCATCAGAATGAGATGTCCAAAGGAGCACCAGGTCATAGATTACTATTCTATCTTTCGATCATCCAACAAATAGTTTATTAAACCCTAATGTGTAGCAAGCCTGGTTCTAGAGGCTGTACATGTGATGAAACCGGTAAAATCCCTTCCCTCCTAGAGCTTATCTTCAGTGGGGGACACAGACAATAAGCATATAAATCCATGGATTGCACCATGGGGCATAAGAAGAGCTATGAAAGATGAACATGTAATGCTGGGAAGTTGGGAAGGCAGAGGCGGCTTTAGACAGGGAGTCAAGGAAAGTCGCCACTCAGAACAGACCTGCGCACTGACTGGAGGGAGGTAAGGACTCACACGGTCCCTGAGGGCATCTGGGAAGGGAGGCTGTTAGTGGGCTAGCAACTGGAGCCAGGGGTGGGTGGGTGACCTCAAGGGAAAACATACAGAATGAGAGGAGAAAAGGATGGAGGATGAAACTTGGAGAAAAACTCGTGTTTAAGAAAAGGTTACAGGACACCAGGAGCTGGTGGCCAGAGAGGCAGGCTGAGGTCAGGAGGGAAAATGGGCAATTGTGTGGATGCTCTGAGGATAATAAGATGGGGAATTCAAATGAACTGTGCTTGGTTGTGGGGGTGGTTACACGACTCTTATCACCCATCAATATTCACTAGACACCGAAAAGAGTGAATTTTATTGTATGTAAAGTTTTTCACTAAATTGAACAAAAAGCCCACTAGACTTGCCACTGGGAGAGCATTGGTGATCCCAAGACTTCAGAGGAGTAGCAGGTAGGGGAGAGATGTCATTTTGGCAATGAGACAAGTTCAGGGTGTGGTGGAAATCCAGGCTTCCAGACTCCCCAGCTGGGAGGTCCTTGGAGCCTTCTGATTATACTGAAATGCCCAGCAATTCTTGGAGTACTCGCACTCAGCTTCATCTCTGTGACCACCCTGGTGACGCTCCTCTGTCCTTCTTGCAGGGGCCCAACACGCTACACGTGTCCTACATGGCTCCTCAGAGGCCTTTCCCAATCACTCCTAGGAAGCACCCCCATCACTATCATATCATGGTGCTTTATCTTCATCAGATGCTCTGTCAGTCTCTGAAATTATTTAATATTTCTGCTACCATGTTTATTATCTAGATCCTTCACTAAAAGATACGCTCTAACAGATCAGGAGCATGCGAGTCATGTGGCTCGCCATATCCCAGTAACCTAGAACAGTGCCAAGCACCTACTAGGTGCCCAATAAAAAGTACCCACCATTATTTTGATTAATATTATAAAATTATTACTTCTGTTGAAAGTTTTGAAAGTTGAGCCCCAGATTTCATGTGGAGCTTCCCTGTGGCCATGGAAAAATAGGAAAGTAATGTGATTGATGGTATCCCTGAAGTAAAAACAACATAAAAACCTTTCAGGGCAAGACAAGATTGTCTGAGAACTTGTTTTGCCCAGATCATCATTGGTGAGAAATACAGGAGAAAATATCTATAACATTATCTTTTCAGTAAATAAATAAATCCCACGCAATTATTTCTTCCTTAATCCTTCCAAGTAAGACAAAGTCTAAAGACCAAAGAATAGTCATGAAATTCCACCAGAAAATTCTTGCATTGATTTCATTTATGGTATAGATCACCCTTCTTTTTTATTCTAGGGGGACACATTTAATTAGTGCTTCAGAAGCACTACACTTCATCTAACCCTCAGTACAGCTTTAAAATATGTGTTATAATGACCATTTTACAGATGAGGAAAGTGAGGCTTACAGCCTACAGTCACTCAGAGCTGATAGGTGGTGGAGACAAGCCTTGAACTGAAGTCTAACTCTCTAGAATAGGGGTTGGTAAACTACACTTGAGAGACCAATCTGCCTGGTTTTGTAAATAAAATTTGGGGGTGGGGGCGGACAAAAACTAAAAATGTTTTGGCCTTTTATAAATAAATTTTCCAACCCCTGCTCTAGCCTCTTGCTTTACCCCTCCCAGCAGTCGACCACCTTCACAAATATGTCTGGGTATTTCGGTTCCTCTGAAGGAGGGGGGAAAAAGAAATTTGTATAAAAATATAAGAAAATGTGTATTAGGAGCTCTCCATGCAAAATTGTTTTGCTACTAAAATATCAAAGAAATATATTTTGTAGGTAAATTTTCTGGGGAGAAGTTTTTATCTGTTTTTTTTCTTTTTTTATCCCAGTTCCTTCCAGCCCACTAAGGAAAATAGCACAGATAAAAAGGATATTAACAAATACATTCAGCAAGATCATGGCAGTGCAGTATATGCAACAAATCACACAGGCAGCTCTGGTTTTGAGCTCTGTGGCTTCAAAACAAGCAGAAATAAATGAACCTGTTGATATTCATGAGGATAACACAATCTGCAGCCTGTCACTTAAATGTAATTCTATCTTTAATCAGTCGGGTTAGCTCAAGTCTAGTAAACACATCCAAATTAACAGGTGTTTAAGATGACTTCCCAGTCAATCTCATTTTCATTTTTTCTATGTATTTCTGGGAGATAAATTAGTCATAGTACATGTGCTAAAGTCAAGTGAGGAGTGCCTTCAAAGGGAATGACACCCCAGAATTGTACAAGGAGTTTCACTTAGAAGGAGGACCTTTACTTTCAGAATGTTCTTGGCCACAAAGGAATACTGATGATAATAATGATTGTCAAGACTCATGCAGTTGGGTCTTTCACTGTTTGTGTGGCATAAATCAATGCCCTGAGCGGACAGGAAGCAGAGGAACCCATCAAGGGTGGCCTGCCTCCCAAACAGATGCTCTCCATGCAGTCACACTCAGCAAGGACATGCATAGAAAGTGTGAGACTATTGATTAGAATCTGGGTTAAGGAACATGGTTTCTGCAGGGCTCCATGTAAGGGCTAGATGGAGTGCTGCATCAGACCTGGAAGTGGCTTGGGGGTTGGGGGCCATTCCCATTGCATGCAGATCTTGTGGATAAAATGAGACCTGCCCCAAGGTCTGGTCCCCTGGTGGTGGAGAGCACAGGCTGTGGCATGAGACATCCCTGGGTGTTCAAATCCAAGCTATAGGCTTTTAGGCAAGCTATCTACATTCTCAGCCTCGATGTCTCCATCTGTAAAATGGATTTAGTAGTTTCTCTGAGAGTTATTGTGAGCATTCAGTACTGCATGTGAAGTGTCTGGACAAAGGATGCGATTAATAATTGCTCATTATTTTTATTGTTACCTCAAAGCTACTTCATTATGTTGATGGTCTTTCTGTAATTATTAGTACATTATATTAAAATATGGACTACTAATTTATGTAATAAATATTCCCTGGGCGACTACTACGTGCCAAATTCAGAACTAGTTCTGGGTTATAGAAAAATGTATAAGACCTATACATAAAATAAGTCCTATCTTCAAAAAGCTGGTGACATAGAAGAAAAATAGATATTTGCAATCACCTAAAATAGTGAGAACAACAGCAATAATAACCCAGGATCTCGATATGTGCCTCTCCCTGTGGTGTGTGAGCTACAGACATACAGTCTGCACGCTTATATTTTTAAACTTCACAACAATCACCGAGTTAGCCACTATTCTCCCTACTTTATAGATGAGGTCACCGAAATTCTGACAGACCAAATAACATGTCCAGGGTCATCCAGCAAGCACAAGCAGAAATGGAACCTGGACTGAGGTTGTCACAAGCCCAGAGTAGAGCCGTGGCAATCGGGAAAACTTCTGCTACCAGTTTAGGAAGAAAATTACAGACTGGGGACCTGTGATGGTTCTGGGACCTATGCAGCTTTATCAAAGGCTCCCTCACCCATCCCCAGGCCCCCAAAACATAGACACCAGTTTTCTTGCCATCTCCCAGAATGGAAACAGGAAGAGCTCCAATCTGGCCATAGTCCAGTGACATGAACACACAGCCAGGTTAATCTTCTGGTGCACACACCTCGATCTCTGAGGGCTATAGCTCAGGCAGTGGGTCCCCAGCATGCCCAGGCACAGCCTGGGGGACCCGGGAGGTCAAGTGGGACCCAGAACATGCCTTGGTCTCAGCGAGGCCTCCTCAGCCTAGAGCATTTTTCTGGCTAAAAGATTGAACTTCTTTTTCCACCTGCTGAAGATGGAGCTCAGCCGCTCAAGGGTCCTCCATGAGAGTCCTCAGAGATGGAGATCATGTCTTTGCAAAGTCTTTTTTTCCAGGATCAATAACCCAACCCCCTTTACAAATTTCTCCCTTGAGAACGTGTCCAATTGTCTCCTAATCAGAAGTAGCTAAACTAAAACTCCAGTAGACCAGGGTGGTTCCAAAGAGCCTCAGAGACCCAGACCTACAGCACCTCCCTTTACCCCAGCGTTTCCCATCCCCAGCACTGGAGCCCCTAGGTTCTTGTCCTCAGGTTTTCGGATCCACTGCCCTAGACCAGTCCTCACTCTGCTGAGTCAGAGTCCAGCTCCAACCCTCAGCCTGGCTTACAGGCCCTGAGCCCAGAAGCCCTGACCAGCCCCTGCCAGACGCAGCTTTCCAAAACAGGCATTTCATTATTGTTGTTGTTTTTAATCTTGCTATAAGGAGCACACAATTTCTCCCCAGTTCCTCCGGGCAGACACTAAGGAAAAGTCAGTGTGTGTGTGTAAAGTAGTGTGTGAAGCCAGAGGGCCTGAGTTCCCCCACGAAGCAGGGCTCCTCCCATCCTTCTTTTCATAGCTAATTTAGTTAAGTGTTTAAACAATGTAAATCTGGCAGCTCCCCTCCGTTAAAGCTGCAAGATTGAAGACAGCTGCCGCCCAGCTACCAGCCCTCCGATCCAGCCTCCACCAGCTTTCCTGAAATAGCAAGGCTCGCTTCCGTCCCTGCTTCCCTGGAATAACCCCGGGGGAAGGATACTGCATTTCCTACGCCCAGACCGCTTTATTTATTACCATCTAATGAGTCCTTATTTGGAGAAAAAAATATCACCACCATGTGGAATGAAATCACACAGTTATAAAGAACCGATATTAAGTGTTTAAATTCAAAGGAGCTCTCAGTGAGATTGTGTATGTATGTAAACAGGCGTGCATGTCTCAGATGCCAAGTGTGTGAACTCAACTCAGTCACTGCCAAGCAGGGGACCTGCCCAGACCAGCAGGACTCCTGCAATCTCAGGAACCCAGGAACCCCGGCGGCTGAGGTGCTTTCCAGGGCCATTCTTTTTGCTCAGATTCAACTAACCTGGCTGAGGATAGCCAAGGAGGTCAGCTCCTTAAAAACACAAAGTCATGAGGTACCTGGGTGGCTCAGTCAGTTAAGCGTGGGACTCTTGATTTCGGCTTAGGTCATGATCTCAGGGTCATGGGATCCAGTCCTGCCTTGGACTTCGAGCTCAGCGGGGATTCTGCTTGAGATTCTCTCCCTCTCCCTCTCCCTCTCCCCTCATCCCGCCACTCTCACTCACTTGCTCATGAGTGCGCACGCTCTCTCTCAAATAAATAAATAAATCTTTAATAAAAAAACAAACACAAAGTCACTGCCACATCAGTGGTTAGAGCCCTTGCCCTATGTTGGAGGAACTATTTCCATGCTATTTCTCAATTATCTACGTATTTAAAATAATTTACTCTTTTTGCACCAGGTGACTTTGTCCTTAAGCACATATTCCTCCTGACACATGCTCTCTTCATTTGACATTCCACTGACAGCCGTGCAGAGCTTCAATGATTTTTCCTCCTAGGTGCCCATTGGCTCTACCTTGTGTACTAAACATATTCCAGAGAAGTTGCACAGAAACCTAATCTGATTTGCAGCATACTAACAGTGTTGAGTATTTAAGGTCCCTTGAGTTGGTTTGTGCAGTGAAGAATCACTTTATAACTCACTTTATAAATCTATAAAGATCACGCATGTTCCTGCAATGTTTCTCAAAATGAGATGTGCCTTTCCTAGGTTACACAGCTAATATTTCCAGAGCAACTTAGGCTCCACGATAAAAATCTTTCTTTCTGAAACACAACCCTTCTAGAGTTGAGCAGCCCTCCAAAGTGACTAAGTCTGGAATTTGGAGCAGGAGTGAGGGTCAGTACGGGTTTCTGTGTTTGTGTTGGAAGTAGAAATGATTTACCCCAGAGATGCTAACTAGATTTTGGTTCCATCATTGACTGAAGAGTCCGCACTTGCTACTTGGACAAAGAACAAAAGTCTGGGGATCAGGAAATGGTACTTTTACAACTGACGAAAACTCCCCTGATCTCCCAGTCTACGGCACACCACAGAGGACATGCCCAGGGCAGGCTCTAGGTCAGAGTCTTATGATGCTGATAACCATCATCATGAGGATCTCTCAACAGCACTGGGTAGTTTAACGACACCACCAAAAACCTGGGCCCATTGATGGAATTTTAATTGCTGGTTGGGAATCTATTAAGATATTTTTTGTGATCAATTTACAGAAATGTTGTAAGTATGTTTGAAAAAGTTATACATCCTCCATGTTTGGGATACAAATATGTTACACTGTTTGAACCTCTACATATGTATTCATGTTTTTTTTTTTGCACTTGATCTGTCCCAACAGATGGTGGGTTTTTTTTTATCCCAATAGATGTTAACATAGCCCACTACAATAGCATTTCTCTCTTTTTCTCCTTGTATTGCTGAAAACTTTTTTTTACTACATTTGATACTTTTATATTCATCATGGAAAGTGCAACCCTGCCATATCTTCTTTGTGGATTTTTTTCTTTTAGTGGGATAAATATAATGCTATTTTATCATATTGATTGTTTCACCCTTGGGTTCCACCCTGTCTTTATGTTCCCATTCCTGCTCTCCTTTGGTTTGGGTTCTCCACTGTATCTTTACCCATTGCCTTATTTTTATTATTTTTGTATTGATTGGGTACACTAATGCAACATTTATACTTTATTTTTAACCCAATATGAGTCTGTGATTCAAAATGAGAGTTGATTCCAAACATTTCTTTCCAACCATTTTATTAACAAGATTTATAATGCTTAGTTTTGTTTCTACTATTTTGTTTTTTTTTTTTTTTTTTTTTAAGATTTTATTTATTTATTTGACAGAGAGAGAGATAGCGAGAGCAGGAACACAAGCAGGGGGAATGGGAGAGGGAGAAGCAGGCTTCCTGCCGAGCAGGGAGCCCGATGTGGGACTCGATCCCAGGACCCTGGGATCATGACCTGAGCCGAAGGCAGACGCTTAACGACTGAGCCACCCAGGCGCCCCTCTACTATTTTGTTTTATAGTTCTTTTTAATTTTCTAGATTGACTATAGTTATTGTTTTAACTTTTGCCTTGAGATTTTGGAAATCAGATCTATAATTTTTATTCTATTAGTAGTGATATTTAATAAATATATATTGGAATCTATTTTCACTAATTTTCATTAGCAAAAATAAATCAGTTTCAACTGGTTATTCTTGTATAATATGAGGAATTTACTCAGCTTGTCCTTCTTATCTTCTGGCCCTCTAATTCCTTGTTTTAGTGATTTTTAGTGGGTGATCCGAACTAGATCATCATTACTAAATTATAATTTTTAGTCACGTGTCCTCTTTTGGAAATTATTTTTGGCATTTTCGTTATGTCTTAATATCATGTTGAGAATTCATTAATTTTGTTTAATGGCTGTTTGTTTGGGGAGGGGGGAGGTGTTTATCTGTTTGACTATTTTTCTCACCAGTCTTTTACATCATGAGTTCTCCATTCTTGAATTTGATGTTTTGATTCCTCACTCAGTTGACTTAAAAATTATTTAAGTAAGTTTTTTTTTCCCATGGGATATGTACTTTGGGGCTCTTGTGTACAAGACAATGTCACTCTGGTGGGCTAGGATATGCATATCAACCTGGCCAGGCACAGGAGCTCACGGTGACAGATTTAGCAAATAAAAATAGAGGATACCTAGTTAAATTTGCATTTCTGATAAATACCAAATAACTTCTTAGTATAGGATATCAGCAATATTGCCTGGCACCCACATTTTATCTGACAATCACATTTGGGCCACAATTCTTTTTTCCTCACACTCCAATAGACAATGATCATTGTCTTCATGTGTCAAAGCAGAAGTGGGAGGAGGTAAGCTTTATCTGCTTGGATCCTCACTGAATTTGTTTTTATTCTTGAGGGTTTTAGAGGGGAGGGTGGTGGGGGGATGGGTTAGCCCGGGTGATGGGTGTTAAGGAGGGCACGTACTGCATGGAGCACTGGGTGTTATTCACAAACAAGGAATGATGGAACACTACATCAAAAACTAATGATGTATTGTATGGTGACTAACATAGCATAATAAAATAAAATAAAATTTAATAAATAAATAAATGAATAACCAAGATAAGTCTAGGTATTAAAAACCTATTGTTGGGCGCCTGGGTGGCTCAATCATTAAGCGTCTGCCTTCGGCTCAGGTCATGGTCCCAGGGTCCTGGGATCGAGCCCCGCATCGGGCTCCCTGCTCGGCGGGGAGCCTGCTTCTCCCTCTCCCGCTCACCCCTGCTTGTGTTCCCTCTCTCACTATGTCTCTGTCAAATAAATAAATAAAATCTTAAAAAAAAAAAAAACCTATTGTTAATTTTGTCTGGTATTTAGAAAACGCAAGTCTTGTTTAGCTCAGGAAAATTTCCACCAAATAGATCTTCAATGATGACTCCAGTTTTATTGGTTCTTCTTCTGAAATTTCTAATATTTATAGGGATGCCTGGCTGGCTCAAGCGTGGGACTCTTGATCTTGGGGTCATGAGTTCAAGCCCCACACTGGGTGTAGAGATTACTTAAAATAAATAAATAAATATATTTTTTAAAAATTCCTAATATTTATATATTAACAATATCTCTTGTCCATGCTTTTTATATATTCTCCCATATTTGTATCTTTTTATCCTTTATCTCTTAGTTTTGTGATGTCCAACTTGACTTCTGCTCCAACTTACCTGTTTTCTACAAGATCTATTTTGCTGTTCACTCCCTCCGTTTCAATTTGAAATGAACAAAATTTGTTTTTCTCTTTATAGTTCTCTACTTGAATTTCATAAAAGAAATGTCCTTTTGAAGTTTGTTGGAAACACAAATCGGGAGTGTCCTTAAGATTTCCCCTGTCTCTTACAGAAATTATATTTCATAGGAAGATATTTTCTCTGATTCCTCAGAGTGGTCCCTTCATTTGAACTGTGCTGTCTTTTCACTTGCCTGGCAATTGTACTCTGCATGTTCATTGTTACACAAGGAGTCCAATATTTGTTCAAAACCAGTAGTTGAGATCCCAGTCTGAATTGTTCCAACCCAAGGGAATGGAAAAGGAAGTAAAGATAGATTTAGGTTTTACTTTGCTGATTCAGCAGCCTGGGGAAGACAGGGAGCTACGGAGTGAGCCACTCTGAGATAGCCCTGCACAGAGCTCTGCATCTCTGCTCAATCGTCTTTTCTAAGTTTTGGAGGGTGTTGGGTGTTTCCTGGGAAAGTGTCCTTGCTCTTTGCAGAGTACTATCCTTGACCTGAGCTCCTGAGTTCATGGCCCACAAGGGCCATCTGGGGGTTGGTGCCACTGCAGGATTGTGAACTAAACAGCATTTGCATCCACTGAATTCCTAGGCCCAGCCCATCCACCCCCAACCCCTTCCCCGACACCACACTGCCAGGCAAAACTACAGGGTATTGAGGAGATTCTTCCAGCCTTCACTCCTAGTACTTTCCAGGTAAATCATTCCTTTACTTGTAAGGAATGGCACATCCTCGCAGAACTAACCTAAAAGAAATTCCCCAACGTCTTATACTCAAGACTGTCATGCTCCTCTACTCTCTGCAATTTACATTTCCCCCTGTATTTACAATAACTGAACACATTAGCATGAAAGTTGCTTAGGATAATTTCTCATGTTTCACAGTATACATATTTTGCTGAATTTTCTTCTTAGAACTGAAAGATTTCCCTTTTCTTTCCTTTGGAACACGTGGTATATAAAACACTGTATAAACCCCATTTTAATTTGGAAGCTGTTCCAGGGAATATATTGTCCAATTTAACAATGAGTCCCATTGTCAAATTTATTCTCAATACAAAGAGCAGCCATAGATTATCAAAACCCGCAAGCTGGTCAGTGTTCTTTCTGAGGGTTTCTGGCGGGATGTTTTGCAGATAACATTTTGTGTAGGAAGCAATCGTGGCTTCATTCCATGATAGGCAAGTTGCCAGGAAATACTAAATCAAGTGGCAATAGAGTCCCTAAAGAAAGTTGTTCCTGATTTATGATGATAGTTCCAACAATACTGCTGAACTTTTTACACATTGAAATGACCACTGAGTTATGTTTCACATTATATCCGAGAGCAGCCAGCCTGCCAGATCCAACATTGCAACTGGAATGCAGAAAAGCCCCATTATGTTTTCTTCCACAGTCTGGGAAAAACAATTTCTTATTCCCAAAATGTAAGTACTTATTTGCTTTTTCCCAGCCCATCTCACACCCTGAATCTATGGTGGCATTTTAGAAAGTGGAAAACAGCCTAAGTTTGAGGAGAGACATGTGGGGAGCAGAAATATCAGGAATGGAGGGGCTGATGACCAAGAGAAAAGGGGGAAACTGATCAATAGCAAGGAGTCACCAAGGGCTGAGGAGGGGTCTGCATTATTTTTGAGAATTTATAACGTTTCAGATTTATCTACCAAATGCTAGAGTTGCCTGGAACTCTCAGCTCTGTGTGTGTGTGTGTGTGTGTGTGTGTGTGTGTGTGTGTGTGTCCCCGTCTGTCTGTCTTTGTGGGTTCTCATATTCTGCTCCTGGAACTTTAAGAAGAGCATAGACCAGTGTTGTCCAATAAAAGTATAGTACAAGCCACATGTATAACTTTAAATTTTCTGGTAGCCACATTTTAAAAAGCAAAAAGAAACCCATAAAATGACTTAATAATAATATTGATTTAACCTAATATATCCAAAACATCACTTCAATACACAACATATGTGAAACTTACTGAGATAGGTTACATTTTTCTTCTCACTCCAGGTTTTTGAAATGTGGGGTGTATTTTACCCTCACCCACAGCACATTTCCCTTTGGACTAGCAACTTCTCCATCTCAATAGCCACATGTTCTAGCTTGTGGGATGGAGCAGGCTGGACAACAAAGAATGATCACCCTCTCGGTCCTAACTTACTCAGTTCTGCTCACATCTTTGTGCTTCCCTAAACCTGAGTCTCCTCCTCCTCTGGAGACTCCCAAACACATCTCTCGAAGGCACCATGCCTGCCAGCTCCTAGAAGGTGGTACTGAAGCATGGCTCTTTCGGCTGTTCCATCAGTCCTCCTTACTCAATAGTTCAAGTAAAACTTTATGATTAAAAACCCCAGAACCTGGGAAATACATGCATAAAAGCACCTTGACATATCAGCATTGCCTTTGGACTGCCAAGAGAAAGCCATTCTTTCTCCCTTGGTCTCCACTAATCCCTCTCAACCTTTGTCTTGCTATCATTTCTCAACAAGTGCTCTCCTTTCTTCCTCCCTGGTCTCCCTTTCCAGACTGGGCAGGATGGTGGTGGGAGCTGCGGGTGTATTTCCATGTCCTGTCCTGGGGAAGATGATTGCAGAGGGGCAGCAGGGAGTGAGAGGCTGGCCCTCCCTTCACTGTCAGTCCTGCACCAGAAAGTTGGAAGCTACACCAGTGTGTCTACATGGAACAAAAGGCAAGGCTGGAGGCACTCCCTCCGTGGGGCTCCTGGAGACTCACACCACAGCCTGTCAGTAGGTATCTGAAGAATGGCTGCTTTATCTCCCGTCCCACCCTTCTTGGGATCTGCCTGGAGTTAAGTCTTTGGGAACTGGCTCATCTTCATCTTCATGCTAGTCCACAGCCAAGCTCCCGACCTTCAGATCCTCAGTCCTCACTTCTCACGGTCCTAAATTCCATTCAGAATTGAACCCTCACATGGGGTGAAATGTAACATGCAACTTGGAACCATGTTTGTTACCTCTGAACCTCTGTCAGTCGCTGACTTTGTGCAAAACCCTCAGCTGTAGGCCTATCGCAGCCCAAGTATTTGGAGACTTAAACCCACCAGCCAGAAGAGCAGACCCTACTGCTGCCTGTCCACATCCCGTGGCCCACAGGCAAGTCTGGACACTGTCACAGCCCTTGCAGTCAAAGCTCTGCTGAGCTCCGCCGCGTCCCTAGTCAGTGTGCCGCGTGTCACATCCATGTTCTCATTTGAATCCAGGCCACCCACTAGGACTAGAGCCCTGCCCCAGGGATCCAGGCAGAAGGACTGATGCCTGCCCAGTCCTGACCAGACCCCTTCTCAAGTGCTTGGACACCGCCCTATACTTCCAGCAAGGAGCCAAATAGATCAGGCGGAACAAGAATAGCGCTACCTTCATTTTCCACCTGTGTTTACTGGAAGCATTTGCTATTAGCCCAACTACTGGAACAGATTTCCCCTTGGAAAATGACACTGGCTTGGATCTTGCCTGCATCTACCACACCTATTCCCCGTTTCCTCTTCCTCCTGGCTGAAGCTCCAACACACGCCCTGCCAAGTAGCATGGGTAATGACCCTTTTTTCATGCTTTACTTCTTCTTGGGAGGTAATACACTAAAGAGGAAAGGGCTTTGGAGTCTGAGAAATCTGTCTTTGGATCTTGAATAATCTCAAATTTGAATCTTTGGATCTTTAATAATTCTGTGATCTCAGGCAACTTACTTAACATCTTTGAGCCTCAGCTTTTTTACTATTAAAATGTAATCGATCCTATTTTACAAAGTTGTCAGGAAGATCAGAAAAGATAGTGTTCATAAGATATTCAGCCTGTAACAGACAGACATTTGTACTCATTGGCTAGTTAGCCCTGCACCAGCACTTTGCCCAGTTGTGACCACCAGCCTCTTCCCTCTTCTCAATCACCAGTAAGGGCATTTGACCCTGCTTGATGCCATCCATAGCCTGGACCTCAGATTGCCACTCTCCACTGGTCTCCCACAGACTGTATAGCAACACCCCTGCCCATCCCCAATTTTCTTGTCATATTCTCTGCCTGTGACCAGGACTCCTTTGGTATTTCACAGGCCCCTCCCTGTCTTCTTCCAAGAAGCCACATCCCTTGCTCTGGAATCTGGATTAGGGAGGGACATTAGCCTCAATCACCAGAAAGGCCAGAAAGAGATGGGGAAGTAGTCCATTT
Source organism: Leptonychotes weddellii (assembly GCF_054177405.1). Taxonomy (NCBI): domain Eukaryota; kingdom Metazoa; phylum Chordata; class Mammalia; order Carnivora; family Phocidae; genus Leptonychotes; species Leptonychotes weddellii. The sequence continues at coordinate 34,614,446 of NC_138374.1, read as the reverse complement.
CTCAGAGATTTCCAACCACTATGAGCATAACCACTATGGTGATGAAAATAGTTTCTCTAAATACAGGCTTGATGGACACGTCAACAGTTCACCATCATGGTCTTTCCAGGGGTACATCTTAATAGGTATGATGTTTTTTGAAAATCAGCCCTATATGAGATCTCTAATAAGAGCAACCATTGGATGTTGTTCTTGCCTCTGCCAAGAGTTTATTCTAGAGCTCTGCCCTGTTAGGTTATAGGTAAATGTCTCAGGGTGAATGAGACTAGTTCCTATGACTAACCCCAATACCTCAGTTACTCCACACAAAGGTGTATCTCTCAATAGTTGATGTGGTTCTGGCAGTCCCCTCCACCTTGAGCTATGTGACCCAGGACAATGGCCTCCAAGGTCCTGATAGCAGGGAAAGAGGAGGCATGCTGGCCCTTACCTGTTCATTCCAGAAGTGACCCTGTCACTTCCACTTACAATCTGTTGTCCAAAACATCAACCCCCTGCAAGGGAGGCTGGGGAATGCGGGGAGCACATGAAATGTTGAAGAGCAGAGCTCTGCTCTGGTGTGTGTGTTGGTGTGTATGTGTGGGTGTGTGGGTGTTCAAGGGCTTCTGGGGCGTGTACCTGTGTGTGTGTGCCTGGGCCTTTTATATTCCCCAGGTGTCCTAGCATTGCTCCTCCTCATCCTGCTATTCCTTTCAGGTACTTGCGATGGGCCAGCCTTTCACAGTGTCTTGCACAAAGTAAGTGCTTTATAATTTCAATTTAGGACAACTCACTCAGCTTCTGATGAATGTTCCTTATAGTAATAATAAAAATAGAAAAAGGTGTCATTTATCAACTCTCCTCAAAGTTTTAAGTTCTATGCTAATAAGCACTTCACATTTATAATCACTTCTCACAACTGGTCTATGAAATAGGTGCTATTTTTTATCATCATTTTACAAATGAAAATACAGGTTTACAAAGGTGATATAACTTCCCGTAGTCAAAAGCAAATAAACAAAAGCCTTGGGACTCCTGGCCAGCCCGTGTGACTTGGCCCTTGTGGTGGGCCTTTCCACCACACTGGTCTCTGAGGACATGCTTTGTGACCCAGAGAAGACGGGAGCTCTCTGCAGGCTCACAAGTGAAATGATTCCTATGGGTTTTCTTGTTTAGATTGTAATCCCAAGAAATGTAGAAAAGTATTGGGAACATTTACAAATATGTGAAGTTCTTCTTTCACAGAGTACATGTATTTTTTCCTTACAATGCAATAAAATATTTCCATTGAGACACCAGCAAAAATCCTTAGTCCTGTTTATTATAGCACTATGGAGCTTTGAAATTGAGATTGTAGTATGATACAAAGAAAACTGGTTTTCTTTTCTTTTTTTTTTTTTTAATTTATTTATTTGACAGAGAGAGACACAGCAAGAGAGGGAACACAAGCAGTGGGAGTGGGAGAGAGAAAAGCAGGCTTCCCGCCAAGTGGGGAGCCCGATGTGGGGCTTGATCCCAGGACCCTGGGATCATGACCTGAGCCAAAGGCAGCCACTTGAAAACTGGTTTTCTCAAGATATTTACGATGTTGTTGGATTTATTTGACTAAACTCCATTTGCTAGACCAGCTTTAGAATTGTTGTTAATGAGAAAAGGTAATAATACTCCATCAAATTTGTTCCTAAACTTTAACAAATGTGTTTTTCCTCACTATTTTAACTTGCCATGATTTTTCCAAGAGTCCGAAAATTAATTCTGGGAAAAATATATATACTACACCAAAGTTTCAGACAGCTAAGTGTTTATGAAGACCGACACTGCTTTCTGAAGAGGGCTTTTGATTCAGGTCAGGCTGGATGTCAGCAGCCCAAAACCATGAAGCTGTGGAAAGAATAGTTTGACTTTTGCTCTCCCATCCTCTCTCACTGGATATTCATTTTCATGTACCTTTATGAATGTACCTGTGTCCTTTCAGATTCCTACATTACCAGGAAAAATAAATATCAGCACACTGACAATAAAAGTTGTTTTGAAAGTGTACCTTGCAAGTCACACTTGTTCAACATCCACACTGAAGCTGAATTTCTAGTTATTTCCTTCAGTTTCACGCAGGAGGAAGGCTTGGATTTCCAGCACATATCTGTTCCCAGGAAGCCGACCTACAAGGGAGCAACTTGGCCTCCTCCCCATCTTCAACCTGGGTGCAGCCCAGTAATAGTGCAAATGAGGCTGGACGGAATTCATTCCTACAGCTAAATCCCCCAGGTTTGTTCCTAGAGCACCTTCCTGTGCCACTGTCATCAACTTGTCATGATGCTCCAATCATTATTCCTAGGAATCCATGCACCTGGCCATCCATCTGCTCCCAAGTCAAATTGCTTACTCTGGGGCACACCTTCTACTCAAGGAGAAATGAAAGCCTGGGAAAATCTAATCCATCCCAGACCAAGCTCCCAGACTGAAATAGTGTGCCGGTGCTGAGAGTATGTGGACCTTGCCCTCCTTCTCAAAGGCCCACACCAAGGGCATCGACCCTCACAGCCTTCTTCATGGAATAACTGGCTAAGTATGCAATATAGAATTCATAAAGTACTTGGCGAACTTTCTATTCAAGATGAGTTTCATTACAACTTGGCTACAATTTAGTATCCCCACAAAGGAGAGATATAAATTAAAAAGTCAGACCTTGGAAATGCTCTATTTCACCCTTCAGTTATCAATCCCAGGTCACCAGCTAGGACTTAGGGAATCCTGAGGATAGGCTTGCATAAATAAGAGCAGTCCCTTGTTTGCTTTATTCCCAAGATTTTTCTGAACACCACTAATCCATTTCTCTCTCAACCTTCAGAAAGGAAGGAAGGAAGGAAGGAAGGAAGGAAGGAAGGAAGGAAGGAAGGAAGGAAGGAAGGAAGGGTAATATCAATCATTTAATATTTGAACAATGCTTTACAGTTTAAAGTGTTTTGTGTATATCATTTCATATGACCCTCATTATAAAACTGTGAGGAATATAGGATAGACCTTAAAGGTCCCATTTTTCAGCTGGAAATAAGTGAATTGGCCTTTGAGAACCCTAATGTTGTAAATCATAACTTGGTTGACCTTTAATAGGCATGAAGTGCAGAGTTCTCGGATTTGAAAACATGAACATACTCTAGATGTAATCAAGGACACATGTGGGCCAGAAGATGGGAGATAAATCCCACCAGGGTTTGCCCCACTGGTGAAGTCAGTAGAGTCCAGTGGTCTGGGATATGCTGGGACACTTCCTCTCAGGTAAAGGGCATACTGTTGCATCTTGTACTTCCCACCACTAAGAAAGCAGATGATGTTTGATAGGCCTTGTGGATTTGGGACACATCATAGATCACACTTAGAAGTACTGATTTGACCCATTTATCAGATGATCCAGTAAGCTGCCAGTTTTAAGTGGGGCCCAGAGAAAGAAAAGACTCCACCACAGGTCCAGCTGTGTGCAAACTGCCCTGCCCCTCAGTATTTGGTGGAACAGGATTCTGCAGAGCATCCAGAAAGTCCCTGTAGCAGAGCTGGCTCACAGACTCCGAGGGGGCTGGAGCAGGGTCACCCTTCTATGGTTGAAAGCTACTCACTATTTGAAAAACAGCTCCAGGCATGTCACTGGGCCCCTGGTAAAAACAAGCTCTGAGCCAGGGGAGACCAAAGTACCATGGAGCTGGGCCTGGAGGTACTCAGATGTCCCACATGTCACAAGTTTGGGTGGGTACAACAGCAATCCTTGCACAGAGGAACTGGTACATTTAAGATCTGATCTATGCAGACCCAAAAGGAAGAGAACATTCCATAAATCGATGGCCCCATCTCCCACATCACCGCCACTGTGGCACCAATGTCTCTCCTTCTACTCACATCCATGGACTCATGGAGCTTCCCTGCTGCCAGCTGCCAGAGGAGGGACTAACTAGGCCTGCCCCCACACCTGAGTTGGCATAAGTTGGTGCTAACTAGTTGAAGTAGACTGCTACTGTATTCTATGCACTCCAGGGTCCCCAGAGGACAAGAGTAAAGGAAAATCCTCCTGGTAGGCAGAGTAGCAAGAACCCATGTGGCTGATGCAACATGGTTTGTATGGAGAAGTAGTCTGAGGTACTAGGTACATTACTGCTGGGAAGAGCTGATGGCTTGACTGATGGGTCAGAGCCCAGAAGAACCTGATTAGAAGATCAGGGAAATCAAGCAATGTACAGAAGTAAGACTGGCCTCTCCCCTCACTGTAACCGACCCTCATGTGGAATTTGTGCTTCCTGTCACACAGCCTTAGGCTTTGATATATCGGAGACCCTGGTTCATAGGACAGCACAGTGATGGTCAGGGGAGAGGCTTATCTCTAAGTGAACATAATAAAGATTCTATTCAGCTTGAAGTTGGAACTCTCACCTGGTCGCTTTGGGACCATTAATGCCAGTGAACCAGTAGGAAGAAGAAGAGGAAGAGGAAGAAGGAGAATGGAGAAGAAGGAGGAGGAGGAGGAGGAGGAGGGGAGGAGGAGGAGGGGAGGAGAAGGAGGGAGGTTATTGGTGGGGGCTCTGGATCCTGATTGTTTTCAGGAGCTAGGGCTTCTCCTGTGTAATGGATTTAGAGAGGGCCTATATAGAACCCAGGTGATTTATTGGTGCATCTCTTGGGGTTTCCACAGCCAGTGAGGATGGTAAACAGTCAGTTGCAGCAACTTCCAGGTAACAGGGCAAGACAACCAAGGACTTATATGCTTTGGGTAAGAAGGTAAAAGTTCCAGCTCCAGGCAAGTGACCCAGACCAGCCCAAGTGCTGGCCAAGGGGGAGGGAAATTTAGAATAAGTGGTGGAGGAATAGTCATTGAATACTAGTTATTGCCACATAGCCAGATGCAGTAGTGACTGTAGCTTGTTTCACTAATACTTTTAAATTAAATATTTGCTGAGATTGCAGGCCACTACCTTGAAGGTGACTTGTGACAGGTGGGACTAAATGGATGGAATGAACAGCTATACCTGGTACAAGGGATGGCCTGCAATAGATGCCTCTTGGGCATCCTTTTAGATGCTCTCAGCCTCACCTCCCTCTTAGCCACTATGGAGCAACCAGTACTCTGTAGAAGTTGACATCCTTCACGCAGGTACAACCTGGAACCATCTTTTCTCCTGCCCCACTGTTTCTCTTTGTCCAAACTGCTTTGTTCACAGATGCTCAACCCAGAAATTTAGGGGTGATAGCACTATATCAGGGGTTCTTTGACTAATGGGGATGAGATCCAATGGATAAATGTTCCTCTCTTTCTTTCCATAGAGAAGATCCTGAGATCCCTTTCACGTGGCTCCTTAAACTGTCCAATGGGATCCAGCAACCAGTTGCCTGAAGCAGTGCCAGCATGACGTATGGCTTCTCCTCTTCCCTTGCTTCACACTTCCTGACCCTTACTCGTACCCCTTAGGTCCCAATAAAGAACTTTCACTCAAGTCTCTGTTTCAGGCTTTGCTTTTGGGGAAAACAGACTAAGATACATCCCCTATTTCTCGCTACCACCTCTGCCATCTGCCAGCCTCCTGGTCACTCCCTTACCTCCAGGTCCTACCACCTCCACATGACTTTAACATTCAAGCCCTACACCTGCGTTCTCAGTCCTTTAATCAGCTCAATGACTTTCACCCCATTCCACTTTGACAACTTGCTTCCATTGTCTCCCCAGAACTTTGTCATCATCGATTACTGTTGAATTCGTAAGTCCAAAATTTACAAATCCCACACTTTCTCAACCTTCCATCCTCAGTCCTTTCATTTAATTACTCCCATTGCACCAGTGTTGTAATATCATCAAGACTTTCTGGCCCAGGAACTGTCTATTTTCTCATTATCTAGCAGCCTTCTCTTGTCTTCTGTTTTTTTTTTTTTTTTAATCCAGTTAAGATTCCACAGAACAATATTTCTATCACACTTGCCAATTTTCACAACTCCCTTATTCTTCCATTTCACTTCTTGAAAAATCCCCCTCAGAATTAATGCATTTGTCCAAATTTTTTTGTGCTTATATTCCAGGTGCTAATCACTGTTAGAGAAAAACCACAAAGCTGAACAATTTGGTGCCATTATAATAGCTGCCAACATTTACTGAGAGTTTAATCTTTGCCAGGCACTATTCAAAGCACATTACATAGATTATCTCATCTTGCTTCCTACATCAGGCTGGAAAGTTGCCCAGAAATTCTGTTCTCAAACCTCTGAAACTCAGTCTCCTCAGAACACTTTCTCTCCTACAGCTCAGAGAAAATAGAAGTCATCAATTAAGAACTTGGTACACATCATTCTTTGCATTTCAGTAGCGTTCAAAAGAGGTGATTCCTCCTTTCTAATCCAAACACTCTCTTTGACTTCCTTAACACCACACTCTGCTACTTTTTCTTCTATCTCTTTGCCTTTTTTTTCACTTATCTCCCATATTCCTTTTCCCACACTTTCTTTTAAATTTTGGTGATCCTTAAACTATTCATTCTGTCCTGAATCACTCTTTCTGGTGATCTCTTCCAGTTGCATGGCTTTATTACCATCTCTTTAGAAAATGAGACTGTATGGTGACTAACATAACATAATAAAAAAAATAGAAAATCTGTGCTTGGCACAGATTTGTCTCCTAAGTTCAGACTTACTCAGCATTTCCACTTGGATCTAACCAGTCCCTGTGAGGAAACAGAAACAAACTTCCCACACAAATGTTCTTTTTTATCTTTATCTCTACCACCATCTACCAAGCTCTCTAATTCAGCAATACGGTCTGTACCCTCAACTCTCCTCCCTCAGCATCCGCCCCCACCCCTTCCAATCACTTAGTTCCGTAGTTCCTACTGCTTCAATATCTCTGGGAATTGCCAATGTCTCTTCATACCCACTACCATTACTGTAGTGTAGATTACCATCTCTCACCTGCATGACTGCAAGAAACTTCTAGTCTACTCCCCTTCAGTTATGCCCGTATAAATTTACTTTATCGAGTTCATGCCCACAAGTCTTTTCTCATGCCTATCAACACATATTGGTATTTTTTAGAATTGACTCCCCACCTCAGCTCCCTTAGAACAAGTGCTATGTCTTGCTCCTATCTTGATCTCCCCCAACACATGCCTTGCCATGAGGTTTTTGTCTATAAAGTTTTCTGAAGGGATGAATGGCCATTAAAATTAAATAATGATTTCATCAATTAACAAGTAAATCAGTGTTATATGTTAAATTCCTTGTGACTGACTCAATATCCATATTTTGTTTACCTACCATCATTAACACAAAGCACAAACTTGAAATGATAATCATTATTAAATATGTTAAATGAGTGCATATATCTCAGTTCCAAATAATAATCCTAGAGCCTTTAGGTATGTTCTTGAATACAGTGGGTAATATTTTACTTCAATGGACCAGAAGGATCTATGAGCAAATTTGTTGGATTTTAGAAAGGCAGATACCCCACATACCTCCATCTTCATTTTATTTCCTAGCTGGGGTTTTGTGACCTATGAAGGGGTGAAGGTGGAGCTTAGAAGTGAGCTTAGAAATCTGGATTCTGGCAATGCTTCGTCGAGCTGTGTCATGGATAAGCTATAGGGCATGTCTAACAGGCATGGCCAACAGCAGGGGACTGGCTGTGGTAATTTTCAGACTCTTGAGTTCAGAGGACACAATGAGTAGAAACGAGAGCGAAGAAGTATGGCAGAAATGAGAGGACCTCAGAGGAGAGGCCAAGTACCTCAGATACAGCAGCCGGTGGACCTCAGGCCTAAGGTTCTCTCCTAAGGTAAATGTGCTCCCACACTTTCTGGCTCTTCTATCTCCACTCAGGTTTTCATAGTCCTGAAAGAGAAAATGCGGTTGTTTGGATCAGGCTCCTCTTCCTTGAATCATTCAGCCATGGCATGGAGCAGGGTAGATGGTCCCATTCATACTCGGCAAGAATTGTGAGCTAGACATCTACTTTCTATAATACACATCCAAGAAGAAGTTTTCTTTAAGTTTTAATTGAGACTTGCTTAATCAATTCAAGCCTAATTTCAGTGATGCAAATCTCACGTCTGTTTTTGCAAATAACTTCTGGGTCCTTTCTCTCTTGGTGCATTTAGTCTTCAATACACAGAATCATGGGCCAGATCAAGCAGTAGCAAATGAATATTAAAATTCTAGGTTCAATCAATGTCTGAGAGGCAGTTATATAAAACAGGATGAGGGCAAAGACTTTGCTCTGACCGGAGGTGAAGAAAGGACTGGGCTCACTGTCTCATTCAGCATGGTAACGGGCAGAGCTGGGCGACTGGGAGTCTGAGCTGTCCCTCACATGTGCATATCTACAGCAATAAAGAATCTAGGGCATTAGCAAGTGACACCAAATCAGCCTGCACCATTTAGCTCTGACATGCCTGAGTGTGAACTCTCCATAAAATGCCACAGTGCAGAGAGAACAAGAGTGATAGGGGACCCAGTGACCTCCCCAAATCACACACACTGCCCATCCCTGAAGGCTGCTGGGAGTCATGGGCCTCTCAGCAGAGCACAGATTTAATGTACCTCAAGGGATCTACTCCCACACAGCAGTGTAGAAATGTTTGGAAAAAGAGAGCTCTGTACTGAGCATCCTGCACAGATGTGTTGCATCAATGGCAGTACTGCCTGGGGACTTCCCTCCCCAGTCTGTACTTAGAAGGGCAGACATTGTCTGTCTGAGGCCCTAGAGTCACCCATTCCAGGAATTTGGTCATAACCACAGACTTCTAATTTGTAATAACTGTCATTGATTGTTCTGTGGTCATGCAAACAGAGCCCAAGTGCACATGGTACAATTTCTTTGGGATAAAAACCTATGCTGTGTCAGGGAAAGTGAAATGTTTTACCAAAATGCATTATCCTGCAACTACCACCACCTTGGCTTATTCTGAGATTCTCAGCCCAGGATTACTTGGTAATGATCAAGATGGCTTTAATCCTCCAACCTAACTTTGCACTTTTCTATGAGACAGGTCAAGCAAGCATTCAGTGGTTCATCCATTCAGTGAGCAAACATTGAGTAAGATTTGCCTCACTGGTTCTTAGATGAAATGGAATCATGACTGCAGTTTCCTTCCTATCTCAGCATGTCCTTTGTCCTAATACAGAATCCAATACATTATTTTAACTCATCTTAAGGAGACAATCAAAATGTTGTCTATGTTAAAAAAAAAGACAGAGTCAAGAAAATTCTACCCATGTTATTTTGGTTATCGAATTCAAATAGAACTCACTCTATTCAAAGACAAATATATTTAAAACCACAGCATTCAATATTAAGTAAAATTTTAACAAAAAGAAGAAGAATAGGCACCAGGGTGGCTCAGATGGTTAAGCATCTGCCTTCGGCTCAGATCATTGTCCCAAGGTCCTGGGATCGAGCCCGGCATTGGGCTCCCTGCTTGGCGGGAAGCCTGCCTCTCCCTCTACTGTTCCCTCTGCTTGTGCTCTCTCTCTGTCAAATAAATAAATAAAATCTTAAAAAAAGAAGAAGAAGAAGAAGAGTAGACAGAGGAAGAGATGAAGATATAGGATCAGTAAGGGAGAAGGAGAAGGAGGTGAAAGAGAAGAGGCTGAGGGAAGGAAAGCATACAGTATGGAAACAGTAGTTGAAGAGAAAACTGTGGAAGATTTACTCCAAGGAAACAAAGAAGAAAAAAAATTAATGATAAGAAACACAGAGGGAAACAAGTAAAGAAATGAAAGGGACAGGAGTGAAAATAACAGAGACAAATAGGAGAGAAATGGAAATCTAACATAAAAATAATTAGTATACCTAAGTAAATTCTAGGAAACAAATTGTAAGATACAAAATGTATCCAGACACAAATAGGATATTTCTTTCAATGAAAGAAAACATAAATACAATACAAAGTCTTAATATGTCACAATAAAAAATATAAGATTAAAAAAATCTAGATTTGTCCAATAAAGAATCACAGATTCATTGAGAAAGTAAAAACTGGTATCCTAAAAAGAAAACTATTAGCTGACTATAATCTTCTCCTCAGCATTTCTACAGAACACAGTGAAACTATAGAAATTTGAAGGGAAACGTGTGACTCAGGAGCTCTAATACTTCCCAAGTTGTCATATGTCTAGATTATCAGCAATAGAAATGCATCTAAGATGGGTAAGTCATCCAAATGTGGATGAACCATGAAACTTCCTGATAACTATTACGGAAAACATAATCCAGCATATTAATCAAAATTAAGTACTAATCAATTGGGAACATAATTATTAAATAACTTATAGTGAACAATTAACCTACTTAAACTTAAAATTAAATATAATAGAACTTATATTTTAAGTAAATTAAGTGAGTCCAAAAACAAAGCTCAAAAATATTTACAGAAAGAAAAAAATATCTAGCATCTAACAAGGTATATCTGGTATCCAATTAAAAAACTACCAGACATGCAAAAAAACAATACAACCCACAGTGAGGAGGTAATTCAATGAGCTGAAACTAACCAAGAAATGAAACAGATGACTTATTTACTAGACTAGAACATTTTTAAAAAGTGATGACTGATTTCCATATGCTCAAAAAGGTATAATATTGAACATATTAAATAGAGATCTGGAGCATATAAAACTGACCAAAATAAATTTAACTTCTACAAATGAAAACTACAAAGTGTGAGATAAAAAATACACAAAAAAGGATTGATAGCAAATTAGACATTGCAAAACAAAAGATTAGTGAACATGAACACATAGAGATAGAAACCATTCAAAGTGAAACAGAGAGATATAATAATTGTTAAAAATGAAAAGAGCATTAGCAAACTGTGGGACTATTTCAAGCAGCCAAATATATGTGTAAATTGAGTCCCTGAAGGAGTCAGTAGCAGACTGAAAAAATATTGAAGAATTGCTGGAAATGTTCCAAAGGTGAGGAAAATTATAAACCCACAAATCCAAAAACCTCCATTAACCCTAAAAAGAGAAATATGAAAAAGACCACAGCAGTGAGGTCACTTTCTACCCCTACCCACTATCAGTGAGTCAATGTGAGACAGCTCAGCACTCCCCTATTCCCTACTCCTGGTGTCATCAGAGCCCAGTGGGGAGCTGACCCTCCAGATGCAGCCAGCATCATGGAGACCGAAGAAGGCAATGTGAAACAGGACTACACAAGACTGTTTCTCCTCCATCCACTGTCAGTAGGGCCAAGTGGGGAATTAGATTCCACCCTGCCCTGGCTGATGTTTCCTCTCCTCTCTCTCCACAGTGTTCACATAGCCCAGAGAGAGCCAAGCCTCCTCTCCCATGCTGCATCAATGAGGTGGAACTGGTTGGTCAGAGGCAGAGCTAGTTGGCACTTCCCTCACCCCACCTTCCTCCCTGGTTCAGCAGATCTCCGTAGAAAGCAGTGGAGCTTCCTTACTCATCCTACAGCAACAAGGCAGTGGTCAGCCCTTCACTCCTCCCTCCCTGGTGTCAGACACCCAGCAAGGAACTGAGCTTACACCTCCACTCAGAGGCAGTAAGTTGGTGAGAGTTGGTTTCTACTTCACCAGGACGGTGTCAGCAGGACCTCAGGGAAGCTGAACCTCTGCGTCAGTCATTTGCAGTGAATCAGTGCTCTACTTTTGCTGAGGCTCCATCAGCCGTGCCCAGCAGGAAACGTGATAAATTCACCCACCCAACCCAAATGCTACTCCTCAAAAGGGGGATTACCTACTAAATTAAAATAAAACAAAACCCAGAGCCTCATAATATAATATCTAAAATATTCCGAATACAATTGAAAAATCACCTATACCAAAGGCCGGGAAAATCACAACTTGAATGGGAGGTAACACACAATAACATTCAGATAAATCAGATGTGAGAATTACCTGACTAGGATATTTAAGCATATACCATAAAAATGCTTCTATCAGCAATGACCAATTCTCTTAAAAAAAAAAAAGAAAAATAGAAAATCTCAACAAATGAATAGAAGGTATAAAGATAAAAAAACCAAAGAGAAATTTAGAACTAAGCAATGCAATGTGTTGGTCTGCTTGGGTTGCCATAGCAAAATATCACTTAAGTGATAATAAGTCACTGGGTGACTTAACAAAAATTTATTTTCTCAGTTCTGGAGGCTAGAAGACCAAGATCAAATTGCTGGAACATTCTATTTCTGGTGAGAGATCTCTTCTCGGCTTGCAGACAGCCACCATCTCACAAGTTTACTCCCATGCCCTTTGTGCATGCTCAGAGGGAGAGAGAGAGCCTCAATGTCCCTCACTCCTTATAAGGACACCAGTTCTTTTGAATTAGGGTCTCACACTTAAGATCCCATTTAACCTTAGTAGCCTTTATAAAGGCCCTATCACCAAGTCCGGTCACATTTGGAGTTGGGGTTTCACCATATGAACTTTGTGGGAACACACTCTGTCCATAATATGTAATGACTAAAATTTAAAAATGACGGGATGGGTTCAATAGTGGAGTGGGGCTTTCAGAGGATAGAACAGTGAACATGAGTAGAATTTACCCAATCTGAGTAACAGAGAGAAAATAGATTGAAATAAGTAAACACAGTCTCAGAGACGTGTAGAACAATAACAAAAGAGCTGATTTGTACCATGAGAGTTCCAAAAGAAAGATGAGCAATTGGACTAAAAGAGTATTTGAAAAAATAAGGGATAAAAATGTCCCAAAGATGAAAAAAATCTACAGATTTAAGAAACTGAGTGAAATCCAAATAGAATAAACTCAGAGACATCCATACCATGACATATTATCATAATTAAATTTCCAAAATCCAGAAGACAAAGAAAAAAACCTGAAAGCCAAAGAAAAAAGATACATTATTTATAAGGGATCACCAACTCACCTGAAACATGGAGACCAGAGGAAGTGGCACAACATTTTTCAAATTTTGAAAGGAAAGTATAACAACTCTTAATTCTACATCTGGTTAAAACCTCCTTTTGGAAGGAAAGGCACATAAAGAAATTCTCTGATGAAGATAACTGAGAGGATTCGTCACTAGCAAGCCTAACTTTAGAGAATGCTTAAAAGAAGTTCTCTAAGCAGAAAGGAAATGATAACAGAACTTAAAAAAGACAGAGAGAAGGAAAGAATATCAGAATGGTTGAAAGAAGACCAAATATAATTTTCACAAGTTTGTTAAGTCATATTTGATAGGTAAATCAAAGATTATAACACCTTCTGATGCAGTGTATGTAGTGTAAATGCTTAAGACAATCATATTTTTTATTATGTTATGTTAATCCCCATACATTACATCATTAGTTTTAAATGTAGTGTTCCATGATTCATTGTTTGTGCATAACACCCAGTGCTCCGTGCAGAACGTGCCCTCTTTAATACCCATCACCAGGCTAACCCATCCTCCCATCCCCCTCCCCTCTAGAACCCTCAGTTTGTTTTTCAGAGTCCATC
>NC_138374.1:34556448-34600518 GCF_054177405.1 Leptonychotes weddellii | reverse complement strand
TTGAGGAACCTCCATACTGTTTTCCAGAGTGGCTGCACCAGCTTGCATTCCCACCAACAGTGTAGGAGGGTTCCCCTTTCTCCGCATCCCCGCCAACATCTGTCGTTTCCTGACTTGTTAATTTTAGCCATTCTGACTGGTGTGAGGTGATATCGCATTGAGGTTTTGATTTGTATTTCCCTGATGCCAAGCAATGTTGAGCACTTTTTCTTGTGTCTGTTGGCCGTTTGGATAAGACAATCATATTTTAAAAGAGGGAAGGGTAAAGGGACCTAATGAAAATAAGGTTTCTGCCTTCACTTGAACTAGTAGAATGTTAGTAAGAGTAAACTATTGCATAGGCATGTTGTCACACCTACAGCAAACATTAAGAAAACTAGTTTTTAAAAAGTAGGAGCAGCTACATTCATAACATATAAAATAATTAGAAACCAGCATAAGAAAGACAACAGGAAAAATCTCCAAACACTTGTAAATTAAATATATCCATAGATCAAAGAGGAAGTCTCAAAGGAAATAAAAATACATTAAACTGAATGAAAATTAAAATACAACAGGTCAAAACATGTGGGATGCAGCTAAAGTAGTGCTCAGAGATAAATTTATAACACTAAAATGCTTACATTAGAAAACAGAAAAAGTCTCTATAATCTAAGCTTCTACCTCAAGAAACTAGTAAAAGAAGAGCAAAATAAGTACAAAGCAAGCAGAAGGAAGAAAATAATGAGGATAAGAGCAGAAATACATGAAAATAAAAGCAGAGAAACATTACCTGTAGAAAGACCTAAATCATTGATATCAGATTTGCAACAAGGGTTATCACTACAGATTCCCACAGCTACTAAAGGAGTAATAATGAAATACTATAAACAACTTTGCACTCCTAAATTAAACAACTCAGAAGAGGGGCACCTGGGTGGCTCAGTCATTAAGTGTCTGCCTTCGGCTCAGGTCATGATCCCAGGGTCCTGGGATCGAGCCCCGCATCGGGCTCCCTGCTCCGCGGGAAGCCTGCTTCTCCCTCTCCCACTCCCCCTGCTTGTGTTCCCTCTCTCGCTGTGTCTCTCTCTGTCAAATAAATAAATAAAATCTTTAAAAAAAAAAAAAAAAACAACTCAGAAGAAATAGACTAACTTCTTGAAAACCACAAACTATTGAAACTCTGTGAAGATGAAATTAAAAGCCTAAATAATCCTATAATAATTGTAGAAATGGAGTTTGTAATTTAAAAGTTCCCAAAAGAAATATGCAGGCTCAGTTGGTTTCACTGCAGAATTCTACCAAACATTTAAAGAAGAATTCATACCAAATTTCTACTATCTCTTACAGAAAATAAAAAAGGTGATAATACTTCCCAACTCATTTTAACAATACAATAAGACTGCAGGATAATTTATCTCAGATACCTAGATACATCAATATAAATATTAGCAAATCAAATGCAGCAATCTACAAAAAGAATTTTACACCATGACCAAGTAGAGTTTATTCCAAAAAATACGAAGCTGGTTCAACATTTGAAAAATCAATCAGTATAATCCACCATATCAACAGGCTAAAGAGAAAAAGTTATATCATCATACCTACTGATACAGAAGAAGCTTTTGACAAAATCCAAAGCCATGATAAAAAAAATCCAATATCCAAAATCATGATAAAAGCTCTCAGCAAAGGGCACCTGGGTGGTTCAGTTACTAAGCGTCTACCTTCTGCTCAGGTCATGATCCCAGGGTCCTGGAATCAAGCCCCACATCGGGCTCCCTGCTCCACGGGGAAGCCGGCTTCTCCCTCTCCCACTCCCCCTGCTTGTGTTCCCCCTCTCACTGTGTTTCTCTCTGTCAAATAAATAAATAAATAAAATCTTTTTTTAAAAAAAGCTTTCAGCAAACTAGATAGAGGGGAGCTACCTCAACTTGGTGTAGAGTATCCACAAAATGCCTATAAGAACATCACACATGGGGCACCTGGCTGGCTCAGTCATTAAGCGTCTGCCTTCGGCTCAGGTCATGGTCCCAGGGTCCTGGGATTGAGCCCTGAATCAGCCTCCCTGCTCGGCAGGAAGCCTGCTTCTCCCTCTCCCACTCCCCCTGTTTGTGTTCCTTCTCTCACTGTATCTCTCTCTGTCAAATAAATAAATAAAATCTTAAAAAAAAAAAAAAAACTTCACACATAATAGTGGAAGACTGCATGCTTTACTCCTAAATTCAAGAATAGAGTGAGGATGCCCTCTCTCACCACACTTAGAAGCAAAGTAATGGAAGTCCTGGCCAGTGCTATAAGAAAGAATATAAAAAGCATACAAATTGAAAAGCAAGAGTTAAAACCATTATTTGCAGATAACATGATTGTGTACATAGAAAACCCTAAGGAATCTACAAAAAAAAAAAAAAAAAAACTAAACCCTAAAACTGAGTTCAGTGAAGTTACATAAGATCAACACACAAAAATCAACCAAATTTCTAGTTACAAAAATTGAACACATGGAAACTGAAATTAAAGGCACAATACAAATGACAATTACTTCTCTAAAAATGAAATACGTAGGTACAATTCTACAAAACATGCACAGAATCTGTATCCTAAAACTCACAAAATGTGATGAAATAAATAAAAGACCTAAATAAATAGAGAGACACACCATATTCATGGATTAGAAGACTCAACATAGTAAAGATTTCAATATTCCCCAAATTAATCTCTAGATTTAATATGATTTCTATCAAAATTACAGCAAGATTTTAAAATAAAACAAACTTGGGGCACCTGGGTATCTCAGTCCATTAAGCATCCAACTCTTGATCTCAGCTCAGGTCTTGATCTCAGGGTTGTGAGTTCAAGCCTTGCATTGGGCTCCATGCTGGGCATGGAGCCTACTTAATAAAATAAAAAGTCTTGCCATTTGCAATGATGTAGAGGGAACTAGAGAGTATTATGCTAAGCGAAATAAGTCAGTCAGAGAAAGACATTCCATATAATTTCACTCACACGTGGAATTTAAGAAACAAAACAGATGAACATAGGGGAAGGGAAGGAAAAATAAAATAAGATAAAATTGAGAGAGAGGCAAACCATAAGAGATGCTGAACTCTAGGAAACAAACTGAAGGTTGCTGGAGGGGAGGTGGGTAGGAGGAAGGGATAATTGGGTGATGGGCATTAAGGAAGGCACTTGATGTAATGAGCACTGGGTGTTACATGCAACTGATGAATCACTAAATTCTTCTTCTGAAATTAATAAAAAAAATAAAATAAAATAAGACAAACTTATCTGAAATTTATACAGAAAGGCAAGAACCTAGAGTAGTGAAACAATTTTTGAAAAAGGATAAGTAGGTGGGAGAAATCACCCTATTCACTGTTAAGGCTTACTATATAATTACAGTAATCAAGAAAGTTGGTATTAGCAGAGATAAACACATAGGTCAATAGAACCTAGAAGTAGACCCATACAAATATGCCCAATAGATCTTTGACAGAGGTGCAAAAGCAATTCAAAGGAGGAAGGATGGGTGGCCCTTTTTAATGAAAAATACTAGTGTAATTGGACATTCATAGGGGGAAAAAAGTGCCTAAACCTTATGCTTTGTACAAATGTTAACTCCAAATGAATCACAAACTTAAATGTAAAACTATAAAATTTTTAGGGAAAAAAAAACACAGGAGAAAGTCTTTGGAAGCTAGAGTTCTTTCTTTTTTAAATTTTTTTATTGTTATGTTAATCACCATACATTACATCATTAGTTTTTGATGTAGTGTTCCATGATTCATTGTTTGTGTATAACACCCAGTGCTCCATGCAGAACATGCCCTCTTTAATACCCATCACCAACCTAACCCATCATCCCACCCCCCTCCCCTCTAGAACCCTCAGTTTGTTTTTCAAGGTCCATCGTCTCCAATGGTTCATCTTCCCCTCCGATTTCCCCCCGTTCATTTGGAAGCTAGAGTTCTTAACACTTGACCCTAAAAGTACAATCCACAAAAGGAAAAATTGATAAATTGGACCTCATCAAAATTAAAATCTTTTTGTTCTGCAGAAGTCTGTATGAAGAAGATAAAAGCACGAGCTACAGGCTGGGAGAAAATATTTGCAAACTACATATCCAACTGGAGATTAGTATCTAGACTGTATAAAGAACTCTCAAAACTCAAGAGTAAAGATCAATCTAATTAGAAAATAGGCAAAAAATGGGAGACATTTCACTGAAAAGGATTATCATATGATCCAGGAATCATATTCTTGGCCATTTATTCCAAAGAAATTTATCCCAGGTTTACATTCACACAAGAACCTGCACACAAATGTTCACATCAGCTTTATTTGTAATAGCCATAACTGGAAACAACTCAAGTGTCTTTTAATGGGTGAATACTGAAACAAACTATGATACATCCATACCATAGAATACTACTCAGCAACAAAGAAGAATGAACTATTGATATATGTAACAACTTGGATGGATCTCCAGGGCCTTATGCTCAGTGAAGAAAACCATTCTCAAAAGGTTACATACTGTATGATTCCATTTATATCACATTCTTGAAATGACAAAATTATAGAGATAAAGAATAGATTAGTGGTTGTCAGGCCTTAGGAAGGAGAAAAGGAAAGGAGGCAGCTATGAAGTAAAAGATTAGCTTAAAAGATCCTTGTGATGGACTGTTTATATCTTAATTGTGGGGGTGGTAACATAAATCTACACTTGCAATAAAACTGCATAGAACTATACACACACATACACAAACACACACTTGCACACACACGTACACACACACAAATGAAATCACAAATCTGGTGAAATCTAAATAAGGTCAAGGGTCGTATCAATGTCAATTTCCTGGTTGTGAAATTGTACAACAGTTATGCAAGATGTTATCACTGGGGAAACAGTGAAGGCTTTATGGGTCTCTCTGTGTTATTTCTTAAATTAGAATACCAATTATCTCAAAAATAAAATTAAAAAAACTCTCAGCAAATTAGTAATAAAAGGGACTTCCTCAATCTGATAAAAGTCCTCCACAAAAGCCCACAGCTAACCTCACACTTAATGGCGAGAGACTGAATACTTCCCCCAAGGTCCAAAACAAGACACATGCTCTCACCACTCTTTTTTTTTCTTTCTTTCTTTCTTCTTTCTTTCTTTCTTTTTCTTTCTTTCTTTCTTTCTTTTTTCTGATAAATAAAAATTGTATATATTTAAGGTGTACAATGCAATGTTTTGATATGTGTATACATTGTGAAATGGTTACTACAACCAAACTACCATATCCATCACCCCCATAGTTAACCTTCTTTTTTTTTTTAATTCAACATCAAACGGAGGTTCTAGCCAAGACAGTGAGGCAAGAAAAAGAAACAAAAGACATCATGGAACACTACATCAAAAACTAATGATGTAATGTATGGTGACTAACATAACACAATAAAATAAAATTTAAAAAAAAAGACATCCAGCTTGGAAGGGAAGAAGTAAAATTATATTTATGTGCAGATGACACTTTTATCTACATATAAAATCCTGTAGAAGCTATAAAAAGCTACTAGAACTAGTACATAAGGCTAATAAGATTGCAGGATAGAAGATTAATATACAAAAATCAAATGTATTTCTACATACTAACAGCACTGAGTTTTAAAAGCAGGTCAAACAATAGCTGTTTTAATGTGATACCACTCACTTAAGAGTATTGGCATATGTGTCAATGACCATAAAGAAATACCAAAACAAATGCTGATCTGAGTGTTAACAACAACTACCTTAGGCTATTGGGAATCTAGAGATTTTTAGCAATGAACTTATATCATTTTACAATGAAGCAATAACATTATTTTTAAAGCATTCATCTTCAAACGAGAAATTCATGCTATCAAGAGTGTGGTTAATGAGTTGTACACATTGTAATATTACAACTTTTTTATAATGTAATTTGACAGAAGCTATTAAAATTTAAAGTGTGCATATGCATTGGTCAGGGGTCTTACGTCATGGAGACATGAATATGTTGGGAGAGTGAAAGCCACAGCACAAGGTTGTACAGTTGTGAGCTCTAAGACACACCATTTCCCAATGCTAAAATGGATTTAGGTATATTTTATCACAGCTTTCTGGCTGTAGAATGTCTTGGGGAGTCTTTTCTTAACTGCACCAAGTCAGCATTTAGGCTTGGAGGGTTTAAAGATTTTACAAGATTACTTGTATAAACGAGAAGAAAGAGGAGGAGAAAATAAGGCACAGGGGTAGAGGGGAGAGCATAGGGAGAGGAAGAGAGTGAAAAAGACAAGAAACTCAGAAAGACTTAGTTACAGGGTAGCCATATCATGGAATATATGAAATAATTTAAAAAGAATAAGCTAGATCTATTTGATTTGACCTAGGCGATGTCTAGGATTTATTGTTACGTGACAGAGGTCCATTTATTTAATGTTAGGTGACAGAAACAAATAAAATAATAAGTCTTCACTTTTGTATTTGTTTTTGGTTATTAAAAAAAATTCCCATACCCCTGTTTATATAAGTTTGTGATCACTAAGAAAAATGTGGAGGGATACATACCAATGCCTTAACATCAATTACCTCTGTGGCGTGAGTCTGGGGGAAGGGATGGGCATTAACTTTTTATTCATGCACATTTGTATTGTGTGAATTGAACTGGAACACTTATTACTCTTTATCATCTAAAAAAATAAAATTTGAAAGCAGATTTCAACAATATGAGGCAATAATTTTTAAAGTTCTCTTCAGAATGCTAGCTCCTTTGTCCTTCTGTTTTGGTCTCTCATTTTCCAGTATTCAATGCACCTTACAGCTAATTGCTTTATCCACCTGCCCTTGGTCCATCCTTCAGTCATAGAACAAGCACTCAGTATCCTAGCCCAGCCTCTCTGCCAGGAGCTGAGGTGTAGCTGGAGATGCTCTCAGCATAGCATGGTAGACAAAAGCAAACAGAAGAGCTCATCACACTGTAATTAAATAATGCTAATAATGCTAATTAGGGCACTGAAAGGCCCTACTTAACCACTTTCTGGAAATGAATATGCCATTGGAAAGATGAGTGGAGATTTTAGAGTAAATGTGAGAATAGACTTGTCTTTTGGAAGTATAAGGAATGTTTCCAAGGGCCAGCCACATTAGAATTAACTATGAGAGTGGTTAACAGTCCCCTTTCCCATGGCCTACTGTCTCTGATGCTCAGATACTGCATTCCTTAAGTTAAGTACCTGGGTTAAGTACCCAGAGAGGTGATTTCTGAACACAACCAAAGTTTGAGAACCACTTTTCTACAGACTGCAAAAGCTCAGGTGAGCCAGATATTACAAAGCCTTGAATGAGAGCTTCCAAACATCCTGCAGGCACCTCATTCCCTGGAGCAGAGGAAACCACACATGATGACTAAGAGCACAAGGGTGTTGCTGCCCAAGGGTGAGCCATAAAACCTGCTGCTGTTCCCAGGTGACTTACAGGTGCCGGGAACCTTGGGCATCCTGGGCAGCACTGAGTGACCGAGCTCGGAGACCTAGGACCAGAGAGGAACTAAAATGTTCGAGGCGGAGACAGCCTGCACTTCCCTCTCCTAGTTGAACGGGAGAGGAGCCCCACGGCTGCTGTGTTGTGTGGCTCAAGGGAGCCCAAGAGGGGAGCGTAAGGTGGACAGCGAGGAAACAAGCATTTCCCTGGAGGCGTTGTTGCTGTTGACCCACGAGGGCCAGAGAAAACTGCTACTCAGAGAAACAGCCACTGTCTTCCTGAGACTTCAACACTCAAGTCCCAAATCTCAGAAGACAGAATAGCAGCCTTGAAAACGCCAGCTTTTGTTTCAGAAAACTGGGCATTCAAAAGAAATAGTGCTTTTTGTGTAAGTAAAAAGAGGAAAGATGGTGTTCCCAAGAGTGGGAAGATGCCCAGGGCAGCACAGGCAAATGAGCCTTAGGAACCTGTGCCCCATCCCACACCAATGTCTGGGGGCGTGTGGGGGGGAGCTAAGTCTCTAGGGAGTAGGGGAGTCAGTCCTTCAGGGCTGCAGGGAAGCTGGAAATTATATTCTGCTGCTTCTGAGCCCAGTGAGTGGCAAACACTCCCTCTGGCCAATGATGTGTGTGAGAAGCCTTTCCAGACCCCAGCGCCCTACAGGTGACAGGGCCACCATGCGGCAAAGGGAAGGCAGCAGTGACAATTATGCCCAACACACAGGCCAAGAAGCAGCTGCCCCTTTTCCTTGGACTCATGAGTCCCAGCATCCTTGTACAATCTAACTGAAGGGGAGGGAGGCCCAAGGATGGGCAGTATTGTGTTTCTTGCTAACCCTGTTAGTAAGGGGAATAGACGTGCGGAGCCAGGTGTAATTTGATTTAGAAAAATAAAGAAATGTGATGCTTCTTGCACCTGAATGTGGAGGAGCAATTCATAACTTACACCATCCATTTATTAATTCTTCTGTCCATGTGTAAATGATTTTAGATCACCTTGACTTCACTGCTGAAAACTGCATTCTCCTTATCGTTCAATATCCAGAATATTCAAGGCACTTTGCAAGAGCTAAAGTTTATATAAATATTATGTCTTAAGTTCTTATCAAAAATCCAGTATTTATGCTTTAGATTTCTTGCACCTTTTGCTGATGGAGCAGGGAACGGTGGGGCGGGTTCTTAGCCAGAAAATTTTTAAAGTGACTCCCAAGAGAGTGAGGAGCTGAAAAGCAAAGAAGGCAAACCTTGAATGTGTTTGCAGCAGACTGACACAATTTAAGAATGTAGGGTTAGAGGGCTTGCCAAAAATATAGGCATGGAAATTATTTCCCTTTTTAATGCAGATAGATGAAAATAAGAAAATTGTCCTAAGGAGTAATTTACCCAAATGGAAAAGTCTCTTTAGCATTTCCACCAATTGTACATTTAAATTTTTTCTAGTAAATATAAATATAATATATACATATATCCATACCTATATACATATATTTACTAGAAAAAAATTAAATGTATAATAAATAGGAATGCTAAGATATAAAAATATAGATACAGATATACAAAAGTCAAAAGAAATTTTTTTTAAAAGATACACATAAAAATCTGTCTTTTCCGATGGACTCTGAAAAACAAACTGAGGGTTCTAGAGGGGAGGGGGGTGGGAGGATGGGTTAGCCTGGTAATGTGTATTAAAGAGGGCACGTTCTGCATGGAGCACTGGGTGTTATATGCAAACAATGAATCGTGGAACACTACATCGAAAACTAATGATGTAATGTATGGGGATTAACATAACATAATAATAAATTAATTAATTAATTAAATTAAAAGAAAAATCTGTCTTTTCTCCTGTTTTCCAGCCCTCCACTTATTCACCCCTGAGGAGGTATGTTACTGATTTCATCTCTGCAGAAATATCCTATGCACATGTAAATATATACATGCTAAATACATTTTAATACGAATGACACCTCAGGGCACATACTGCTCTGCACTTCACTTATTTTGCATTTTTTTAATTAACATATAATGTATTATTTGTTTCAGGGGTACAGGTCTGTGATTCATCAGTCTTACACAATACACAGTGCTCACCACAACACATACCCTCCCCGATGTCTGTCACCCAGCCACCCCATCCCTCTCACCCTCCTCCACTCCAGCAACCCTCAGTTTGTTTCCTGAGATTAAGAGCCCCTTATGGTTTGTCTCCCTCTCTGGTTTCTTCTTGTTTCATTTTTTCATCTCTTCCCCTATGACCCTCTGCCTTGTTTCTCAAATTCTACATATCAATGAGATCATATGATAATTGTTTTTCCCTGGTTGACTTATTTCACTTAGCATAATACCCTCTAGTTCCATCCACGTCATTGCAAATAGTAAGATTTCATTTTTTATGGCTGCATTATATTCCATTGTATAAGGAAACAGTCCACAAAACCAAAAGACAACCAACAGAATGGGAGAAGATATTTGCAAATGACATATCAGATAAAGGGCTAGTATCCAAAATCTATAAAGAACTTATCAAACTCAACACCCAAGGAACAAATAATCAAATCAAGAAATGGGAAGAAGACATGAACAGACATTTCTGCAAAGAAGACATCCAAATGGCCAACAGACACATGAAAAAGTGTTCAACATCGCTCGGCATCAAGGAAATCCAAATCAAAACCACAATGAGATACCAACAATCAGAATGGCTAAAATTAACAAGTCAGGAAGCGACAGATGTTGGCGAGGATGCAGAGAAAGGGGAACCCTCCTACACTGTTGGTGGGAATGCAAGCTGGTGCAGCCACTCTGGAAAACAGTATGGAGGTTCCTTAAAAAGTTGAAAATAGAGCTACCCTACGACCCAGCAATTGCACTACTGGGTATTCACCCCAAAGATACAAATGTAGTGATCCGAAGGGGCACCTGCACCCCAATGTTTATAGCAGCAATGTCCACAATAGCCAAACTATGGAAAGATGTCCACCCACAGATGAATGCACTTCACTTTTTAAATTAGGACTTTTGTTGTTAGAATGAACCAGCCTCTGTTGATGGTCATGAGAATGAGTCCAATAGTCTGCTTTAGAAGCCATGCTGAAATATTGGGGATGTATTTCTTTTTTTTTTTTTTTAAGATTTTTATTTATTTATTTGACAGAGAGAGACACAGTGAGAGAGGGAACACAAGCAGGGGGAGTGGGAGAGGGAGAAGCAGGAGAGGGAGAAGCAGGCTTCCCGCAGAGCAGGGAGCCCGACGCGGGGCTGGATCCCAGGACCCTGGGATCATGACCTGAGCCGAAGGCAGACGCTTAACGACTGAGCCACCCAGGCACCCCTTGGGGATGTATTTCAAAGGCTCTTTTACATCAGTGAGGTTAGGATTTGCCAAAGGGTGTAGGAAATATTTCTAAGGGGCAGTTTTCTGGGTTTAGTTGGCTCATAGAAGAAAATCTGAGAGGAGTGTTCAGGGTCCCCCTGACAGCAGACCCTTGGCCTTTCCAAGGCTCATACACTTTGCTCTGTGCTGTCAGGACACATCGGTTCCTCCAAGACTGTCTTGGGAGTCCTATTTGGAGATGGCTTCATTAATTAATGGTAGAAAGATGCATCGTCCTCAAGAAGAATCCCTTTCCTTTTCACAAATCGTTTAGAAAAAATAAAATAAAATTGAAGATTTTATCTATAGCCTCATCCATCAAGATGAGGTTAAATTCAGAATTCAGAACCTGAACAGGGAATCATAGTTCAACACGCTGAGAGCCAGGACCACCAAGGTGGCCAGGAATCTGAGTGAGTGTCAGAGAGGAGGAGTGAACTTTCGTAACACGCTGAACTGTAGAAAATTCTCAGGACAATTCCTTTCCCAATAAAACTTCACATAACAAAGCTGTTTTTGACAGGGTTGAAGTTTCTATGGAAATGATATGGAAGCCTTTGGTTTGCAGGTGCAGAAGGTCCCCAAGATAAGTTCAGTGGGGTTGTCAAAAGCATATCATTTGTGACTCAAGGTTGACATAGTTGGAGGACAAGAGAGAAAACAGGAGAAAGCCTTGCCCTGAGAATACCCCCTATCAACAAGGGAATCCACCCAAGCCCCATTCTCTCTTTCAGGACAAGGTCTTAAGGATACAATGGGGTTACAGAGAAGGAAGAAACAAAGGAAAGGCACTTTATAATAATTACCTCATTTAATTCCTGCAGAAGGGGAGGGAGAGGACATTGTTTCCATTATATTAACCACATTCCAGAAAAATTGTAGAATAGGAAAAGAGAGAAAAAAAATCACTCCTAATTCCATAATTGAAACAAAGCTATTGTTACCATTTTGGCATCATTTTCCATCCTGACATTTTAACATATTTGTTATTATTTTCACATAATTATAGTCAAAGTGGTACAACTTTATAGCCTCCTTCTTAATTTTTCACTAACCATTATAGCATTATAATCATTATCACATATGCATTTTTTGTGTTGTCAAATTCTTCAAAATCATCACCTTCCTAAATGTTAACCAATCATCTAGATACTGTCAACTTTTATTTGGACATTCCCTTATTGTGGAACATTTGCATTGCTCCTGGGATTTTATTACTGCATTATTTTAAATAATACTACAATTTCAGATTGTTTTATTTAGATAAATCCACCCCCCACCCCCACCCCCACGGTGGGCAGGGGACAGGAAAAGGGAAGGCAAGAGGAAATAGGTGGACAACCATCCTGAGAAGCCCTCAGGAACTTGGAGACAAGATTTCCTTTGAGAGTTCTACTATAATAACCAACCCATAATCAGGGAGTTCAGAAATTTGAGATGTTACCCTGCAGGGACGGAGGCAGGGAAGAATGAAACAGTATTAATGGCATCAATGTAACTAAAGTATGTCACAGTCAGAAGTAGCAGTGGGCTGGCCAGGCAAGCCCAGAAAATAAAAGACCATACAAGTAAGGAAGGGGGCTGGACAGTCCTGGTTTACTCCCATTTTCTCAGCATTATTATTAATACCTCTCACTCACCTCCATTTCACTTCCAAACTGTATTGTCTCAGAAAATAAATTACATGGTCACCTTCCTATGGATGATTTGACAATGCCAGGCCTCCCTCTTCTAGGGGACCAGAAAGCTGCACAAAAAGGCTAGGATGGACCCTTTCCCATCTCGAGGGTTGGAAAGGGGCAAGGGGAGCATAAAAGAAAGGTGATTGTAACCGGTTCCTCCACAGCACAGATGCTCCCAAGAGACAGGGCCTTAGAAGGCCAAGCTGAAAAGAACTGAAAGCACTCTACCACCTCTAGGAGCTAGTGGGAGGAGTTCTGAAACCACACCAAGCTAGCCAAAGTGGGGGGCACCCAAAGCATCCCCTCGCTGGCCTGGACCCGGAGTTGCCTTGTGGTTATGGCACCAGTGAGCTGAAGGACCAGACCCCTCCACCTGGAAAGATGGAGGGCTCACCAAACGGTTTCCTGGGCTTCTTGAATGATCCAAATCCGAAGGGTGAGCCAACACTGCAATAGCCTTCCTGCTAACGCTGGGGGAGGAGTGCTAAAGCAGGTTTAGCGGTATCTGGGGACACAAAGGAATGTGATGCCATCTGATTGTGTGTCACAGTTCTTAACTCCCACATGATCCAGCAGGATGCAGATTAAACTCTAAGCGAGGTTTCAGCCTCTCCTTGTTCTTATTCCACACTCACCCTGTAGTGTCCTGTGGGACAAAAGACAGCCTTAACAGATCCCCATCCCCTATGAATTAATAAGTTGTCACTAAATGGTATACACTGGTATATATACATATATATATATATGTATACACACACACACACACACACACACACACACATATATATATATACACACACACAGCATTCAGGGGTTTGATAAACTCTGGTACAATGAAAAAAAAAATTGAGTTTCTGTGCCCACAGGATGAAGGGCAGATCCTTTTACCAAATATCTGATGAAGTTTTCCCTTTCATCGCTCTTTAGTTGTTCTGTATTTTTAACTTCTATATTAGTTTGAACTTTTCTTTGTGTGTTTGTTTTAAGACTAATTACTTTTTCTCCCTAATTTCTAACAGGTTATTCCTATGTGATTTGTGGAATAATACATTTATTTTGTACTTACTCATGTTGCTTTATGTACCATATAGCTCTTCATTCATTCACATATCAACATATCTGTATCTCTATGTATCAAGATCTTTGAGTTATTTTTCTTTTTCATTGATTTGTCTATTCATGAACAAAAAACAACCCGTTTTGAGAACTGTATCTTTATAACAGAGTTTAATAATTATAAAGCTAAATTATTTTTACTTTTTATTCAAAGATTTATTTTAAATATTCACATTAATAGTCTCAGAATTTCTTCTGTTTCTAAAATAGCCATTAGGATATTGAAGTGACTTACATTAAATTTGTGCTTTAATTTGGGAACAAAATTTTCACAATAGTCATTTTCTTATCTGGGAACATAATATTTGTTCAAATGTATATATTATTTTATGTGTACATTTTATATGTCAGTAAAGATTTGTCATTTTCTTCATTGTGATCACATCAATTTTCCTTAAAAATACTTCTAGGTGTTTCATGGTATTTGTTGTCATTCTATGTGTATTTTTCTCATTAAATATTCTTATTCTGGAAAGGTATGTCTTTTAACCACCATCTTATGTATGACAAAATCAGGGCTGAGGGAGGTTAATAAATTGTTCAGGATATATTAAGCAATCAAGTGGGAGAAGAGGAATATAAAGCAGTTGAGACGACCTCTGATTCCCAGTCAGCTGTCTCCATTATTATGTGCTGTTTCCATGGCTCTTGGCAATGGGTCTTCTAAGCACACAGGTATTGAGAACCTGGGACCTGGTCCCTTCACCGTTTTACCTCCTCCACACGTGACTACCCACAGGACCTCCAATCCCCCATGTCTTTATCTGGACAGAGTTGCCTCCCCACATGTCCACATTCTCTCCAACCCTTTCCAAAATTCCCTCCTTTTCTGAGTAAGTTTGTAAGTAAGTAACTTCCTTTTTCAATAGGCAATATTCACTCCTGTTTTCCTTGTGCCCATTTTGGAAGCTATTAGTCATCAGGCCACTAGACACATCAAGATCAACATAGAAAGCAAGACCAGATCACAAGACATCTGAGGGACAGGGCTGTAGTGTGCCCGCCAGGACGCACCCCATACCTGGTGAGGGTGGCCAGGACTCTGGAGGTACCTAGGGGCCAAGAAGCTGATATTCTGAGGCTCGCTGTGGCAGTGGGACTGAGACCAGAGCCTTCCCCACAGGTGATCCGTCCAGCTTGCACCTTATTTTATATCCATCAAGCCAGGTGCTTTTCATGAAAAAGCCGGGCGTGTGCAGTAAAGTGTGAACTGCCCCCAAGGAGGGTAGCATTTTCCTCAGTCTCCTGTCCCATGGCTGCGATCAGTGTTCTCAAATCAGTGCTAGATCTTAACCAAATCCCACTGGGGTGCCCACTCAGCCACAGCTTCTCACTCCATTGTTCCTATGAGGACGATTGGCACATCAGAATTATTCCACATTTATGAAACTCTTCCAGTATGGGGAGAGGGCTTCCTTTTGGTTTCTCAGTCTCTATGTACAATTCTCTGTAGTATCTTACTCTAACTCAGATGAATTAATTGAAATGCTGAGAAACAATGAAGTGGGCCTTGGATCACACAGTAATGCAGGGAACAGATATCATAAGCTATGGTCCTCACTGTGTCAGGGTTACAGCCCAGCTGCCAGATGGTTGTCTTTTTTGTGATTTGGGTCTGAATCATCTTTAGCATTAGGGACTAGGAACTACTTCCATTCAGACTTGCTGGCTACATGAAGGCCCTACTGGTCGCACTAGGGACAGTGGGCATTTGGAAAAATATACCGGTCAGGTGTCTGTCCCCAAGGGGCCTAAGACCACGTTGGAAAGACAAATGCATGTGAAGTCGGACTTGAAGGTGGCATGAGGGGTCACAACCAACAATAAGAGCCTCAGAAATCAGAGAGGGGAGCAGTGGTCAGAAACAAAGGGCAGGTCGGCCCGACTCCATGGGACTGATGGGACTGAGTAGGAAAGGTATGCTTTAGACGGCAGGGGGAGGGGAGGATTCGAGTGGGGACCACAGCCCTGGTGAAATCAAGAGGGAGTGCTATCCTTTCTTAGGAAGAATCAGAGCAACTGATGAGCAAGCCAACCCCTAAGTTGCCAAAAGATTGGCCTTCTCATCTAATTTTTCCACCACTCTCTTTATAACCCATCTTAACACTTCCCCCAGGGAAGACCTGCCACCTAGTTCTCAGAAATGGGAGTAGGCACTTGGACGCCTTCAGAATAAAGGACTTTATAAATACAAATGATAGGAAACTCTCAACCCATATAAAGATGTTTTTCAAAAGGCCAAAGCATTAAAAAAAAAAAAAAAAAAAAAAGACCAAAGCATAAAAGGATAAATAACAAAAGCACCAAGACTGTGAGGTCCAGGCATTATTTTTAGACCATTCCTCATGGCTCAAAACAGACGTGCAAGATTGGAGAGGTGATGCTGGCTATCAGTCATGTTCCACTTTGGTCCTCACCCCCAGGAAGTGCTGAATCCTTGTTTTGTTAAAAACATCCCAGAATGGATTTTTTTGTCAACTGCTCTTGATCTCTTAAAATTTCCTGCATTTGCTGCTGACTGGCGTTCCCGGCCTTGATAGAAGTCCAGACAAAATTATTAACCTATGAGCTGTGGCTTTGTAATCAGCAGCTTCAGCCACCCTGGCAGCTACTGCTGGATGGAGCGCCAGGCAGCCCGGGCGGCAGGAAGTCAGGCTGCAGAGCCAAGCCTGGGCTGTGCAGGTCAAGCAGCCTCGGACCCATCCTTGTCTCCAGGTCTCTCCGTTCCTGCTGTGGCTTGGGACAATGAGTGACGTTCTACTGTCAGAAACCTGGAGAGAAATCCTGCCACAAACACAAAGTGAAGTTGCATAACGAGGTATAAGAAATGCTACTAATTGTTTTCTGTGTGTAGTTCAACTCAGCGGGAATGTGTAAACACGGACTTTACGGAGCCTTTGCACCTCACGGGCCCCCAGCCCTGAAATGAGGGATCTTTCAAAATGCAAAAGGATCAACTCCCTGTAACTGATTTCTTGGTTAGTTAGCATTTCTGCAGTAGTCTAAGCTGAGTCCTCCTGACACTCTCTACAGAGTCTCATAATGAGTGGTTCTCCCGGGAGAAGGACAGTTTCTCTCAGGATCCTCAGTATCTAATGGGGCCGAGTACATGACTGACACTTGTGGACTGGTGAAGGTGAAGGAGGGTGGGAGAGGGGAGGCAAACAGGCTGGAAGATACAAAGGGGAGCACTCCATTCACCCAACTCCTATTCCTCTGTCGCCAGAGCCCAAGGACACCAGTGTCCACCAGCTTCCGGATGGTGGCAGAATGCCACCTGAAGCAAACGTGTCAGAGTGAATGACAGAGTCCCATCCTTCTGGTCAGTCACCTTCGAATGGCTGAAAATTAAAACTGGAGGAACCACAACTGAGCAGAGACTTGGAAATTGTCCTCCTGTAGCATTTAACAACCCAAATCATTTGTGCCATCTTTTTGTTTTCTTAATACATGGACTCCTAAAAAAAAAAAAAAAAAAAAAAAAATACATGGACTCCTGAGTTCGCAACGACTAACTGCTAGGAATAACTTGTGATATAGAGCTCTAGCATAATCCTGAAGGAAGGTAGTTAGTTAAACATCAGAGCAAGAAGACTCCTGTTTCCCTTTCCTCAGCTCCCTGAACATGTCTTCAACTGTAATACACTAGAACTATAAAATATGACTTTAAAACAGCCAAGGGCATGAAGGGAAAAGAGAAGGTTCCATTCTTTAGCTTCCATTTCGATTTGCTGCAAGGTTGCTAGCGGTGGGGGGAGAAAATTGGAGCCTGCACCACATGATTTGTAGGAAATTGTATCATCTCAAATTTCCTTGCAAGCTGCAAAGATATTGGATCTAAGAAAGCAAAATACACACACTTAGTTTGTCAAGTTTATTTTATAGTTTAACTATAATTGCTGAAATAAAAGACGAGAGGAATACCAATTTTCATGAAAGGCAGACATAAACACACCCTTATCAAAGTTCATGACTTACATTAACCTTAAATGTGTGCAGTGTGGACTCCCTTAAGAGGCCACACCATAGCATTTCTAATCACTACTTGTAGCATTTCTAACAACTAGCTGTGCAATTACCCATGAGCAATGTTAGAGGTGACTTCTGACCAAAGCACAACAGAAGTGGCCTCCAACTTATGAAAATCAGAGTTAATGAAACTCACCCTTAAGTTGGACAAGAAGTAATCTAATTAGAGTGCCCTTGAACAGCACTATTTTTAAAACTCCTTTATTTTAGCATAATCTCCCAGTGGCCATTACAACTAAGAAAAAATTGAACAAGCTAATTTTCATTTCCATGGAGAGAAACACAGCTTTAGAGCACATTTTACTTAAGAATATCAAATTATTTTACTATTCTGAAAACCTTCCCCAACCTTAAGAACCGTAAAAGGAGCAAGTGTTTTTGCCACTGCTTCACAGAGGGAGAAACTGAGTCACAGAGAAACTAGGGCTTAGATAAATTCACCCTTTACTCATTTTAAAGAATCGAGGTTACACTCCAGAACTCCCAAGAACTCAAGCTCAAGAGTATTATAACCTCAAGAATTCTGACTTCTAAGGTATACATAACCTATACACAGTTTCAGAAAATGTGTCCATGCCAGAACTTCTCCCTAAGTAGAAGCTGAACCAGCAAAGTCTCTACCTTCCATCACCAGGGATTCCTGTTCACGCTGACACTAGAACTCCCAGGTATTGAACAAACAAGGCTCGTCATTTATACAAAACTTCAGGATTTGCCTGTATTTTTACATAAATCCAAAATCTGAAAATTATCATTTCAAATAACTGGACTTATTTTTGTTCCCACCAGCGATTTTCTAAGCTGCAGACAGTTCCTTGACTGTACTGGGATGACATGTATGTCAACTCAACAGTTTTACTCAACTGCGGACTCATCTGATTGTCTGTTGCACAACAGCTTTCATAAGACTTAATAAATTTTAACCAAACCTAATACCCTTATCTCTAAAGGCCAGATCTTAAGAACGAGACCAAAAAAATTAGGAACTGATTTGAAAAGCTCAAAGAAACTTCCCTATCACGCATTCTTTGCAATTTAATAAAACCCAGCACGTGGAAGAACTCTCCCTGACACGTGAGGGCCCTCCGTGAGGCCTGCAATTCACGCCTGCCATGGCACTTTGTCAGCCACTGCTCTTGCTGTCCGAGTAACACTGCCACAGTCTTCATAAATCAAGCATTTGACTCTCTCTCCTCCTCATGCATTTATCAGCGGCTACACGTGGAGGTAATTAATGCACAGAACCATGTCGCATTAAAACAGAGAGGGACCTTTAAAGTTATAAGTCCAAATTCCCACCTAGAAGAGAGACCTTCCCACGGCCCTCCAACTTTGAAGGGCCTGCAGTCGAGCCCCCCAAGGCTGAGCACTTCCTGTGGGCAACAGGAAGGGAAACCAACAAACAACAAAAGGGAAAAGGAACTAACTGGTGTTGAGCTCCTTGGACAGGTGTGCCCAGCACATGCTGTGGTCACTCTGCAGTGACTCTGCAGGGGCATCTGGGTCTCTCCCTTTCACAGAGATTCATGGAGGTCCAGAGATTGAGCTTCCCCATGTCATTCGCCTTTTGAGTGAAAGGGGCTGAGGTGGAATCCAAGCCTGACAAACACCAAATCCTATGCTCTTGCTACTGTATTGCTTCTCAAATGGCAATGTGTCAAATTGAAATATGCCTTGCATCAAGTGTCCACCATTGGCTCTAATTTGCCTTTCTGAATCTAATCCACATTATGTATAAACCACATACCTAATCCATATTGTTTATAGAAATAAATCGTTAATGGGTCCCCTTCTCTTCATCTGTGATGTCTTCCAGGTCACAGTATCTGGCTCTGCAATTGCTCTTCGGTCTTCCATAACAAGCCTCTCCCTCTGCCTGCCAACAAGTCATTCTTCCCCCAGGCACACAAATGAAATCCTTCACTCCCTATTTAACACTTCCTGGTGGCTTCCCCCGTCCTCTGAAAACAATCCAAATTCCTCAGTTTGACTACAGTACTCTCTACTGAAGCACTGATATGATCCTACCCACTCACACTTTATATCTGATGATACAGATATGAAGGGGTACCTCACCCCCTTGAGAGTCCACAAATGCCCCAACCTAATTCCTGCCTGGGGACCTCTGCCCTGTTCATTTTTCCCTGCCTCATGTCACCTTGTGGCTGATTCTTCATGCCATTCAGTTCTCATCTGACATGTTCTCACAGAGGCATTGCTAGTCTGGAGCCCCAGATCTGTAACTTTCTATCACATTATCTTTTTTTCTTTACTACTCTTATCACTCTCCAGTATTATCATACTTTCCTCTTGTTTATTGTCTCCCACCGCCCTCATTCAATTAGATTGTCAGCTTGGATCAACGCTAGAACTGAACTAGGCCTAGAAAACGTAGATGCAAAGATCATCCACTGAATGTCTTGAATGATCCATATGACAGTCCTTCTGGTGTTGAAACCAAACTCCTTCCCTCTGCGTCATCTCTTCTCTGGGTAAAACGCACCCAGTGTGCCAGCTATCCTGAGTCTGCTTCTAGAGTCCTGCCACCCTGCTCCAGATTCCCTCCAACACTGCCAAGTCCTGATTTGAGCACAGCCCTGCACTTGCCATGTGATGGATGATGTCGCTCCAGGAAGAACCTTAGACATATGAAGAGGACCTGAGGTTAGCAAAAGTAGACGAGTCTGTCAGAAAGCTTCAGTGAGGTTCAGTTCAGGCAGCTGCAGGCCTCTGCCTTTGTCCCTTGCCCTTCACTCTAGAACATTGCTGAGGGCAGTAGGGCAGAGGCTCCTGGATGGTGGGAGCCCTGTCTACCCTAGCTGCTCCAGGCAGATCCTCCTTTTCCATTCCCTTCCAATAGTGTCTAGGCCTTCATGCATGGCTTCATTGCTAAAGACAAGACTACAGGCTCCAACAAAAACACCCACACCTAAGGGCTGGAAACCAAAAGCTTGTGTCCTCCAGGAATATGCTCTTCAGAGGAAGGCCTGAGTGAAACAAAGAGTGCTAAGCTCACTATTAGCAGAAGGCACCAGCTCTCTGGATGCTTCCCATAAGTCTCTCTCAAGCATCCACTACCCATTTTTGTCTTTCAAGTCAGGAGATGAGCTAATTTCCTAGCTGAAGCAATGCAATAGCAAGCCAAGATGATTTTCATCTGATCTGAAATCAATGTAATTTGTCAGTCAAGAAAATTCAATTCCACAAGGAGATTGGTGAATTTGATTTAACTGTCTCAACAACCAGGTGCTATAAATGCCTCTCAAACTTTTTGAATTCTACTACCTAGGAATTGGAAAGGGCTATAAGATCTCAGAACCTAACTTACATGAGGGAACTCATAGGTGAAGTCCAATGGAAGAGACATGACTACACTGGGAGCCCGGACTGCTGGGTCCTGGCCACACTCTGCCTCTAACCCCAGTGTAATTCTGTTCTGGTCCCATACATCTCTGCATCTGTGACCACGCATATTTATACTCAATTGCTCTCAAGGTTAGTTTCAGATCTGGGATTTTGCAATCAGAATTTGTAGTTATAATCAGCTACATTTGCACCTCCTGGACAAAAATGGTCTCTGACAACCTTGTCTAAATTAGTACCCTATCGTATTCTCTGTCACTGCACCCTATTTGTTTCCATCAGGCACTTGTCCCAACCTACATGATGTATTTGCTTCATGTTTACATTCTCTGCCTCCCACATTCACTCTCAACTCCAAGATGAGAAGGATCCTGGTGTTCTCCTTCATTGTTATAACCCTAGGGCCCAGCACAATGTGCCCGGCACAAAGAAGGTACCCAATATTTGGTGAATTATTTAATTATAATATCTACCTCTGATTGTAGTATTTGTGGCATAGGGCTCTACTTCCTCACAAGGCTGAGAGTACTCCATGTGAGCCACTACAATCACTGAAACTTCCAGATTGCATCCAAATCTGCTTCACTCTAGTATTTAGCTCTTGGTCCCAGTTCCAACCCTCTTGTATCCTTGTTAGCAATGTTCAAATAGAAGAAGCATAAAGTGTCTTTGGGATCCTGTTGTAAAATCTTTCTCATTGGTAGCCTGGAAAACAAGAGAAATAGCAACACCTAGCAGTGTCTGTCGAAACCATAATACTCTCCCAGGGGAGAGGACAGAATTGAAATGGAGACAGAGCTCTGTCTCCTAGGGCACTGAATGTAGAAACAGTAGAGCTGAGAAGGAAGTAGGCTGCCCTTGCTGCTTTTCCTATACTCCAACCACTGTCCTGGGGAAAATAAGCTTTAAGTCCCAGTGGAAACCTGGCATAGCTTGGATCTCCCCAAAGCTTCCCTTGCCAGTGCATCATCTACCTCTGGGCAGCCTGAACAGACCAAGAACATCTCAGAAAGAAGGACTGTCCTGGACAAGAACAAGTGTCTTGTGTGTTAGTATGCTTGGTTTACTTATTCAAGATATGTTAAAGTCACATTCCACTCTCTTATCCTCCTGGCCTGTCATTTATGGAAACTACAATGTGCCTACAGGATCTCTACATGAAGAGAGGGGGCTGTATAAGCAGGATGTTGCCCATGAGCAACCTCTCCTGCCTGACAAATGTAGGACCAAGTGTCCACACTGCCCTATAGTACAGCCCTCCATAGCACTGAGTGACCATGGGTGTTCTTCCCCTCCTACTTGGTCAACCTTGAACCTCTCCTCTCAACTCTGAGGCCAGTAAAGGAAGGGAGTCCACTTCAATGGAAATGCTGAAGGCATGGTCCTTAGGGAAGTAGAAGGAGGTCAGCCGAGTGCACACAGCATTAAGTCTCCAGTAGGGCCATCAGGCAATTGGCAGGCTGCAGGCTACATTGGCTGAGCCCTCATCCTCTGTGATCATGAAGCACGTTTGCCTCACATGGCAAGCACTGCTTCCTTTGTTCTCTTAGGTCTCCACCGGAGCTGAGCCTTTGGGGATGAAAATGCACAATAACAGCTTGCAAAGTCCTGAAGATTGTTTCTGTCAACAGCAGCTCTGTGTGAGCCGTGCTCCCTGACTGCATCTTCATGAGGTCTTTCAGACACAGACATAGGTAAGTAGTAATCCTCTAGTAAAAGGGCCATGGAAACAAAATGAGTACAGCTAAAACTGTCATCACCATCCACCACCCTCTCTTTGAAGTGGTTTATGTTCTCAGTCCTGTGACAAGTCTCTATGGAAGTTTGTCCATTTGCATCAGTCACCCTCCCCCTATCATGTATTGGGCCAGGGGAGGCAACAATGGCACTATGTGAAGGCAAAATCAGCTTTTAACAAATTCCTCATTTCTACCACAATAGAATCTTCCCCCAGAATGCCTAGGGGTAGACTATGGTTATGATTCCCAATATCTGATTCTCAATCTAAAAAAGTAAGGTTGGCCGTTTATCAAGTAGCCTTTCCAAGCATTACCCGCAAGCAAAGATAGCATCTAAAACCAGGATAAAAATGACAGCAGGCATGTGGGCCAAGGGTTATCACCAGCCATGACTACACAGTAGATACCTAAAAAGTTTTAGCAGTACCATGGCCTGGGGCCCACCCTAGAACAACGAAAACAGAATTTCTCTAGGAGGGGAGTCAGACATCTTTATTTTTTCAAACTCTCCAGCTGATTTTAATAGGCAGCCAGTGTAAAAAACACTGGACAGGCCCTAAAGAGACATTCTGACTGAACTCTGTTGCTCTTCCCATCAGCCTGGTTGCAATTCTATCCACACAGGTAGTGTTTCTGTCCCACAAACATGTTATAGGACTCCATATTGTCTAGTCAGTTGTTCTTGGACTTTGACCTGTGTCTAAATCACCTGAGAGGATCATAGGGATCACAAGCCCCAGGCCCCTCAGAGAAGCCTGGGACATGGGCCTTGGGAGTTCACAAATCTCTCCAGGTGAACCTGATGCCCACGGAATTCAATAAGCACTGGCCTAATCCTTCCCAAGCATAAGAGATGGCTCAGGGACAAACACAACTATTCTCATTCACATCAGTGATCACCTGGACAGTGCTTGCTGCCTATAAATTAATAGTATTAGTTGTGAGCCAATCGTCCCTCCTATGGATCTGAGCCAAGTTAAAGTCCCCTCCTTAACGTCCTCTTTCCCCATATACCAGAATCCATTCTGGAGAACTATCCCTGAGCAGAAATTAGTGTCCTCAATCACTAGGACAGTCTTCTATCCTCTCCACCTTCCATCCCAGGAACAGTGTCATGTGGGACCCTGCCTGATTCGGGGCCAGAGATCTGTGCCCCATGTGCTCATGCAATGTTGGGTCTCTAGCTCCTCTGTCCATGAAACAAACAAAATAGGGTGAGTCCATGTGGCCCAACAGGAAAGTCCTGATAGACTCACCTTCCCAACCCCAGGTGTTGTCACTTCCCCACCAGGGCCACCCCCCAGTCTCTGCCATCTATGAGAGAGGGGCTCACAGGTGGAGCTTCCTCCTGGGAAAGCAAGCTTCTGTTCACAACTTGTTGAGGGCTCTGAGACTGGTAAGGTCCAAGAAGAGACACAAGCATGGCTGCTTAGCTGGAGAAAGGAAGGGTGCTGGAGGCTTTGGCCAGCCTGCTTGAAGGCATCTTTCTCAGCTGCAGTTTCCCTGACTGAAGGAGCCTAAAACAGGGAGGATATGCTAGGGAACACTCACCCACTCAGCCTGTCTCAAATCCATTGAGTGGCCTTCCCAGCACTTGAGATGTAGTAATGCCTCATTCCAGCCTGAATCCCAGGATGGAAGCAAGGGGAGGAGACAGGTGTGAGCCAGTCTACTCTGTCCAGACAGGCACGGGGCCCTGAGGAGCCAGACTCCATGTCAGGGACCACCCTTCATGTAGACCCCATTTGCCAGTCTGCCTTGTCCATTCTGTGCACCACTCTTGGCCTGCCTCTCCTCCCCTCTGCTGAATCCCCACCTCTGCCCCCTCTGCCTCTTCCCTTCACATAGATTCAGTCCCTGTCTTTTATCTTTGGGACTTAAGCCACTATCCAAACAATATTTATTCTCTCTTTGGCTATACATGTTTTGTTTTGTCTTTTTAAGATTTTATTTATTTATTTGACAGAGAGAGAGACAGCGAGAGAGGGAACACAAGCAGGGAGGGTGGGGGAGGGAGAAGCAGGCTTCCCACTGAGCAGGGAGCCCATGCGGGGCTCGATCCCAGGACCCTGGGATCATGACCTGAGCCGAAAGCAGACGTTTAACGACTGAGCCCCCCAGGCGCCCCATGGCTATACATCTTTTTTAACTGCCCTAGAAAATTTCTCCCCTGGCAACACCAAGCCACCAAGGGGCTGATGGCAGGGCCATTCTCACCTTCCCAGAGTTCTCTGCAGCCAGGAGTGAGGTATTCTCCGGGCCTGGGGGAAGAAGGTGTACAGGATGGAGAGGGAAAGAGGACTACTCTCTCGCTGTCTGGACAACTATTTTGTAGAGAAGTACTGGGTCAGCACCTACAGAGTAGAGTTTAAAATAAGAAGCAAGCTAAAGCCAGGCTTTTGGAAATGGAACTCAAATCCCAAAAACTCAGCACATAGAGGAGCGGTTTTTCAAACCTTACTATGCATAAGAATCACCTGCAAGAGATGAAAATGCAGATTTCAAGGGCTCTGCCCCAGAGATTCTGCTTCAGCACAGGGAGCTGAGGAAGCTGCATTGTAGTAAGCCCTGCAGGCCTGCGGACACAGGCGATCCAAGGGAAGATTATAAAGCAAAAGTGAATCCATGGATGGCCTGAGGCCAGATGACCAGAGCCAGAGCACAGCACAGAAATCCGAGAGAAGCTGAAGTTGGAGCGGGCACAAAGGAGAGAGGCAAGAAGTGTGTGATTTCAGCTCCCAGAGCATAACTTCCTTTTTTTCTGAAAGTCCCTGGCTTCTTAGTCCAACCCTGGTACAATACTTGAAATATGAGCAAGTCATGGGGAATCTCAGGGAATATGAAATCCTCCTTCTTAGAAATAGACTCCTAATTTATAGAGTTGTGAGTCCACTCAAGAGCAAAGGGTTGGATTTATTGCTGGTATAATATGAAGGATGTAACATGATAGTTCTTCGAATCTCCTGTTATATTTTCATGGGCCAAGCAGTAATTGCCTCCAGAGGTGAGGCCCTGATGGGTCAGGGGAGGAATTCCCTCAGGGAGGGGAGGATCTGAGCAGGGCCACAGAGCAGAACAGAATGAGACCTGCAGGAAGAAGTCAGACGTGGGTGGGTCCACCCAAGGCAGAGGAATTGGAAAATAAGGAAGCCACAGGGACAGACAGACAGAAGGTGATGGGCAGGGTAGAAAGGAGCCAGGAACTTGCTCACCACAAATGCAGGAACCCCGCTCCCATTCCGGATAGCTCTGAAATGGGTCTCAAGGATGCCCATGTTCACACACAGCTTCCTCCGGGTGAAACCGGCACAATTAGGGGCCACAGGGTGAGTCATTCTCACCCCACTCTGGCCTTTGTGGGCTTTTCTCAGGCAGAAAACTAGAGCCAAATTAGGACACTCCAAGGACCGAAAGGCAGCAAGCTCTGCTGGCTTGGGACCCAAAGCCTCCAGATTTTCAGCCTAATTTGTGATGATCCTTAAGTCATCCGAGCCTCATTTTCTTCATCCATGAAGGAGGTTTATCAAAGCCACAGTGGCATGCGGAGGATCATTAAACACGGTCTATGTGATGCCAAGCTGTATTAGAAAAAGAAAGGTTTATTCTCTCAACTAGTGGTAGAGGACAATGAGGCACGATTCTCACAGCACTGGAAAGACCTCCATCCATCTGGCCATCATGTAAGGAGTTCCAGAGCAGCAGTGGTAAGGGTACAGAGGGCGACTCGTGCACCATGAGGCTATCGGCCCTGCCCCTCTGAGACTCAGGCAAAGCATCTCTAAGGAACCATTCTTGGACTGAAGTCTGGAGGACAGTGCACAAGAACAGACCAGAGAAGGGGGAAGCTCAGCGAGGCAGCCAAAGCAACATGCAATAGCCCAAAAAGCAGAGAGCGGCTAGGCCCAGAGCGTGGGGGAGAACAGCCTCAAAAGACAGGCAGAGGCCTGATTGGGGAAAACTTTGAGTCCAGTTAGGGATTCTGCTTTTCATTCTGAAAAAAAAACAACAACAGCAACAAAAATAGTGAAAAAGAAAGAAGTACATAGTCACTGAGGGGTTTAGGCAGGGAAGTGGTATAATGAAGTTTTGAAAAGGATCTCACTGGCCAGACTCAGTGTAAGAAAAGGATTGCAAGTAATAGGAGCGGACGCAGAAAAGGTATGGAGGCGATTTCAGTGATACAGGACAGAGATGCTGCACCCACTTAGGCGCTGCCTCTGGATCATGGTGGATGTGTTTGAGAATGCCTGGCAGGTGACATTAGGAGAGGCAGACTGCATGTGGAGTCGTTGAGAGAACGATGTCTGCCTGGCCATTTCCTAGCACGAGGGACACAGGAACAAGGAGTGACTCCAAGCTCAAGAGTCAGATTCTGTTTTGATTACGTCAAGAGGTGCCATCTAAATAGAAGCTTCAAGAAGGCATTTGGATATGTGTTTCTGGAGCTGAGAAGAAAGTTCTAGAAGATTTCAATACCATGTTTCAACGCTCACAGCAGCTCAGCGAAGCAATGGTCCTGAATGAAGGCCCAGAGCTGAGCCTGGTGGAATGCCACTATTTACCTGAGGACTACTGGCTGGCAGAGAGAAAGGAAACCAGAAGAGAGGGGTGATCCAGAGGCCAAGAAAAGGGAACATGTCAAGGGGTGAAGAGTGAACAATGTCAAAAGCTGCTAAGAGGTTTAAAAAAAAAAAAAGCATTTCATGGGCTGTACTGGTAGACAATGCTAAAAACGCTAAAAAGTCCATAGATGGCAGAATAGAGAGACTCAGAGGCATGCGGAGAACAGCTGGGGCCAGTGAGGAAATGAGGTGAAAAATATAATCAGATCTTGGTTCAGGGAAGATCATGATTATGATTAGGTAGCTTGGAATGGGGAAGAAATGAGCTAGGAATTCCACCATCTGGGGACTACTACAGTCTTGTAAGAAATAAGGAGGTCCAGAGTACAGCAGCTGTCCAGAGTGGCTGTGGAGAAGGAAGGGCTGATGATCAGTCGCGGTCACTGAGGTCATGGGAACCAAATAAGGATGATGGCAGAGTTGGAAAGAGAGATGCAGCCGGACTCCGAGGTTACCTGGACTGCGAGGTGATCAAGGCACCAGTACAACTAAGAGACAGACAGCAAAGAGAAGCAGGTCCCCACTTTCCACATCGGGAACAGGACGGCCGGGAATTCTATATTGAACACTGTAGTTTGCTTTTCTCATTTTAGATCCCGGTAGAATATTACAGGGAGATGCTCACCAGGCTTGTGACTTACAGAGCTGGCTCATAGGACTCAGGGCGGGTGGGGATGGGGTCGCCAGCAGGGCCTGAAGGACCAGAAGAAGGGGAGGGGAGGTGTCAGGAGAGGGGGACAGGCCAGGCAGGGACACTCCCAGGCATGTCCCCGCAGAGGTCAGAGAGCCTGGCCAGCATCGTGGGACTTGAGGGTCAGGGTGGAGAGTGAATCCCCTCCGGGCTTCAGGGTGTGGAGGGCATGATTTCTATGCAGCGGTAGGAGTAGGAGCCAGATGGAAAGGGCTGGAGACGGAAGAGGGAGGCCAGGAGGAAGTGTAAGGAGAAGGTGCTGAGAGGACATGGGAAGATAAATGGCCTGAGATTTCAGTGGAGTCCAAGGAGAGGAATTCTGCAGCTGCCTTGTTTTGCCCTGCTATGTGTTTTTAGTAGAGAAGAGGTGGATATAAAGAAGTAGAAATGGCCGATAAATACGTGAAAAAAGAAAAAAGATCAATCAGTAATTAAGACAATGAAACATTTTCCAACTCTCAAAGCAACAAATACTTACAACCAAATTCTCCAGTCACACCATTTGGGAATGAAAATAGGGTCAAATATCACAGGACAGTTTTTCTTTGCTCCAACACCGTGGGCCCTCCTGGCCCTTATTGTCAGCACACCTGGATGGGTTCTCTGGGCCCCCGTGGTATGTCTTGCTCTTCCTGCTTCCCCGTGGGGCAGCTGTTTCCTCCACCTGGCTACAGTTACCTTTGTGCAGAGATGTGCACGGAGACCTCTGAAGGGCCGCTGAAGCTCCCAGGAGCTATGTAGGACATGCTTTCTATGCCAGGCAAGCTCAGTAGCCACTCCAAGGTGTATCAGAGATTGCCTCTACTGCCAGAAAGGGAAAAGAGACCATATTCAAGGTGCAGAAGCAAAGCAAAGTGAGCACAGGAAGTTAGCCCTGAGTTAAGTGACCAGACCACTAAAACACAGCTCCTGAGTGGCAGAACCAGGAGCTGACCCAGGCTGTCAAAACCCAAACCCAGGCCCCATCCACCATACTCTGCTCCCTCCCTAAGTCCATCAGTGTCCCTTCTATCCACAAACCAGGAGGTGATGGGAGAAAGTCAGCTGGGGGAGGGAGCCAGGGCCCACTGGCACAGTCAAGGCACAAAGATGCCCTGCTTGATTCTGTCAAATACCAACACATACTGATCACTGCCTCGTGTGCCAGCAATGGGCTCTCTCCTTGGATAGCTAGAGCATGCCATGGGCAGCTAACCATCAGAGTAAGAATGGAAGGGCAAAACCCTCCTGGGTGCAGAGGCTTCCCAAGGTCAAAGGCTTGCCATCAGCCAGCCTGTGCAGGATTATCCTCCTCAACCTCCCTGGCCTCACTCTCCTCCTCCGTACACGGACTGGGGAGGGTAGAGGGAAAGACCTTTTTGGTCCCCTCCACTTCCAAAGGCTCTGAATCCAGCTTGTTAGATAGCAACATTTATGCTATTAATATAGGTGTCCTTAGAGCCTCAGTTGCTCGAGGGTAAAATGTTAAAATAAGTACAAGTCCATCGAACCACACTGCATGAAAAAAAAAAAAAAAAAACAGAACAAGTGAAGTGACACTTGCCTGGCTCTGAATAAGCCAGAATTTCAAATGTGCAGGTGAGGTAACAACTCTCAACTCTTGTCCTTATTATACACGGGCTCTGAGTTTGAGGGCCACACCTATGATGGTAATAAGTGATAAGAGCCACCTGCTGGGGCAGTGATTAGGACCTCGT
Source organism: Leptonychotes weddellii (assembly GCF_054177405.1). NCBI lineage: Eukaryota > Metazoa > Chordata > Mammalia > Carnivora > Phocidae > Leptonychotes > Leptonychotes weddellii. Next base: position 34,570,742 of record NC_138374.1, on the reverse strand, counting down.
GCAGAATGCAGGAATGTGCTCTGTCACTGCTTTGGCAAGCAGGCCTCACCTGTACCTAAGGCATGTCCCTACAGTGGCCCCAAAGTTGTTGTTCCAAGTGTCACTGAATAGGTCGGCAGATAGGAACTCCCTTCTACCCAGAATTGGCTTATTTCCAGGCCTCTGCTTTTTTTTTAAGCAAAAACAATGACAATTTTCTGTCTGTTGTCATTTCCTAAGAACACTTACAAGACAAAGTCTGTGCTATAGTAAACAGCCTGGGAAGCCAAATGTCTCTGGCTCCAGCAAGCATGTTAGGCATGATTCATCTGGTGGAAATTCTCTTTCTAAAGAGGGAAAAGCAGGTTAAACAAGGGCCTGCACAAAGTTGTCTTCCTGTGACAAACAAAAGCCTTGCCCAGCCCAGCCCATTAGGCCAGGCTCGGTTGAGCTTGTTAACCAAGTCCACGTGTGGCTTACATGAGATTCTCCTTGGTCGGACTCTTGGAGATGGTAAGATGGTGGTGATGGTGGTGGTGATGATCATGATGATGATAATGGCAGTGACGATGACAGAGTGCTCTTCCAGAATGCCCAAAACTTCCCAGTGCAGTCTTCTCTGGGAAGCAATATTGTCCTGGCAAAGTTGTGGGGCCAGGAAATCTCCTAGACCGTATCTGGCTAGGGGAGGAGGCGGGAGGGACCTTTGAGGGAATGAATGAAACACAGTGAGCCCCAGAGGGAGCTGAAGCTGAAATCCTGGCCTAAAAATGAGCCTGGGGGTGGGAGGAGGGTAATCCAGGACAACCTAGAGGGCGCAGAGAGCAAATAGCAGAGGGGTGGGAAGCCCCATGATTGGGGCATACAGGGCAGCAATGTTAGAGGGCAGTCGATCTTCTGAGCATGGAAATTTCATTTGGGGCAAAAATCAGTGCTGAGCAAATAGTTTACTGAGTGTATGAGATATGAAGAAGCCATCATTATCCTCTTCTTGTGAACCAGGCCTCCCAGCCCAGACCATCCCACCTAAAACCACAATCCACATCCTTCTGAGGGCCCCCCAAACCCCTTTTAGTCCACCCTATGCTTTGTCCGCCACAGTTTATATCACTTTCTGACTTGCTCTATAATATATGGATTATATTAGTTATTTATTGGCTGCCCTTCACACGCCCCTCAATTACAATACACATCAGCTCCAGGAGAACAGGGAACTTTGTTTTGCTTACTGATCTACCCCAAGCACCTAGAACTGTGCCTGGCACATAGTAGATATTCACAATATTTGTGAACGAATGGACCTATAGGGTGACCTGACTATCTTGGACCTGAACTGGCCCAGCTGGTGGTCCACACCACCCACTACACCATTATCTGTCGTGTAATTGCTCAGCTAGAGCTCTCCATGCAGCTTTTCCTGAATAGACACAGACTCAGCCCCTCTGTCCAGACCTGGTGCTCCCTCTGCCATTGATTGGAACCAGATGGAGTCTCGCCTGTAACATGACTGAGCATTGATTTCAGTAAAGTACGGAATTACCAAAATATAGTCATTACAATCTATCTTCATCTTGGTGACACATTTGGGGAGCTGTTATAAACCAGGACTTGAAAAGTAAATGTGAATTTATAGACCTCTCAGCTCTGCCCACAGGACCCTAATCTGGCAGAATTGTCATCTCTATTGAGCTATTACAACTGGTTGATGAGCTCTCCTGCCCACAGATTTTCTCTGAATACACAGGTCACCCAGCTATCAGAGCTGCATGATAATTCACCCTAGGACCTCAGATTTAGAAAGACCTTTAAGGTCCTCTAAACACATTCCATCTGCTTAAACCAATGACAGTAAATCACAGCTACTATTCTTCCGCACCATGCCAAGGCCCTGCACAAAGAACGCACCCATCTCCAACAGCAGCCCCACACACAGAATGGATTATCTCCTCCTCAAAATTGAGTAAGCCTTAAAAAGCCTGAGAGATCAAGGAGCTTAGTCCAGGCAGGACAAGTAACTGGCAGAACAAATACTTGAACCCAAGTTTCTGACTCCAGCCTATTACTTTTGACCATTATATCCAACACTGCCTCTGAATCCTAGAGCAAATTATCAATGGAAATGCAGACAATTGGGTGACTCCTAGGCCCACAACACTTGAACTCACCAATCAATCTTAATACCATTAAAAGTGACAACAGACATGATTGCTTCCCAATATGATGCAATAGGAAGTACAAAGCATTCATATAAAGTATTCTTGCCAAAAAAGAGAAGAAAAATAATGAGTTTAATTGAGCCTCGGGTATAACCACCAGTTTGCAGGAAGCATAGATGATAAAAAACTTATACAATGAGAGAGCAGTCAGCTCAGTCCAGAACATAATACACTCTACAGGACATGACCCATGACCCAGTTCCTTCCACAAACAGATGCATGAGAACGGGAGGGAGAACTGTTACAGATTAAGAGAGACCTGAGAAACACATCACCTAAATGCAGTGTGGGAATCCTCTCTGCATCCTTGAATTCAGCAAAGTATCTGTAAGAAGGTAGTTTGATGGAAATTTTTATGTGAATATCTATTAAAATATTAATGATTGTACTAGATATGAAAGTAATAGTGATTGTATTTTTAAAGTATTTTCTGTTGGAGATACATACTGAAGTATTTGTGGGTGAGATGACATAATATCTAGAATTTGCTTCAAAGAAAGAAAAAAAGAAGGGGTAGATGAAATGAAATCGCTGAGTATTGATAATTATTGAAGCTGGGAGATGAATAAATGAGATTTCGTTATACTATCTGACCTACTTCTGTGTATGTTTAATGTTTCCATAGCTCACCAACTGAGCCACCCAGGTGCCCCAAGGCCAGGTTCATTTGTAATAAAATCAGTGCATATTGGGGCACCTGGGTGGCTCATTCTGTTAAGCGTCTGCCTTCGGCTCAGGTCATGATCCCAGGGTCCCGAGATAGAGCCCCGCATCCAGCTCCCTGCTTAGTGAGGAACCTGTTTTTCCCTCTCCCTCTGCCCCTCCCCCTCCCCTGCTCGCTCTCTCAAATAAATGAATAAAACCTTTAAATAAATAAATAAATAAATAAATAAATAAATAAATAAATAAAATCAGTGCATATTTAAAAAGCACATCAATGTCTACACAGTACTGACAAAATTATCATACTTCTAAAGAACATGCAATAGTCTGAACATGGATAATAGCTCACGGAGATTGCCCTTCCCCTTGACTGCTGATGGACCTGGAAACTGGTTCACACTTCCTATTTGTATGTAGCAAAACCTCATTCATGCCCTCTGCCCCAGCATTTCCTCTTGCAGGTATTTATTCATCAACAGTGAAAATCAGAAAGTGGTAGTTTTGTGAACAGGGTTAAGCACAGAGAGTTTTCTCTAGGTGCCATATGAAATTATTAGTGCATGACTCAGAACTTCAACTAATGGCCAGAAGGCTTGAACTCTGGTGCTGGCCCTATTCTTATGACTTGGTTTTCTTCTTATCCCAAAGACTAAACACTTACTTTTAATTCCATAGCAACTGAATAACTGGAATGGATCTAAGGAAAAAAATGTGGGTTTTTTTGCTAATATGTATAAATCACCTATCATAAACCTACTGACTCACTGGATACCATTTTGTGCATAAGACTAAAAAAATAAGAAAAGAGTTTTCTTCAGTCACATCACCTCTTTGGTCTCAGAATCTTAATCTGCTCAGTGAACACATTGGCACAGTTCCAGAAAATACACCCATTGGTCAATACTCAAGTTCTAGTTCACAATGGAAATTGTTCCCTTGTATGATCCAGGACATGAAGATAGAGCCAGATTCCCTAAGATGTATTCTTGGATGTTTCCAGAAGATTGCTTTTTCTCCGGCCTTAGATTGCTACAGGACTCCTCTCATGGGTTTCCAGCCATTGTGGGGGAATTTACCAATCGTTGAGAACCCACAAACTGAGAGATGCACTGCCCAGTGTGCTTGCTTTGCACTTTACCCGAGGAGAGTGAGTCTTTGTGGAAAGGAGTTGCCCAAGTCTTCTGTTCTAAGAGCGAAGGTGTTGTTTTGAGTGCAGTTAAAGGCCAGCTACAGTGGAGAGAAGATCAGCCTCAACACATCCATGCAAACCACAGCCTGAAGACCTAAAGCTCCTGGTGCCTGGAGAAGCAAATCCACAGCAGAGCAGCAACCAGCAGCCCATCTGATAAAGCCAATGAATGACACACGTAAAATAGCTTGGGGAACAGCACCGGTAAACAGAATGAGTGAGTCTGTGAGCTGATCCCAGTGGTGACTTTTGAGGAAATGCTTTGGCTTATCCAGACTCAAATCTGAATGGAATGCTGCAATATTTCCAGAAACATGAGGCATTGATTTGTCACCAGGAGAGGAAAGACTGACGTTGACTTTCATGATGGGAATAGAGATTCCTGCCCCTACCCCACCCTCCTCCTTTTTTAGAATGACAACTAGAAAATCTGGCATCATAATAAAAGGCAAACCAAAGAAGAAATGGAAGGTGATAGCCAGAAAGAATATCTGTCAATAAAATCTTGGATGCAGTTCTGAGCCCTAGTCCTCAGGATGTGTTCCCAATTTGGCACAGAGAGTAGTATCAAGGATGTATTAACAGTTCAATGAATATTTGGGGAGAGGAGGCACTTGATCTAGAGACCAGTTCTCAACCTGGGCTGCACAATGGAATCACTGGGGAGATCCAGCAAATACCCATCCTGGTCCCACCCCCAGAAATGGTAATTTATTTGGTCTGGTGTGCAGCCTGGGCATGGGATTTTTTAAAACTCCAGGTGATTCTGATGGGTAGTCTGGGCTGAGGATCCCTGGTCCAATATGACAGCCAGATGAATGGGATCAGAAGCAGAGCTGTTATTTTTACACTATGATACTATTATGTTTACACTATATTTACACTATTACACTATTTAATATCTCTATTCCTCAGTTTCCTTACTGGTATAAATGAGGATATGGACAAATAGTAGTTCCCATAAGATGAAACAGAATTACCTACGTGAAAGCACTCTGAAAATCCCAAAGCGCTATATAAGTAGTTACGATATAGAAACAATTCTCACTCCATGTCTACTAGATAAATTATTTAACCAGGCACCAGCCAGATTATAGTAAGAGTAATGTCTAAACACGTGCTGCTTTGTGAAATTGATAATTAAGGAAAATTCATATAAAACATCCTCAAAATTGTGTGGCGTTTTTCCAAAAGCACGAAAGTGAAGTGCGTGTTATAGTGTGCTGGGTGTGTGAGTGTGCATCTATCGAGAAGCTGCTCCAAAGGGCAGGTGTGCGCACTGAGGGAAGAGGGGAGGAAGGAGGAGGGGGGAGGGAAGGGGAGAGAAGGGACTGGGATGGGACTCTTGGTTACATTTGATTACCCGGATTATCCCTCTTCAGGTTAATGAATGCCTAAAACAATGTTGAAGTTTTTTTAATTTTGAAATCAGAGGCCCCTTTAAAAAATATATGCTCATTATTGATTAATGCACACAACTGATTTTATTAATATTTGTGTGGCTCTATGTCTAAAAGAGTGAAAAGTTTGCATTTAAGTTCATAACTACTAAAGAATTGGCATATATGGCATAAAATGTTTTTCAAATATAGGAATATGTCATGATTAAAACCCCATTAGTTCAGGGGCACCTGGGTGGCTCAGTCGTTGAGCGTCTGCCTTCGGCTCAGGTCATGATCCCAGGGTCCTGGGATCGAGCCCCGCATCGGGCTCCCTGCTCCGCGGGAAGCCTGCTTCTCTCTCTCTCCCACTCCCCCTGCTTGTGTTCCCTCTCTCGCTGTGTCTCTCTCTGTCAAATAAATAAATAAAATCTTTAAAAAAAAAAACAAAAAACCCATTAGTTCACTGAGCACCATTTTGTGCAAAAAGCTAAGAAAATAATTGTCAATTAATACTAAAATAAGATCAAACTTATATTCAATGAATAGAGCAATATCAGAACCTATTTTCCAGAACTAACTAGACAATCACTCTGAAAAAGGTCCTGTTGTGGAAATATATATATATAATATAATATATATATAAAGATTCCTTCCAGAGAAACTTCTCCAAAATGTGGTTCTCATCACTTGAACACAATGCTGCGTGTGCTGCCTCATCCTGACTCTTGACTCTTGCCCATCCCATTGGTGATTTGGGATCTTGTTCTCATGGTACAGAAAAGTCCTTATTTATTAAATGTGCCCAAAATAAAATACAAGCAGCACATTTTGATTCTTTTCCTCCAAACTGATGGCTATGTTTCTCCATCTCTGTCAAAGCTGTTTTAACAAAAACTTTCAAAATCATCTGCAAAGAATTGAAATGATGATCCCTTCAAAGTTTGTTTTCCAAAATCCCTCCTTTGTTTTCCCTTTGAAATTCAAAATCACTATTACCACACTGCAGATATATAGTGTCTTTCTCCAGAAAGCTCTAGTGCCAAGTAGAAACGTTTCTGTTCAGCTCCAGGAAACAGTATTTTATGATTAAATTATTTTGAGCAACACAGATCTCGTATTTTATATTGCAGAGCTGTGATTTTCTAGCAGATGGCTTTGACATTCTTATGCCGAGGCAAGTTTTCATTTCCCAACCTCAGTTAAAATCTTTAAAATGTTTGCTTTGGATGGAACTGCTGTGCAAGGGGGGAAAGAACCATATGCAATACCTTATCATGTAGGGAAAATATTCCATTACAAAACTGGATCTCGTTATGGCCTGTTTTGTGTAACCAGGCTACAGGTTTGGTTGCTCTACACCTCGTTAGGATATTGCAAGGCCCAGCACCCTGCATCTGTGTGCATACATGCTGTGATTCATTACAATAACAGGAACTTGCCGCTGTTATGATTGAGATAAATCAGCTTTGTGGTCTGGGCAGCCCTTTTGATAACCATGGCTCCGCCTCAAATTTGCTGCCTGGTCTTAAGTCATCTGCAATATGGTCTGACTGAAGAAGCAAACAGATACTCTATTTTCTTAGAAATATTAAAAAAAATAATAAAAGTCATTACTGTGGGCCAGGAATTTAACTAATGCCTTTCTCTTCATTAATTCATTTAATCCTCACAACATCCTTAGGGGATTCAGCCTTTTCTTATCTGCGTCAGATGGATCAAGGGATTGCTGACCTCAGCTCAATCACTTGCCCAAGGCACCCCGCTGGTACCCAGCTCAGGTACCGCCCCCCCTCCCCAGGCCTGGCTCTGAACAGCTGTTCTGACACACTGCCACCGCCCATGCTGGCTCCAGGGTGAAGATGGGATTCCCCCACCGTTCATTTCTCTAGTGGGTCCTGGGAGGGGAAAGGACCAGGCTTGGTCATCCACACGCTCCCCCACGCAACCCCTGTCTCTACTTTGGGCTGGGTCCAACACTGGCCATGGGTTAGACTGGTCTCTGCAAAGCTGAGATGAGGCCAACCAACCCAGAAGTTGCCACCTAGTTACCTCCCTCTAACTAGGATGGTGTCTGTGACCTCTCTCTCTCCTTTCTTCTATCCATTTTTGTACTTGCTTCCACAACAGATAATTTTAATATTTTCTTTTTTGCAGGACATAACTTATACCAAGAAATTATTTATTGTTTATCTGAAATTCAAACTTATCTGGGTGTCTTGTATTTTCTTTTTCTTTTTTTTTTTTTTAAGATTTTATTTATTTATTTGAGAGAGAGAGAATGAGAGACAGAGAGCACGAGAGGGAGGGGGATCAGAGGGAGAAGCAGACCCCCCGCTGAGCAGGGATCCCGATGTGGGACTCGATCACAGGACTCCAGGATCATGACCTGAGCTGAAGGCAGTCACTTAACCAACTGAGCCACCCAGGCGCCCTGGGTGTCTTGTATTTTCATTTGCTAAGTCTGATCACCCTATCTAGGAGCTAATCAATAAAGAATGCCATTGGAGGGGCACCTGCGTGGCTCAGTTGTTAAGCGTCTGCCTTCGGCTCAGGTCATGATCCCAGTGTCCTGGGATCGAGCCCCGCATCAGGCTCCCTGCTCTGCGGAAAGCCTGTTTCTCCCTCTCCCACTCCCCCTGCATGTGTTCCCTCTCTTGCTGTGTCTCTCTCTGTCAAATAAATAAATAAAATCTTTAAAAAAAAAAAATGCCATTGGATTACTTATGTAACAGGAAAAGGTCACAAACGTGGAGGGTCTGGAGACTGCTGGTCTTTGTCTCCTCCCTGGTGAGTCCAGTACCATGTTCATGACCAGTTCATGACCCCTGCTTGTATGACCCCAGACTATGCTGGTCGTTGCCGTCATTCTCTCTTAGCTCGGGTGTCACCTCTTCATGAGGTTTCCCCCAACCAGCCCTGGGAAGCTATGTGCCAGTGGTCTTATCAACTACCCCTTCTGGTATGAAATGCCTCTAGCCATGTCCAGGACTCTTGGACAGCACACTAACACTGCACATTACTCTCCCTTTCCACTCTTGGGCCAACCTGTACCACTCCTCTGTCACCAAAACTGTCTTGGGATTCCTGGCATAGCTATATTATCTCCCTAGTCAGACTGAGTTCATACAGAGCAGAGACCACTTCCCATTTCCAGTAGCAGTGTGGAGCGAGCATCCAAAAAATGCTAACCCCACAGTAGTAGAATGCATTGTAAGGTGCTCATACGTTCAAATGCTCCCTAGAGTCTTGGTCTAGGCCCAGCTAACTGCAATCAGGCCAGCGGGGATGGGATCCTTAGGCAGCTACTACACAGACACATGGGTAGACGTGGCCGATCAGAATGGAGCACTGACACCTTGCAGAGCTTGGACATTGTAAGCCAGGTAGGAGAGCAGCAAAGGAGCTAGAACTCGAGTTTCCACCCAACATGACACAGAAAGTCCCAGAGCTTGACATGGGACATAATAATCAGAGAAAAGCAATTTTGTTGTTCTGTGTACCAGATCAATGTTGCTTTTCTCCGATTATCAAATATTTATTAATATTATTAAATACAAGATCAAAAATATTTTTTATATTTTATAGATATATCAAAAATATCACTGCCTACTTTATGCCACCTGCTCTACCAGTCACTAAAAATACAGATGAATAAGATGTGACCCTAACCCTGGGGAGTTGGTGGTTTTTCTCCCTCTCTCCATTCAGTTATGATATTCTTAAGGACAAAGACAAGTATTTATCACTTTGGACAAGAAATAATAAGGAACATTCTACTTGCTTTGTGTTCCTCTAAGAGAACAAACTAGAACAAAAGCGAGAAAGATTCAGAGAGAAGGAACTTGTCACAACAATATAAGCAAGATACTTTCAACAGTCTGAATTCTCCAGAGGTGGAATGGGCTTCCCTTTGAGACAATGCATTTCCTTTTTCTGGATGTAGTCAAGCAGGGTCAGGCTACCTCATTAACAAGAAAATTGTGGTGGAAGTTCAGACATGTTTAACATGGCTATTAGCTCTCTTTTGTCCTAGAATTTGCTGTTCACTTGGTGATGATATTGTGTTTTCAGAGAGTCTTTTCAGGGACTGGTTAAGAACTACTATGTGAGGGCGCCTGGGTGGCTCAGTTGGTTAAGCGACTGCCTTCGGCTCAGGTCATGATCCTGGAGTCCCGGGATCGAGTCCCACGTCAGGCTCCCTGCTCAGCAGGGAGTCTGCCTCTCTCTCTGACCCTCCCCCCTCTCATGCTCTCTCTCTCTATCTCATTCTCTCTCTCAAATAAATAAAATCTTTAAAAAAAAAAAAAAAAAAGAACTACTATGTGATTCTCCTAACAGTTATGGATTAATTTGCAAAAAGAGGGCAGGAGCATGGAACCTTGGTCTTTCTCAGTAAACAAAGTCTTTATTCACTGATACTATACCTGGCAAGAAAGCATCATGTAACCATCTCCCCCTTCCACTGGCTCAACTTCTTTCCCTTTTTTTGCTCTTCCTATGACATATGGAATCTACGTAGTGGGACTCCATCACCTTACAAACCATATCCATGCAATGGAAAAACACAGGAGCAGAAGATGGGGCTAGAACCTCTTCCTCAAGTAGAAGGAAGCCAGTCTGTGGTTGCATTCTATGCTGGTGACATGCATGTTTGGAAGGACATGTTCTTTTAAATACAATAAAATTGAATCTCATCTCCCCATTTGGAGCTAAGAAGGAAAATTACCTTAATTAAACACAGCAGAATCCAGATTTATTGCTCACCACATGGAGTGCTCTTAATCTCTGAGGACCAAACCTGATATTCCAGAAAAGCTATTTTCCATTGGCACTTAAACACTTGTCTTCCCATTGGCCTTCAGACGCATGGAACCAAGGAGAAGAAATGTGTTCCTCAATTTTCAATATGGTAAAGAGATTTACAGTGTAATAAAAAACATAAGGTCAATACAACTAGTGGAAAAGTGAATACAAAAATCAAATAGCTGTTTAGGCCACATGTTCTTCCAAGCAAGTAGGTGGACTATTTGTTTCCCACTCCTCCCACTGGAATCATAGATGATTTTCCTTAACTTGTGCTTCGGTATCTGTAGGTTGTTTTTAGCTCCAGGTAATAAAAACTATTTGCTGTGGGAAAAAGATTAGAGAAATAAAGTAATAGATCAACAGTACATAAAACTGAAGCCCTGAGAAATGGATTGTTTTCCCTAGCAAATAGGTCTAACCAGGAAAGGAGGAAACACAGAGCGCCCGGAACAGAGTGAATGGCCCAATTGTACCACAAGAATTCAGAAAGGCAGACAACAAGCCTTGCCCATTTAGCAGTTCTCGTGCTGGGCCAGAATTCCCTCTGAGTCATTTATTTTAAATACTACTAATAATAAAATGCTGGAATTCTCATTGCACATGAAATAAAAAATGCCCTTTATAGATAAAGAAATACTTCAAGGATGCAGTAGATCCTTACTGTACTCGCCTTGACCATGATTTTCCTTGGCTTGCTTTCTTTGCTTCAACCTGAGCAAACTCACCAATTCCCATCACCACCATAACCATCTCTTAGGCAATGACTCAATTCCTGACTTCTCTTCAAGGATCCAGAGCCCCATTTCCAATGCTTAATTGGATGTCCCCACTTGCCTACTGAGCTTTAGTGATGGGGGTTCCATAAGCACCTCCAATTCCACATGCCCCCAACTCAACTCAGTATCTTTTCCCACAAGTGTGTCCCTCGTCCTCTTTTCTCCATCCTTGTCAACACCACCTGTGATCCCAGAGACCTCAGCCACTGCCGTCATGCTGGGCCCTGAATCACCATGGTGCCAGAGCTCTGATGCTCCCTGTCAGCACTGACCACTGTCCCGGGGTATTCCTGGCTCCCCCATGGAGTGCTCCCCTCATCCAGCACGCATCTTCATGTGCACAGGCAAGCTCTTTTTGTGGGGATCCTGACCAGGCTCTTCTAGGCTGGAGCCCATCTTGCCCTGTACTCTTGTATCAGCCTAAGCCCAGCACTGAGAAAGGGGTCCAGACATGCTCCACTCTCATGCTGAGGCCCCTAACAATAGGATCGCTCCTGTCAGTCAACTTGTCTGAGTAGTGCTGCCTGCCAACACCCCAGAAGTGCATTCCCATTTTTTTAAAAAGATTTTATTTATTTATTTGAGAGAGAGAGAGCACAAGTGGTGGGGAGGGGCAGAGGGAAAGGGATAAGCAGACTTGCCCCTGAGCAAGAAGCCAGACACAGGCTTCAGTCCCAGAACCCTGGGATCATGACCTGAGCCGAAGGCAGACGCTTAACCAACTGAGCCACCCAGGCTCCCCTGCATTCCCATATTTGTCACAAATAGTCAGTGTCTATTCTTCATGGCATATACTGGCACCTGATACAGCTCTGTAATCATACTGTTGCTCTCCTGAAAGCTTTACATGATTGATTCCCCATTGCCTGTTAAATACAATCCAACTATTTCAGCAAGTAAGGCTCTTAAATACCTGGATCCACCCACTCAGCTTGCTCAATGGCATCCCCCCAACTCCCCCTTCTGTTCCAGTCACATGAGATCTCTTTCCTTTTCTGTCCCTCTGTTGTATTTCCTCAGAACTGGGGGCATGCCTCTATTTGCTCTTATTCTTGCCTGCCTGCCCCACAGCTCCCCTGGAAAGGACTGTCCCCCACCACCTTCACCAGCCCCCACCACCTTCACCAGCCCCCACCAGCCCCGGTTAAACATTGGCTGGGAGGAAACACCAAATGTGAAATGGCAGAATTGACTTGGTGTTGAACACGGAAAATAACTTTCTTATGAGTTATTTGAGTAGGACTCCTGAAACACCCCGTGTGACAGATTAATTAAAAACCAGCAAACTCTTAAATCTGCATTCCTTAAGTCTCATTGATTTTTTTAATTCCAACTCAAGAATCTCTGCCTTGGCCTTCCTGTTGGGGCAAATTGGAAAAGGAAACGGTGCAAATCAGTGTCTGTTGCTATATCACCAGCCAATATGCAGAATTCTATATGCAGATTTCTGACCTGGGTGGCAAATTAGGGCACATTTTTTTTTTTAAAAGTTAGGCCACATATTTATCTCTTCCCTCCCCAAATCCCATTGAAATAACAGAAAAAAATATAAAAATAATGAAAAAATATGAAAATAATAGCAAATGTTTAAAAGCATGCAGCAGTAAATGTTCCCATCAGAGGACCAAAAACTCCAGGGAATTTCTGACTCTGGGTCAAGAGGGAAGCACCAGGGAAGGGTCCCAGAAGAGCACTGGGCCAAGCAAAACAGCACAACAGTAGCCTAGGAGAGTCTCCCTGCCCTCATGGATACAGGTTAAAAGGAAAAGAACTGTCTATCTGGGGTAGTATGTATTAACATTTCCTAATGCACTCTGACCCCAAGCCAACACCTTCTCTTCCACCCCAATGGGGGGATCGAGGCTAGGGGTGGGGGGTGAGGGGGCAGCTCACCTGCCTACTCCTTGCACATCACCTTCCTGCCAGGGAAGAATGACCCTGGGTAGGGGACAGGATGGAGAACGTGGCAGGGGAAACTGAACTCTGACCATCACAACTGGTACAATAATGTACAACCCAGTATCCAATCTAGAACTTTCTTTATAAGTTCGAATGCTAAATGTTCACCCCAAACTTAAGGGAAACCAACTCCATGAATTAGATACAACAAGCTGGATCAGTAGAATAATTTGCCCTTGAGGAAACAGTTATTGCAGGAAACAAAGAACTTAGAAATGTTGGTCAAAGGGTACAAAGTTTCAGTTATGGAAGATGGACAAGCTCTAGGGAATCTAATGTACAGTGTGGTGGCTATAGTTAGTAATTCTGTATTGTATACTAGAAATTTGTTGAGACTACATCTTAATTGTTCTCACAAAAAAAAAAAAGGTAGCTATGCTATATGAGATGAAAGGTATGTTAGTTTGGTTGTGGTAATTATTTCAGTGTATACACATATCAAAACATGTTGTACACCTTCCGTATACACAATTTTTACTTGTCAATTATATCTCAATAAAGCTGGGAGGAGGAATGATGTCAGTTAGTATCCTCACAGAAATTCAAAGATAATTAAGTGGATTAACACAGAAACTAGGCTGCTCTCTAAGAGAACCATCCAAGGACAAGAAATAAATAATGCCCCAATATAAAACTTGCAAGAAGCAATGTTGAAAACTAAAGGGTAATATCCAAAAGCATCTAGGAAAGAAACCAAAGCTATCAGATTACTAAAAATGGGAATGGATTAAATTCCTGTACTACAAATCAAAAAAATTACAGATGGGCTGTGGGGAGGTGTGACAGAATCCAAGATTATTTTGTTAATAAGACCAATAATAATGATATAACAATATTCACCTAATTATATGGGTTGTATGATTGTATGGATTAACATGTGTATCGTGTAAGTACCAAAAAAAAAAAAAAAAAAGGAAGCATCAATACTGAACTCAAAGTGAAACACATGAGAGAGAAGTGATTTCATATTAATAGAAGGTACTGTTCCCTGCCTGGTGGACCATCCCTCCAGCTTTCATGGGGCTGACTCACCCTGTCCTTTGGCCTCCGAGTCAATGTCCCCACCCAGAGAGGACAACTCCATCCCATCGATAATCCCTCTCTCCGGAACCCTCCTACACTGTTGGTGGGAATGCAAGCTGGTGCAGCCACTCTGGAAGACAGTATGGAGGTTCCTCAAAAAGTTGAAAATAGAGCTACCATACGATCCAGCAATTGCACTACTGGGTATTTACCCCAAAGATACAAAAGTAGGGATCTGAAAGGGTACGTGCACCCCGATGTTTATAGCAGCAATGTCCACAATAGCCAAACTGTGGAAAGA
>NC_138374.1:34529763-34555948 GCF_054177405.1 Leptonychotes weddellii | reverse complement strand
TGAAAAACAAACTGAGGGTTCTAGAGGGGAGAGGGGTGGGAGGATGGGTTGGCCTGGTGTTGGGTATTGAGGAGGGCATATTCTGCATGGAGCACTGGGTGTTATGCACAAACAATGAATCATGGAACACTACATCTAAAACTAATGATGTAATGTATGGGGATTAACATAAGAATAAAAAAAAAATTTTCAATAATCCCTCTCTCCTCACCTTTTTTAATATGTGCTCCTTTGCTTCCTTCATAGAACAATCAAAATTCTTTTAAATCAATATTTACTTATTTATTTACTTGGTTATTTGTTTCCATAACTATACATGTATGAATCATGAAATGCAGGAAGCTTAGATTTTTTTTAATTTGCCATTCTATTTCTAGGGCTTAGCACAGTGGCTAGGACATAACAAGTATTTAAGTACTCTTGAAATGAATACCAATATAAACATCACATATCTTTAGGCACCCAAAAGCTTCAAGAATAACTTACTAGAGGGGCACCTGGATGGCACAGTCTGTTAAGCATCTCACTCTTGGTTTTGGCTCAGGTCGTGATCTCAGGGTCCTGAGACTGAGCCCCAAGTTGGGCTCTCAGTGCGGAGTCAGCTTGAGATTCTCTCTCCGTCTCCCTCTGCCCCTCCTGCTCGTGCTCTCTCTCAATCTCTCTCTAAGATAAATAAATAAATCTTTAAAAAAAAAAGCTACTAGAATATATTTTAAATAGACAAATTTAACAAAACTACATGGCCAAAACAGAAGAGTTTGGTACAACTTTGGAAATGATGTCTCATATAGAAAGAAAACTAAGGGTGTAAGAATTTTTTAATTCATTCAACAGATACTTATTTAATTCCTATATGAAGGAGGTCCTTTTAGGTATTTGGGACAGAGCTGAGAATGAAATGGACAAGTCTGCCTCAACAAACTTGCACTGAAATGACTCCAGGACTTGGCAAATACAGCTAACCAGTAGACCAGATATATAACTATATGCACGTGACAATGTGTTTATGTGCATATATTTGTGTGTTTTACTATACCCAGACAGATAGTATATATTTCATTATATATCTTTGGAACACTGACAAAGTTGATCATGTTCTAGGCAAAAAAAAAAAAAAGCTTAAAACTAAAATCTTTCAGGCTACTTTCTGTAACCATAATGCAATAAAACCAGAAATTAGTAACAAAAGAAGAGCCAACAACTGCAAGCACCTTGACATTCAAATAAATCTGAAGTTAAACATAGAAACAAAATTGAAACCGAATAACAATTAGGATACCCCATACCAAAACCTATGGAGTTTGGTCAAGGAAAGCAGTGGGGAATCTCGCATCATTAAAAATATTTTTTTTTCATTGGAAACGTTTTTAAAGATACATGAGGATGGGTATCTGATGCTTGTTATATATATAAAATACTTGCCTAAATATAACTTTCAGAATAACTTTTCATTGCTATGTGATCAGTTTGTTTTTCATATAACATCTTGTTTTTTTCTGAGTACAAAGGAAATATGGGCTCATTACACAAAATTTGAATTATCTAGTAAGATATAAGAAGACATTTTTTTAAAAAACAATAATTTAACCACTTAGAGAAAAAAATGTACATATATGTCACATTTTCTTACACCTAAGTTTTACAAAATTCGTATTTTTTCATTCTTAATCTTTCATATGTTACATTTGATAAGTATCTTTCAATAAAATACATCCCTTTATGAATGTAAAACAAAAGGAATACCAAAGGATATATAAACACAGACACAGTGGAGACTAAGTAATTATAAGAGAGGACCATGTTCAACTCTACACAATAAGTATAATTATGTAAGTGAACTGGGCAATTTTTTTAAGAAAGGAAATATAAACAAAATTAAGCCAAAATGAGAAAATTTGAATAGACCAGAGGGACATTACTGGACTCAGATCTGTACCTCAGACCCCCAGGGCCTCAACCCTGGTTACTAGATCCTGCCTGGAACTTCTGTCCAGGCAGCTTTGGCACACCACATCCAGTCCCTCTAATGACACCTCCAAAATAGATGCTGCGTGGCCCAGCTTCTGTTTGAAAGCTCAGGCAGGTGCATCTGGTTCTCAAAGTCTGGGTCATGTGACCACACAATAGCCCAAAGGAGCCTTGTCCCTTCTTTGGTGGGAGGTAGGCTCTGCTCATAAAGGCACAAAGGCTCTGCCTAAACACAGGAATGGGGTTCAGAGATTTATTGACCAGAAAGGACACATGGCCACCACAGTGATCATAAAAAGTCATTATTGGAAAGTAAAGCAGATTTTAATTAGCATATCAGCAACACCATCTTGGTGCTCACGAAGCTGCAAAATAGGCACTCATCTACCCTCTCAAGGTCAGTACCACCCATTGAAGGTTTACTTCCAAGTCCATATATCACCCCTATATTATTCAACACTGATTTACCCAGTGCCTGATATGAGCAAGCTGCAATTCCAATGGTTTATTTATGTATCTCCACCTAAAGGCCTCCTACGAGTACCTCGAAGTTAACAAACCCCAAATCTGACCACTGACCTTTATTTAGTCTTTGGTAAAATAAGGATAACAGGACCCATCTAATAAAGAGATTATAAGGTTTAAATGGGATAAAGCCTGCAGCACTGTGTGTGGAACATAATTAGGGACAAATAAATATAAGTAGTCTTTATTATTATCCTTCCTTGCCTCCAACCTGAGCCTTCCATGACCCCACATCATCATAAACCCACCTGACCCAAGTGCAGTTTTTATCCTTCAAGACTCAACTCACAAACCACCTGCTCTGTGAGGAGCAGTGCCTCCCAAGGAGAACTCTCTGCACTCCAGCACTGAGGCAGGCCCTCTCTGGCCTCACATCACACCTCTTACTCCCCAGTCACAGAGCTCCAGCCCCTCCTTCAGTTCCTTGAACACCCCAACACCATTCATGCTTCAGGGCCTTTATTTTTAGTCTTCTCTGCCTAGAAGGTTTTTTTCCCAGATCTTTACATGGCTGAGGCCTTATCATCCTTCAGGTAAGAGTTTCTCTCTCCTGTACTCTAAAAGAATTTCCCTAATCACTCTACCTAACCCCCGTCCCAGCCTCTCACTCTATTTCCCCATCTCATTTTTTTTTATCGCTGCCCACAATGGTTCTTCTCTGGATGTGGTGTGGTGTGGTCTATCTCTCCTCCATAAGAATATAAGCTCACTGACCTCAGTGATGTTAGCTCTAGGACCTCAATAAAGGATGGGCAGATGGATGGATGGGTAGGTGAATCAATAGGTACTTCTGTTGTTCTGTTATAACACTGAAAATCTGAGTGACTATTGCTTAATGTCTGTGTCCTATTAAAATATGAGTGTTGAAAGACAGAGACTGGGTTCTTATATACTTAGTGCCTAAAACTATGACACAAGGCTTCTGCTGACTTAATTCAACCCATTTCTGTTGTCCTATGCTCTCACTGCCATGGTTCTCAAATTCAGCTGTTCAGTATAATGACTCCTTACCCCACTCTCTACTTTCCCTGTGGCAGATTAAAGATAGCCACATTCCTTTGATTCACTCCCACTGAGAAGTGGGCTCTGATTACCTTCCCCTTGGATCTGGGCTGGTCTTGGTGATTTGCTTGACTAATAAACAACATGGCAGAAGGGAACTACTGGGACTTCAAGGCTAGGTCATAAAGAACCTTGCAGCTACTGTGTAGGTCCCTTGGAACTCTCATTATCAGAACCCATTTGCAATGCTATGAGACACATAGGCCACATGAAGAGTCTATGTTTAAGAGCTCCAGTCAACAATCCCAACATCAACTCTCAACCAGGCAAGTGAGCCATCCTGGATGTCTGACCCAGTTGAGCTTTCAGATAAATTCAGCCCCTTCAGCCTACCTCCCACCAAGGAAGGGACAAGGATTCTTTGAGCTAGTGTGTGGTCATGTGACCCAGACTTTGAGACTTTGTTTCAAGTCACTAAGTTACTAGGCAACAGTGGCTAACAGGAATACTCTCTAATCAATACCAAAGTAAAGAAGTAATGATGGATAGGCCAGTATACATGGTGAAACAGAAAGAACATTAGGAACTGTGTTCTCTGGTCTTAGCTCTGACACTAGCTAGTTGTGTGGGTTCAGTGAAGTCATATAACCACTCTAGGTCTTATTTGGGGAACTATTTTAATTTAAGAGATTAGACCAGTTACCTGTAAGTCTAAGTCATTTTCATTCTATGTAAACATTTTAAATTTGTTTTCATTAAAACTTTCTTTCATAATTAAATGTTATTTAATTCATATTTTCTTATAGGAAGAGTGAAAGAGTAAAAAATAAATGTCACCAATATCACATTTCTGCCTTGGGTCAGTACAGCCTAAGGGATAAAGGAAAAATGGGACATCAGCTTACCATTCTAGGATTCTTTAATGGTAAGGGCTCAGGCCTGCTATAGAAATACAATCAAGAAGCCGTGCTACCAAAAATTAAGATGCGTCTGTTAGAAAAAGGATGTTGACCCATGGCCAAGTAACAGGAAGTGTTTTGTGGTTGTATTGTTTGGCTTTGTTTCATTTTGTTTGTTTTTGCTTTTAAATAAAGGGTTTGATTATGTTAACAAATTGCTTGTTATACAAGGAGAGCATTAGGATTCAATGAAGGCTGATACCACTTCCAGCTCTGATATCATAATTCCAGGATTTTTGAGCCTTTCCCTTTGTTTCTAAAGCAGAAACAAAGCCCCCCTGCTAAAAATCTGTCAGGCTCCTATTGTCTACAGCAAAAAGAACAATTCAAGTTCCTTATGCTTTAAGCTCTTCTTGTGGCCCTGCTCCTCCCTCACTACCACCACCTCTTACTGTCTAGAACCCTCTCTGGTCACACTGAACCACAAGTTCTTACTGAGATGCCATGCTCCTTCTCCCTCAGGATGCTCATCTCCTAAATGGGAGGGGCTGAGTAAAGCTGTTATGTGCAGGTTGCATTTGCGGGCTTCTGTATTACCCCTGTCACTTCCTGTTGACCCTGAACTGTACTGCCCTTGGATTAGGAAATGATTTAAAACCAGCTGGTTTTAAGATTGCCCTCCCTCGGGGGGCGCCTGGGTGGCTCAGTCGTTAAGCGTCTGACTTCGGCTCAGGTCATGATCCCAGGGTCCTGGGATCCAGGCCCGCGTCGGGCTCCCTGCTCAGCGGGAAGCCTGCTTCTCCCTCTCCCACTCCTCCTGCTTGTGTTTCCTCTCTCGCTGTCTATCTGTCAGATAAATAAATAAAATCTTAAAAAAAAAAAAAAAAAAGATTGCCCTCCCTCGGGTAAGAGCCTGGCTTTGCTATGACCGTTGGCCATGCAGATCAGTTTTGGTGTGCCTGATTCTTGGTGCACCTTCCTCAGACTTGGAGACCCCCTCCCCATAATGCAGCTGACAGAAATTCATCACTCCTTTCCCCCAGCCTTGCCAGATGCTTCCCTCTTACCCCTGCAGACAAGAGAACAAGGGCTGACATGCCCCCTGTGTGATGCCATGCCACCTTCCCCCCCCACCCCGCCCCGTTCGCATCAGAAACACTTCTACTCATTCTCAAGTCTCTCTTCAAGGGCTTCCTGTTCCTGGAATGAGCACTTAACACAGAGGTCAGTACTCAGTGAGGAGTTGCTATTTTTTACATCGTTTCCTCATCCACTTTTAAAATCATAAAAATAATTTTTAGATAAATAAAATACACCCGATACAAAAAAAATAAGATATACCAAATACAAAATCAAAAAGGTATTTTTGGTCAAAACTATTCATCTTATTCGGCTTCCTAGTATTTGGCATGCATATCACTTAATGCCAGGTGGTTTAAAAAAATACCCTAAGAAACTTCTCTTTCTCTTTAGTTGGCTCAATAAATTCAGCATGTCTCTCTTTTGGCATCATAAATGTATTATTCTGAGCATATTTATGAATATAAAACAGCCACAGTATCTAAGGGCTGTGGGATTTTATTATGTTTTTATACATTTAAAAATATTCTGATTTTAAATGCCCCCAAAAAATAAATGTATGAAAAATTTTATGATTAAGGACCCTGGCCACCCAACCACATACCTAAATTTTTTTTTTTTTTAAAGATTTTATTTATTTGTCAGAGAGAGCACGCACAAGCAGGGGGAGCGGCAGGCAGAGGGAGAGGGAGAAACAGGCTCCCCGCTGAGCAAGGAGCCCGATACGGGACTCGATCCCAGGACCCTGGGATCCTGACCTGAGCCAAAGGCACATGCTTAACCAACTGAGCCACCCAGGCGCCCCTAAATTTTTTATATTAATGTATTAAGTTATCCTTCTCTAGAGCCGATCATTTCCTCCTTCTACAACTGTAATGTGCTTTGTAGGGGCACTAATTAAGATACTGCAGCTTTTTTTCTCCACACTTGACTGCAAGCATCTTGAAAACAGGAAATGAATCTCATTTATCTTGATGTCGTTAGTATGTAATGTGTGGGGAACGCTAAAGAATCACTAACTGTTTCTGGCACTGAGTAGACAAGGCAGCCCCTGTACAGATCTTAGTAATTAAGGGAATAAATAAGCTGCAGATCCTTGTGGAAATTTCGGGAGCCAGGGGGTCAGAACCCACCATATCTATGTCTCTTTTCTTCCTATTTCCAGAGCAGCAACCAAGGCTCATACTGCCCCATCCCATCAGTTTCAGACACATTCCCTGCCCTCCCCTCACTCCAGGCTCCCCCCCAGAGCAGAGGAAGCGACAAAGACAGACATCAGGCAGTCAGGCTTGATCTGGGGCTACAGGCTTTGGTTCTGGTTATCACATCTGTTATGTGAGCAGATGATGGGAGAGAGAAAGAAAAAAGGCCACTATATGGCCCTCATGTTCTGCCCCAGGAAGGAGGAAGCAGGAGGTGTTGACTACATGAATGAGCAAACGAGCATGCTATTCATGTCCCAAGAACACGGCCCACTAGTATGTCTGGCTCCACCAGAGCCCTTAAGGTGACTGAGATTATTTCTTCGTCCTCCAGGAAGTATTGTTGGAGAGACAAAGAGGGAATCTGTCAAAAGAAGCTTCTGGAAAGTTTCTAACAATTGGCATTTTTTTAGTTTGTCCTTTGCTGTTTTCTCAAAATGTTAGAGAAAATAGACAAAATAAATTGGTACTATGTAAAGCATAGAAGGGCCTATAAGTTACAGCCCTGGTTCATCAGTCAGAAGGTGCCCATTTTTTTTCACTCCAGAGTGTCAGCCTCCCTCAGAGCAATAATGCCTTCTGAGGGTAACTGTTCAATCTCTCCTATTCCCACCATCCTTCTCTGACTTCTCTCCAATATAGTCTCTGGATGGATGTGGAGATGAATCACATAGTCTTATAGCAGTGGATGGAAGGCAATGAGTTCCACAACATATGCTCAGGTGCCAAGCAACATCTCTAGTGTGTGAACATGTTGACCCAGTACTAGGAACCAGCTACACAAGGAAGTCTATCCTCCCTCAGCTCAGTCGGGCCCAGCATTCCTCTCCGCTGAATCAGCTGACCATAAAACAGCCCCATGATGCTGCCTCATGCTCTGTCTCACCTGTGCCAGAAGGTGATGTAACTGTTTATCCATCATGATGAACCCTATGGCAGGACTCCTGGCTTTCAACTCAATGTCCCCCACAAACAGGAGCCCAAGGTTGAGCAGAGAATCCAACGAGATCCTTCTCTGTCTGACCCTGCCTTGCATGGCAGTTGCCCCCCACGCAGGGAGCAGGGCAGAACCAGGCCCCTGTCCCCTTCCCTGCTCTCTGCTTTCCAGCATATCTGCTGTCTGGGGCAAATCCAGGGAACAAATGTCATTGTGCACATCTGCTTCTCTCCTCCCTCGTGGCCCCCTCTTTCTACAATCCTATACAACAAAAGATGCAAATCTCCTTTCTTTGCTGTCCTCATCAGTGCCCACTCAAGACTCATGGTTAATCCTTAATGGCAGGCTTCTTTTCAGCTCTGTGAGAGGATCTCTATCTAGGCAGATGGATGCCAGAGGGAAAAAGTTGTATGGGTGAAACGTGTCAGAAAAATAGCACATTTTTCTCTAAAAAGAGGGCACTCCCTAACACTATCTGGGCAATTCTGCAGAAGGTGCCCTTTGTTGAGGCTGAAGGAAACCCCCCACCCCCCAGAGAGAAGCTGGAGCCAGAATCCCACCCTGTGTGCCCTCTGCAGTGGACAGTGGGTGCAAGTAGACTGAGGGCCAGCTTCCAGATGGAAAGGAAGGCTTAGTGCATCTGGGAGATCCTGGGCACCAGGACACTCCATGAACAGGTACTCAGCTGTCCCATTCTCTCCCATTGATGACATCCGGCCCTGAAGAAGCAAACTAAACTGATGCCCCAGGACCCTGTCAGTAGGTTAACTTTAGGTAACTGAAAGGTAAATCGGGGGTGATGGGTACCCTGGTGAAGTGAGTAGTCCACTTATACAGAGCTTGGGGGGGTGGGCTCTACTCCCACTGTGGATTTCCAATGGTCCTGGGCCATTAAGCTTGACCTGACACCATTGTGAAAAGCACAAAACTCTGGGAGCTTCTGCTTCCAAAATAAAAGAACAAAACTATCTGCTGCATTGTGGATATTCTATCAGGAAATAACCAGAGAGCCCTGTATGCCAATTCTCCTTTGAAGATGAACATCAAAAACAAACACAAACCTAAAACAAAGACTATAAACCACTAAAAAAAAAAAAAAAAAAAACTATTTCGAAGAGAGGTTATGAAGAGAATGCAGGGATGGTAAGAAAAAAAAGAATGGGGTGTGTTGTAAATCAGCTCCTCTTTTATGCACCTGCCAAAGTTCCATTTTACGACAGAAGTAATTGTGGGATGCAGTCATCAGAAATAGAATTGCTAAGCTCCAAACTAGAGTTCTGGCAGGAGAAAATGCCCCAAGATTCTCTCAAAACAACCCATGGCCCCAGTTTTGTTAGGATCTAGCTGAAATATTCAGAAAAGAACTTCGGGCTCCAAAGAGAAGCTGGAGCCAGAATCCCACCCTGTGTGCCCTCTGGCAGAGAAGATGGGTCGGTCGATGGTCAGAATGTGTGAAGCCACATTTTCTTTTCTTTTTTATTTTTTTAAGTCTCTACTTAAATTCCAGTTAGTTAACATACAGTGTAATGTTAGTTTCAGGTGTACAATTTAGTGATTTAACATTTCCATACAACACCGGTGCTCATCACCACAAGTGCACTCCTTAATCCCCATCCCCTCATTCCCTCCCCTCTGGTAACCGTGAGTTTGTTCTCTAGTGTTAAGAATCTATTTCTTGGCTTACCTCTCTCTTTTTTCCCCTATGATCATTTGTTTTGTTTCTTAAATTCCACATATGAGTGAAATTATATGGTATTTGTCTTTCTCTGACTGACTTATTTCACTTAGCATTATATTCTCTAGCTCTATCCATGTTGTTGCAAATGGCAAGATTTCATTCTTTTTTTAAAAAAAGATTTTATTTATTTATTTATTTATTTGACAGAGAGAGAGAGAGAGATAGCAAGAGCAGGAACACAAGCAGGGGGAGTGGGAGAGGGAGAAGCAGGCTTCCTGCTGAGCAGGGAGCCCAATGTGGGGCTCGATCCCGGGGCCCTGGGATCATGACCTGAGCCGAAGGCAGACGCTTAACGACTGAGCCACCCAGGCGCCCTTCATTCTTTTTTATGGCTGAGTAATATTCCGTTATATATATATATCTCACATCTTCTTTATCCATTCATCAGTCAATGGACATTTGGGTTCTTTCCATAATTTGGCTATTGTTGATAATGCTGCTATAAACATCAGGGTGCATGTATCCCTTCAAATTAGTATTTTTGTATTCTTTGGGTAAATACCCAGTAGGGCAATTGCTGGATCATAAGGTAGTTCTATTTTTAACTGTTTTGGGGGAACCTCCATACTGTTTTCCAGATTGAAGCCACATTTTCTATCAAAGTTGGGATGACTATGGCTCAAATGCTCCTTCCTTCCTTGCTCCAGGGAAGGTGATGGCCCAAAGGAAGGAGTAGAAAGGTCTGAGTCAACAGACTTGAGTTTGAATCTTGATTTAGCCACCACTGAGAACTTGGGGATGGGGCCTGGCAGACCTGCAGAGAAGCCCCTCAGGACATTCAGCATCACCAGCAGCAAAGAAGCCACAAGATTGAGTGGAACTAATTGTGGAGGAAGATGAGATTTCCCCTTGGATTTGGAGAAGAGAGGGATAAATGCCAATATGAAGAAGCATGAGGTTTAGAGCCATCCCAACTCCACTCGACGCCAACCACCCCCCCAAAGCTGAGAGTCAAAGAAGACGCTGTGCCAGGCTGCATCCCTGCAGGTATTTCCCTACGACAATCCTTTATTATGCACAGGCCCCATGCTAGCAGTTGGGGAGAAAATGATGAAGGCCAAATGTGCCCTCTTTGTCGCTGTGACCACAGCATGGTCATCCTGCATAAACATGACCAATCTTGGCTGCACCCTGTCCTTGTTCCAGCCACTCCCACAGCTCCGCTACCTGCATTTGCCCCATTCTCCCTTCATCAGCTTGAGAGAGGTCATGTTTTCCTGTAACTTTCCCAGCACTTCATCCTCTAAAATTATTTTCAGCTCTGATATAAAATAATTTTCAGGGGACACTTGGGTGGCTCAGTCGGTTAAGCGTCTGACTCTTGATTTTGGCTCAGGTCATGATCTCATAATCATGAGATCGTGGTCCATGTCAGGCTCCACACTGGGCATGGAGCCTGCTTAAGATTCTCTCTCCCTAGGGGGTGCCTGGGTGGCTCAGTCGGTAAGATTCTCTCTCCCTCTCTCCCCTGCCCATCTCCTGCTTGTGCTCTTTCTCTCTCAAAAAAATAAATAAAATATAATAAGGTAAAATAAAATAAATAAAATAAAAAATTTTCAGGGAAACATTCTTTCCCTGGTTACTCAGAGCGCTGGCATTTCTCCCTTGGGTGCCCTTTTCTCATCACAATCCCACATGTTATCACTGTTAAAATAACGGTGATCAGGGCGCCTGGGTGGCTCAGTCGGTTCAGCGTTGCCTTCGGCTTGGGTCATGATCCCAGAGTCCTGGGATTGAGCCCCTCGTCAGACTCCTTGCTCAGCAGGGAGCCTGCTTCTCCCTCACCCTCTGACTGTTGCTCCCCCTGCTTGTGCTCTCTCTCTCTCTCCCTGTCAAATAAATAAATAAAATCTTTGAAAAGAAAAAAAATAAAATAGCTGTGATTATTTTTATTGACTCCTCCAGTCCAAGAACTTATGACTGACAGCCCAATTCCAACTCTCCCTTTTTCCTGTGGGTTAACCTAGCAGATAGGTGAGTGAATTCAGGGTAGATCTGAGGAATGGATGCTTTGCCCATTAAAAGCCTTCCTTGGATTGGCAACCATGTTCGGGGCTGACAGTAGTTATGATTACTTAGCAGCAAGGAGATAGTCCCACTTCCTGGTCCAATAACACCACCCCACTCCTTGTCTGGACAATTCTTACTCATAGACTCACAATGCCCATTGTTTTCTTTTATTTCTGTACAGGTGACCTTGGGCAACTATTATTGAATGTGATGATACACATAGTATTAACTATAACATGACTATTACTTGCCTTCCTTCTAGCTCCACTACCTTTAGCCTAGGTCCTCATAATCTCTCACACTGACTTTGTCTTCTTGAACTTTCTTACTCTATATATGTATGTGTGCACTGTATGTATGCATGTGCTGTAGGAAGGAGGGTGTGTGTATATGTATGGTGTGTGTGGAAGGGGTGTGTGTGTGTATGGTATGTGTATATGTGTGGTGTGTGTGTGGTGGGGGGGAGAGTGTGTGGGAGTGTGCGAGGTGTGCGTGTATGATGTGTGGGGGATGTATGTGTGGCGAGGAGTGTGATGGGATATGTGTGACAGTGTAGTGTGTGCATGTGTCTGCCCCTCCACCAGATTCTGATTGGTAGAAATCTTGTTTTTTTTTACCCCAAATTCAGCACAGAATCTAGAGCATGGTAAACACTTCATAAATGTTTGAATGTTGAATTAAATTGAGACTCATAGTTTATCATTTCCAATTCTGAAATAGAATATGAGCACTTGAACACGGTCAAGCAAGTTGAAAGAGAAATTTGCCTTGGTCAAATCTTGACTAATGCTCTGGTCATCTCCATACAGGTCTGCGGTGTGTGTGTGAAGGTGGCTACAAATAGAACAGTAGATATTTCTGCCCTTCCTCTCACCTAGTAACCGCCATGACATTTTCCAGCCACCTCAACAAATGCAAGGGTTGCAATGGTACAGATAGATACATAAGCTGCAGCAGTGTCTGCTAAGGTATGAGGATGAGGACATGTGGACAACTGCAGAGGTCAGGTTTGGGGGATACCTATTGCCCCTCTGGAGGGAGATATTCTAAGGCCCAGGGGACAGTAGGAAGACTCACGCATTTCAGGACCCATGAATTTTAGGGACTTGGGGAGCCACTAGCAGGTTGGCAGTTCCCTTTTCATAGCTATTTGATATTTATACATGGGGTAAAGTTCTAGAATCACTGGATCTCGTCCCCTTGTATCTACACAAAATACTTAACAGACATCTATCTTATACTTGAAAATACCCAACATAGGGGTGCCTGTGTGGCTCAGTCATTAAACGTCTGCCTTCGGCTCCGGTCATGATCCCAGGGTCCTGGGATCGAGCCCCGCATCGGGCTCCATTCTCCGCAGGAAGCCTGCTTCTCCCTCTCCCACTCCCCCCTCTTGTGTTCCCTCTCTCGCTGTATCTCTCTCTATCAAATAAATAAATAAATAAAATCTTAAAACAAAAAGAAAATACCCAACATAAAGCTATGAGTTTCTTTGATAATTTTTATATCTATGTAGCTGTTGGGAGTTCTGATATTTTGAAACAAATTATTATTAACTATCAAATAAAAGCACCAATGAGAATATTTCTGGCATCTCATGGCTGTCATAATTGTTGTCACCATAGATTTTATATACATGATCTCACTGTGCCCTCTCAGGAACACTATGGGCAGTTATTATTCATTTCTTTACACATGGAAACTGAGGATCAACACACCTGAGATCACAGGTCCTGGGACCTGGCTGCTGATTTCATCCTTTGCCATTGTATAAACAAATTTGCTAAAAGCACGCTAAATAGAAACTCCTTCACTGGGAAAGGTATTTGTTACATAGCAGGCAACAAGTGCCACAGCAGTCTATGGGCCTGTGAAACCAGGACTGAAGTGAGGCAAGGCTTATCTTCCCTTGGGTCTCTCAGTACTAATCTCATAATGAAGGGAATGTGATGGCTAAAAAGAACAGTACATGTCACACAATCTTACCTACAAGCAATGCTTCTGCCTCATCCTGAACATGCCCTATGAATGCACTTTACAAAGGAAAGTCACAGTATGTCTGGTCTCATAATTGGATGGCTCTTCTTTCTACATGTTGTCCTCCACTTGGACAAGATGCAATTAATTTCTTCCACATGCCAACAGTCACAGACATTCTTTTTCAATCTTGGACTGTACTCCAACATATTTCCCAGTTCTGTCAATTTTGAATCAACCCCACATTAAGGCAAGAAGCCAGCAGCTGTCTCACTAAAATGCCTCTGAACAGTTTCCCTCCCACATGATATCACTCCTCAGATAGTTTCACTTATCCAGGTACACACAAATCTAAATTTGAGTTTATTATTTAACAAGGGATAGTGTAAAATGTGTGCTAGGTGTTGGTTACCATGAAAATGACCAAAATGGTTAACTAAAGCAGTGAACAGAAACACTAAGGGTCCTTCTTGATGTCTTGAACCTCAAATACCCAAACAAGATCCAACTCTCCCAGACCAGTGATCCTGCAAATGAATAACTGACTCATTTAAAATAACCCAGTCTTATGGTCATATGATATCTACTAAAGCAACTGATGATTATGGCTTCATTTTGTTGCGGCTTACAATCATTTCTAAAAATCCATTATGAAATGTTTCCTGAAATCATTGTCACTCACTGCTTTGTTGTTTAAAGAAGCCATTTTATTAATTTTTGTTTTGTTGTACTTGTGTTTGGTTTAGGTTGGGACTCATTTATCCATCTTGTTTATACTAACACATATTACTTTCTTAAGCCTCTGTGGTAAACACCCAATGCTAATGAAAGTGACCATATCGGGGAGATTGGGATATATTTTTTAGCAAAATAAATATTGAGCTTATGGGCCAAGGGAAAGAAAGGGGCTTATTGGCTGGGAGTGGTAAAGTGGGGGAGAGATTTATAGAGAAAGGGAGCAGCAAATGCCAAAGGCCCATAGAAGAGACCATGGCATAAGGCAAGAGCAACTCCCCCAAATCCAAGAGTGTTTTTAGGAAAACTATTTGACCACTAAGAAAAAAGTGTTTATATATGAGACTAATATGCAAACAAATAAATATTCACTATGGACAACCAAATAGAAAATGTATTTTAAGAAAGAGGATTGCATTTACAATAGCAAGAGATATGAAATCTGTTGAAAAATCCAACAGAAGAGATGCAAATCCATTATGGAGAAGTTTTTTGGTTTTTTTTTTGTTTTGTTTTGTTTGTTTGTTTGTTTTTAAGATTTTATTTATTTATTTGAGAGAGAGAATGAGAGACAGAGAGCATGAGAGGGAGGAGGGTCAGAGGGAGAAGCAGACTCCCCGCCGAGCAGAGAGCCCGATGCGGGACTCGATCCCGGGACTCCAGGATCATGACCTGAGCCGAAGGCAGTCGCTTAACCAACTGAGCCACCCAGGCACCCCCCATTATGGAGAAGTTTTTTAAGCTTTTTTAAAAGACATAAAAGAAGACCTAATAAGCTGGATTGGACACCATAGTCATGGTTGTAAAGACTTTAATATCATATAGATGTTAATTTTCCCTTGAATAATTCACATGTGCAATGAAATTCCCATCAAAATTCCAAACAGAATTTTCATGGAACTTGTTGGAGTGATCTTAAAGATCATTTGAAAGAGTAAGGGCACAAAATAACCAAGACAATTTTGAAGTCAAGAATAAAAAGAAAAAGATGAAAAATTGATATACCACACCAAATATCAACACTTATGAAAAAGCTCTTGTGATTAAAATAGTATGGCATTCACCAAGGGACTAATTTAACAAAATATCCCAGAAATAGACCTTCACATTTATGGGAACTTGAAATATGACAGATATGGCATTATAAATCAGTTGATAAAAAATGGGCTATTTAATAAATGGTGCCATGACAACCAGCTATGCATATGGAGAAAGAAAAATTATCTCATACTCTATCAATTAATTTCAGATAGACTAAAGATTCTACCGTTTGCGATCTTTAGCAAATTGTTTAATTTCCCCATCCCCTAGCTTCCTCATCTGTAAAATGGGAATAATAATAATAGTACATAATTCCTATGGTTGTCATGAAGATTAAGTGAGGTAATTATTTGTAAAGCACTTAAAATAGTATCTGGCACATTGAAGTGTTTGTTAAGTAAGTAAACTAAAGTCAAATGTTAAAGACAAAACTGAAAACTTCTGGAGGAAAATATATGCACATAACTTTGTGACATCAGGGAAAGTGAGAATTTTTAAAACTAGATGCAAAAATCATGAACGTAATGACAAAGATGAAAGAACTGGACTACATTAAAGTTTACAAATCTTTCCAACTAAAGATAGCAAAACTAATATTTAAAATCAACCCAAGACTGAGAGAAGACATTTGTAACAGATAGAAGAGAAATTTAGAGAGTATATAAAGGGCTCCTACAAAATAAGAAAAAATAAAAATGGAAAATATGGGCAAAGGATATGAATAGGCAGTTCAAAAAAGAAGAAATCCAAAAGGTCAATAAATGTAGGAACTGGCTTCAAACTCACTGACAATCAGGGAAACAACTTGAAATGACTACATAATATCCCTTATAGCCATCAGTCCAGCAATCCTTGGAGAAAAAGTAGAGAAATGGAAATGTTCATATCCTACTGGTGGAACTATAATTTAGACAACCACATTGGGGAAAAATTTGGAAATATCCAAATATCCAGTAAATTTAAGGCTTAGCATACCCTAGAATCCAATATAACCCTCCTTCCATTATAACTAGCTTCTCATACAGGTGCCCCATTTCCATTAGTGATAATTCCATTTTCCCAGTTGCTTAGATCAAACGTCTTGGAACCATCCTTGACTCCTCTGTCTCTTTCATACCACATCTGATCCCTCAGAAAGCCTATTGGCTTTATGTCAAAATATATCTAGAATCATACTATGTCTCACCACTTCCACCAGTGACCTCAGGTCCACATCCCAATCACTTCTCTCCTGGACCATCACAGTAGCCTCTTACCAGTCTGTTTCTACTCTTGCTGGCTTTTAGTGTATTTTCAGCCAGAGTGATCCCATTAAACTCAAGTCTGATCAAATTACCCCTCAGCTCAAAATCCTCCCTTGGCTCTCCATTTCATTCAGAATAAAAGCTAATAATATCAAATGGCCACAAGACCCCCCATGATCTAGTCCCCATTCTTCTTTGACCTCATATACTATCTCTGCCTCCCTTGATCCCTCTGCTCTAGTATATTGACCTCTGAGCTGGTCTTTGAATTTGGGGTATGCTTCCTCTGCAGGTCCTTTGCACTTGTGGCTCCCTGCAGCTAGAATACTTTACCCCCATAAGTTCATACCTCCTTGATAATCCTACACAATGGCATTTTCTTAATGAAGATTTTCCTGGACAGCTCTATATAAATTCCAACAATACCTCCCCACATTCTCCCACATTATGTAAGTATATATACTCACATAATCTATAACCTTCTTCCCCACCTTATTATTTTCCTGTTCTTCTTAAGCAGAACATCTCCCCTTTTTTTTTAGGGGAGTGGGTGGGGAGAAAGAGGGAGGGGTGTCTTTCTCATCTCTTTCAAATGTAAGCTTTGGGAGGACAGTTCACTATGATATGCTTTAGAACAGTACTCAGGATATAGTGGACACTCAATAAATCTTGGTTAAATAAGCAAATGACTATATAAATTACACAGCTACAATCTTCCAAGCATTGTTTTAGAGCTGGGAAATAGAAATAGTGGGGTGAGGGGGAGAAGAGTCCTCATCCTCAGGGAACTAACAATCTTCAGGGGGGAAAAATGATATACAGTTATGTCTAATACCATAAACATATGGATATATAATTTAAAATGATTAAGGATGTTAGGAAGGAATATTCTGTTGTTTCCACCCCACCAGGCTGGGGTTTTTTGTTTTGTTTTTGGATGCTATATTAACTGTGAAAGTGTGTCATCCACCTTATGATGATAAATCATTTCTTAGTATCCTCACTTCCCCCTACCAGAACCATCAGCCAGATTTCAAGAAGTCAGAAATATGTGTTTCTGTCCTGTGTTCTAATGTCAAAGGGGATCTCACTCAAATTTTTCACTGATACTATAAGCCTGAGTGACAAACTGGAGAGCTCCTGCCTCTTTCTGTAAATGCAAATCAGCCTTACAGATGGGCAATGCTTTCAAATCACTGGAATGCCAACATCTATCCACCTGGTGAAGCAGATTCTGTGGGAGGTGGGGTGTCATGTCTTCTTCTGTTCATGGAATTTCATGAGTTTTTTTTATGACTAAAAAGGATTTCAGAAGCCCGCCTTGCAATGGTGAGATGCAGATGGCTTTTGGAACATAAAGCCCCAAATCACCAACTTTTCATCATTTCTTCCAGCCCAGCCCTAAATCCACACTCAGTTGCACTTAAAAAGTAGGTGAAAGATCTTGGGGAAAAAGCCACAGAATGCTTGAAGATTACACTAGATGAAATGAATTATCTTTATTGAACCCAGATATAGAGAGGCACTCGCCCATGAGGAATTCCACCACCAGGCCAGAGAGTATTCTGTCTTGGAAGGGCACACCCTGAACTGTGCTCTTATGTAACTAGAAGGTTTTGTCTTTTCACCTCTTTATTTGGCAGCCATGGATCTGGTTTTCATTGTCTTCACCACATGGTCTCTCCTTGGTGTATGTTGTGATTGTTGACTTACAGAGCATCAAAAAGAAACAAAACAAATCTCCAAACAGCAGAATTTGGCCAGAGCCAAGAGCAACTCTCAGAGTTTGAGCTGAACTTACTCAAAACTGGGCAAGGAGACAGAGGCTTACAAAAATGCCTTTTGTTTGAACCAAAGACTGAAGCCAAGGCATCTGTGTCCAGAAGTGCTTGTTCATGGATGGATCTCCGATCCCAACCTGCACAAAGCCAGCTGGATGAGGCTCTTGGCAGCTGCGTCTCAGAACCGACACAACAACCTGCCTTGCTTCAGCATTCGAGTGTCTCTAGCCCCATGGAGCTTGGAGAGTTCTAACAGATTCCCTCATCCATGGCAATAGATCTTGAAAGTTAAAAATTGTGCTCACATTCCAGGAACACTGCAACCATTAACTCAGTGACACAGTCTATTACTCTACTAATTGCATCACCATAATCTCAACTGCCCAAAGATGCCATGCCCGCCAGTAAGACTTCACGTTTAAATAATCTAAGCTTCCCCATGTCTCAGGTCAGGTAACCAGCACCCAGCTCAAGAAACAGAATGACTAGTGCCACAGAAGCCTCCGGCATGCCCTCCTAGCCCCTGCATTGCCAAGGGTAACCACTGTCCTATCTTCTAACAGCATAGATGAATCCACGATAGACCATTCAGATCACAGTTACCTTATTATTCTTTGTGCAATCAATAAATTACTTATGTTATACATCTTATTCCCTATCCCACTCGCTTCATTCGTTACCCGTTTATAGGCAGCAGAGCTGAGAGACATGAATCCCAGCTGCCAGGGTTTGATTCCCAGCTCGACCATGACTTACCCTCATAACACCTCTGTTCCCTCATCTTTCAAATGAGGGCAACAAACTAGGATTATTATGAGGAGTAAATAAGATAATATGTGTAACACTATCACATAGGAAGCAACCCATAAATTCTTTCTTTACTTACTTCCATCCATTCCTTCCAATCTTTCTTTTTTTCTTTCAGTCATTCATTCTTTTTAGTTTGTTTTCCTTAGCAGTATCCCTGGAAGTAGCTTCTGGCACCTCCTCCCTTCGGCAGCTGCCAACATAGCCAGTTCCAGGGCAGTTCCCGGGCAGCTCTGGAGCTCCTGCTGCATTCTCACACCATGTCCCGAGAATAGCTCACAGGGGACAGACCTTCACCCCATGGGGCAGGGGATGGCTGCAAGGCCACAGCTTCCACCCCACCCTCTTGGTGTGATTACCCTCCCCCAGCGTCTAGTTCCAACAGGGCAATCATTGAGTGGAGGGCTCTCCCCTCACAATTTCTTCCCAACCTAAATGGCACTGTCATGACCCCGTATTCCCTGGGCATTTCTTCCCTCTCCCTGCCAACCATAACCCCATATCCATGGCATTTCTTCCCTCAGCCTACCCCTCATGACCCCATATTCCACGGGCAATTCCTCCCTCAGCCCACCCCTCATGACCCCATATTCCCTGGGCATTTCTTCCCTCTGCCTGCCAACCATAACCCCATATTCCATGGCACTTCTTCCCTCAGCCCACCCCTCACGGCCCCACATTCTCTGGGCATTTTTTCCCTCAACTCGCCCCTCATAATCCCACATTCCCTGGGCATTTCTTCCCTCAGTCCGCCCCTCATGACCCCATATTCCCTGGGCATTTCCTCACTCAGCCCGTCCCTAATAACCCCATATTCCGTGGACATTTCCTTCCTCAGCCCGCCTCTCATGACCCCATATTTCCTGGGCATTTCTTCCCTCAGCCCACCCCTCACAACCCCATATTTCCTGGGTATTTCTTCCCTCAGCCCACCCCTCACAACCCCATATTCCATGGCATTTCTTCCCTCAGCCCATTCCTCACAACCCCATATTCCATGGCATTTCTTCCCTCAGTCCGCCCCTCACAACCCCACATTCTCTGGCATTTCTTCCCTCGGCTTGCTAGTCAGTTCCCAGGTTCTTTCAGGTTTGTCACTTTTAGATTTCTTAAACCCTCTCTCTACCCACTACCACTGCGTTAATTCATTCCAACATCTGTCTTCCTGATTACATACAATACCTTCATAACAGATCCTGCCTCCAATTGGGGTCCTCATCAGTGCATTTCGAGGTACGAGCAGAGCAGTCAAGGGCTCATAAGATCTGCCTTTCCTCCATCCCTGAAAACCCCAGGTCCCCTCCTCCCTTGTTGCCTCAGCCCACACCTGTGATTCTCATCCTGAAGCCTCCCCCTTCTCCTTCCCCGGGTCTGGCTCATGAATGCCTGGCCCCAGATGACTGCCGGGAGAGCAAGTCCCCCTACCAGGGCCCACATGTCCGGGGACGGGAGCTCAGCCATGCACAGCCTGTCTCTGCTGCCCTTGCTCCTGGAAACCGCGTGGTCTGCACATAAGAGAGCAGGTGATGAAGCAGTGCCCATTTTCCAGGCCTCTCCTGACTCCCTGCACACGCTGAGCTATTACAGTACCATGGCAGGCAGGGTGGGGACATGATGACACATGGAAATGTGAGAAATAGTCCTGAACATCCAGGTACATGCCTGGCATCGTGGTCTCGCCAGCCGAGGCTGGAGCAATGGTTTCAGGGTGACTGTGTGCGCCAGCTTGTCTCCTTACTCCGAAGCACCCCCACCCGGGCCACACCAGCCACCACAGTGCCTGTTAGGAGAGGCTCCTGAGCTCTGGACATCTCAGAGGGAATCGGATGGGAACAGGTTCCCTGATCGGGAAGACCAGTCGGGCTGTGGCTGGACTGCCAGGCAGTGCATGTCCAGGCAGTAAAGTGGTGTGTCCCCAGCAGCCTCAGTGCAGTCGCCCAGCAGCCTGCTGCCCCCTCACCTCCCACCAGCCTGTGATGCACCAGCCTTCAGAAATGGAGCACTGGGTGTTATATGCAAACAATGAATCATGGAACACTACATCAAAAACTAATGATGTAATGTATGGTGATTAACATAACATAATAAAATAAAAAAATAAAAAGAAAGTGAGCTCTGAAGCCCCTTCAGTCCTAGATGTGGCCTCACACAGAGGGAAAGAGGACACTTTCCCACTTACCAGAAGAAAAAAAAATCAAAGAACACATGTCATTTAGCAAAATACAGAAAACATAAATATCCATTCAAAGAAACACAAAATAGAGAAAGAGGATTTAAGTAAGAGCAATGTTATAATAATATATGTAAATGAGATACATTTGATTGGAGTAAAAAATTACCATGTGCTACGTGAATGAGGATGGTCTTCAGCAAAGCAACTCAGAAAGGCTGGGAAGAGAAACAGGGCAGAGGTGTACCAGGAACCAGCCAGTAGAAATGAAAACAAACCAGGGCCTTCCATATTAAGATAATAAAACTAGTTGAATTTAAAGTTTAAAAGGCGTTAAAATTACACTAAAACCACATCATAACAAAGAAGTATATAATCCAGGAAAAAATTGGACTGTCATAATCCTTTATGTGTCCAATAACATAGCATTAAGTATCAAGCAAAAAAAAAAAAAAGCTATAAATGGAAGAAAAGGACACCTCCTTATAGATGTTCTCATTATCAAAAATAGCTTCCCCTCCGGCACAGCAAAGGAAACCATCATCAAAACGAAAAGGCAACCTACTGAACAGAAGAAAATATTTGCAAATCATCTGAAAAGGGGCTAAAACCCAAAATATATAAAGGACTCATACAACTCAATAACAACAACAAAAAAAATCCAATTAAAAACTGGGCAGAGGATCTAAATAGACATTTTCCAATGAAGACATACAGATGACCAACAGATACATGAAAAGATGCTCAACATCACCAGCCATCAGGGAAATACAAATCAAAACCACAATGTTGGCGAGAATGTGGAGAAGCAGGAACTTTTGTGCACTGTTGGTGGGAATGTAAATCAGTACAGCCACTATGGAAAACAGTAAGGAGGTTCCTCAAAAAATTAAAAATAGAACTACTCGGGCGCCTGGGTGGCTCAGTTAGTTAAGCAACTGCCTTCGGCTCGGGTCATGATCCTGGAGTCCAGGGATCGAGTCCCGCATCGGGCTCTCTGCTCGGCGGGGAGTCTGCTTCTCCCTCTGACCCTCCCCCCTCTCATGTGCTCTCTGTCTCTCTCATTCTCTCTGTCTCAAATAAATAAATAAAATCTTTAAAAAATAAATAAATAAATAAAAATAA
The DNA here is from genome assembly GCF_054177405.1 of Leptonychotes weddellii. Classification (NCBI taxonomy): domain Eukaryota; kingdom Metazoa; phylum Chordata; class Mammalia; order Carnivora; family Phocidae; genus Leptonychotes; species Leptonychotes weddellii. Next base: position 34,533,707 of record NC_138374.1, on the reverse strand, counting down.
AAATAGAACTACTCTATGATCGAGCAATTCCACTTCTAGGTATTTATCCAAAAAAATGAAAACACTAACTCAAGAAGATATATGCACCCCATGTTTATTGCAGCACTATTTACAATAGCCAAGACAGGAAACAACCTAAGTATCCATTGATGGACCAATGGATAAAGAAAATGTGATGATAGATAGATAAATAGATAGATAGATAGATAGATAGACAGACAGACACACATTGGAATATTATTCAGTGATTTAAAAAAATGAAATCTTGCCATTTGCAACAACATGGATGGAACTTGAGGGTATTGTGCTAAGTGAAACAAGCCAGACAGAGAAAGACAAATACCATATGATCTCACTTACATATGGAATAAAAAAAAATCCAAGCTCATAGATACAGAGGACACAGATTGGTGGTTGCCAGGGGCAGAAAGGTGGGGAGTGGGCAAAAGGGGTCAAAAAGTACAAACTTCCAGTTATAAGAAAAATAAGTCTTTTTTCCTTTTTTTAAGTAAACCCCATGCTCAGCGTGGAGCCCAATGCAGGGCTTGAACTCACAATCTTGAGATCAAGACCTGAGCTGAGATCAAGAGTCCAATGATTGACCAACTGAGTCACCCAGGCTGCCCAAGATAAATAAGTCTTTTTTAAGTTATACATGGGGATGTAATATATAGCATGATGACTATAGTTAATAACACCATATTGTATATTTGAAAGTTGCTGAGAGAGTACATCTTAAAAGTTCTCATCACAAGAAAAAATTATTTTTGTAACTATGTATGGTGACAGATGTTAACTAGATTTCTTATGGTGATCACTTCACAATATATACAAATACCAAATCATTATACACCTGAAACTAATATAATGTTATATGTCAATTATACTTCAATTTAAAAAAAAAAATAGCTTCCCTTCCACTTCATTTGCTATGCTCTTGCCCCACTTAGGTTTATTTATTGATACTGATCAGGGTTTGAAATTACATAATTTATGTTTACCTGGTTATTGTCCATCTCCTCCCACTAGACAATAAATTTCACAGAATTCCCAACATCTACAATCATAGTATGCTAAGCATTCAATATATATTTATTGAATGAATCACTTAATAACAATATGAGGGGGAAAAAATCTCCAAATTGGAAATGAGAAAGGAAAACTTATTCCAAACACAAAGAACATTAAAGCAATTGTTAGAGAATATTCAATTATCTGGTAAATAAATGAGAAAACTTAGGTAAAATCAAAAAGTTTTCCTAGGAAAATGTTATCAGTATTAACAGAAATATTGGTTTAAAAAAAAAGTATTAGTATGTGGCCAGCCAGATAGATAGACAGACAGACATATGGTCAGCCAAATACAGACACACACAGGTCTTTGAATACTTCATATTATTAATTAGAAAAAATATGATTGAAAAGTTAACAGCAAGTCCAATGATTAGGTAGGTAATCATATCTTCAGCTTTAATAGGTTATGCCATATTTTTTTCCAAAATGATTATGTTATACCCCCAACCAGCAATGCTTAAGAGTTCCTACTGTACCAACAGCTGGTGTGGTCATACTTTCCATTTTTGCCAAGTTGGGGGATTTAAAATTTTATGTTGTGGTTTTAATTTGCATTTCCCTGATAGCTAATGAGGTTGAGCATTTTCCATATGTTCAATGAGTTTTGGTATTTCTTCTTGTACAAAATATATCTTCAGTTATTTTCCTGTTGGGTTCTTTGTCTTCTTGGTTTGTAGTTTTATTTATATATATTAAATACTAACCCTTTGTGGTTATATCTATTGGGAATATCTTTTCTCTTTGGTTTGTCTATTCACTTTCTTCATGGTACCTTTTGATGACTATAAGTTCTTAATTTTAATGTGGTTGACTTTATTAATCTTTCTACTTCTGGTGTGTGCTTTTTACATCTTGTGTGAAAAATCTTTCCAAACTGTGGAAATCATATATATGTTCTTCTAAAAATTTTTAAATCTTGCCTTTCACATTAAAGTTACATACAAATTACTATGATATAATAATGTTCTAAGCATTAACTGGTTTACTCCTCTAACAAACATATCAGGTAGGTATAATTATTATCGCATTATCCTATTTTACAGATAAAGAGATGGGGCACTGAGAGGTTAAATAACTTGAACTAGAAATGATGGAGAGAGAATTTGAACTTGAGTTCATGCTATTAACCACTATGCTGGTAAATTTCAAATTTATTATTTTAATCAATTTCTAATGTTATTTTTGGTGTACAGAAATGCAAACAACTTTTGTACATGGATTTTATACCCAGTATCCTTACTAGGCTTTCCTAATTCTCCTAATTTCACTGTATATTCTGTGGGATTTTAACATATAGACAATAGTATAACTGCCAATTACCATATTTATAATTCTTCCATTCCAATTTTTATTCATCTTAATTACTTTTATAGTTTTCTTGTGAACATTTCAAAGTCTTTATATAGGATTAGAATTCCCAGTTCCTTGAGCATTCAGTCAAACTCCTCATAAAATTAACTAGGCCTAGTATTTTCTTTAAGGGTGAATTTTTTTTAACTAAGAATTCATGTCTTTTATGAACAGATTGATTCAGGTTTCCTATTTCATCTTGCATCAGTTTTGGTCACTTATATTTTCTGTAAATATTTCCACTTCATCCGATTTCAGATATATTATCATAAAGTGTTCATTATATTCCATTTTAATGTCTTTAAATCTTGGTTCTATTTGTGATTATGTCCTCTTTCATACCTGGTTGATTTTTTTAATGCCTTCTCTCTTTTCTTATTCTGTCTTAACAGAACTTTGCCATTTTTTAAAACTTTTCAAAAAAATAAACCTAATGCTGCTCATCTGGTCTATTATGTCTTTGGTTTTTATTCCATTAATTTCTACTCTTTAGTATTTATTTTCTTCTATTGGCTAAAAAGTCTGTGTTTTTACCCTTCTCATTTTAATGTAAACATTTAAAGCTATAAATTTCTCTCTAAATATTAGTTTAGCTATAACACACAAGTTTTGATATGTAGTATCTTATTTTTCAGTCCTAAAGAATTTCCATTACAATTTCTTCTTTGTCCCATGACTTATTTAAAGGTATGTTTTTAAACTACCAAACAGATGATGATTTTATTAAATATTTTTTGAGGTTTGATTTCTTATTTAATTACACTGTGGACTCAGAATCTTATCTGTATAATAATGATTTATTAGGTAAACCCAGGTTTAATATATCTTCCTAGAAATGGAATATTTTATCAATAGTCATCTTCTGTTTCTCCAGTAATGCATTTTTCCTTAAAATCTTTCTTCTGCTGTCATCATCAAGACAGTATGGTACTGGCACAAAAACAGACATATAGATCAATGGAACAGAATAGAGAGGAATGGACCCTCAACTCTATGGTCAACTCATCTTTGACAAAGCAGGAAAGAATGTCCAATGGAACAAAGACAGTCTCTTCAACAAATGGTGTTGGGAAAACTGGATAGCCACATGCAGAAGAATGAAACTGGACCATTTCCTTACACCACACACAAAAATAGACTCAAAATGGTTGAAAGACCTCAGTGTGAGACAGGAGTCCATCAAAATCCTAAAGGAGAACACAGGCAGCAACCTCTTCGACATCAGCTGCAGCAACTTCTTCCTAGAAACATCGCCAAAGATAAGGGAAGCAAGGGCAAAAATGAACTATTGGGACTTCATCAAGATAAAAAGCTTTTGCGGGCGCCTGGGTGGCTCAGTTGGTTAAGCGACTCCCTTTGGCTCAGGTCATGATCCTGGAGTCCCAGGATCGAGTCCCGCATCGGGCTCCCTGCTCGGCAGGGAGTCTGCTTCTCCCTCTGACCCTCCCCCTCTCCTGCTCTCTCTCTCTCATTCTCTCTCTCAAATAAATAAATAAAATCTTTAAAAAAAAATTTTTTTT
>NC_138374.1:34479123-34529263 GCF_054177405.1 Leptonychotes weddellii | reverse complement strand
TGAGATCATATGATACATGTCTTTCTCTGTTTGACTTATTTCACTCAACATAATACCCTCCAGTTCCATCCACGTCGTTGCAAATGGCAAGATCTCGTTCCTTTTGATGGCTGCATAATATTCCATTGTATATATATATACCACATCTTCTTTATCCATTCATCTGTCGATGGACATCTTTGGCCCATTTTTTAATCAGGTTGTTTTATTATTGAATTTTAGGAATTCTTTCTATATTTTGAGTAACAGTCCTTTCTCAAATGTGTCTTTGACAAATATTTTGTCCCATGTGTGACTTCTCTTCTAATTCTCTTCATATTGTTTTGTTGTTGTTGTTGTTTGTTTTGCAGAGCAGAAGGTCTTAATTTTGATGAAATCCAGTTTATCAATTGTTTCATGGATTATGTCTTTAATGTTGTATCTAAAACGACATCAACAAACCCAAGGTCATCTAGGTTTTCTCCTATGTTATCTTCTAGGAGTTTTATAGTTTTGCACTTTACATTTGAGTCTGTGATGCATTTTGAGTTAATTTATGTGAAGGATGTAAGGTTTATGCCTACATTCATTTTTTTTTTGCATGTGGATGTCCAGTTTTTCCAGCATCATTTGTTGAAGAGACTCTTTGCTCATGGTAATGTGCCAGGAATGGCCAGTAATCCCTGTACCAACGTTTTAAAGATTACTCCAAACTCTGCTGTGAAAGAGAGGAGAAGGCAAGGGGATCAATGCTCAGAAACAAAGACCTTTTGCTCTTCTTTGCTCCCACTTTTACTGGTCCTTCAGGATAATCACAAATCCTTATCACTGTTTCTCAAGCACGTGATGTGTGACAAGGTGTCTTAACGAAACTAGGAGGATCTGTTTACGGGAAAGATACGATACGCTAATCTGTGTGTTCTACGAGTTCTGCTAAACATAGACTAAGGGACAATGCATACATCTCTTAGATCACAGGGCGGCTGTTTGGGCTAAGAAAGCTTCAGGGAAGGCAACTCCCCGCGGCATTCCAACAGGAGAGTGGCCACACAGGCCTGGGCATTCCAAAGGCCTACACCCTTCTCCGAAACCTTCCATCGCCGTCAGCAGCCTCTGTGTTACATTTTAGCAAGCCAGGTACTATGGATAATTTCATGCGCTACATTAACCCCAACAGTAATGCCTTTACTTCTTTGTCAAAGATCAGGTGATTATATTTGTGTGGGTTTATTTCTGGGCTCTCTATTCTGTTCCATTGATTATTTGTTCTCTCACCAATACCTTGGTTACTGCAGATTTATAGTAAGTCTTAAAGTCAGCGAGTGGTCAGTCCTCCAACTTTATTCTTTTCTCCAAAATTGTTTGACTTTTCTGAGTCTTTTGCCTCGCTATATAAACTTTAGAAACAGTTTGTCACTATCCATAAAATATCTTGCTGGGATTTTGATTGGCATTGCATTGAATCTATAAACCAAGTTGGGAAGAACTGACATCTTGGCAATAGTGAGTCTTTCTATCATGAACATGCAATATCTCTCCACTTACTCAGCTCTTTAATTTCCTTCATCAGCTTTATAGTTATCCTCATATAGGTCTTCTACATAATATTTTAGATTTCTACCAAAAATATTTCATTTTGGGAGGTGTTAATGTAAATGGTATTGTGTTTTTGACTTCAAATTCCACTTGTTCATTATTAATATGTAGAAAAACAATTAACTTCTGTATATTAATTTTGTATCCTTTGAATTTGCTATCATCACTTATTAGTTCCAGAAGTTTTTTTATGCATTCTTTCAGATTTTCTACATAAACAATCATGTCATCTGCAAACATAGAGTATTTTATATCTTCCTTCCTAATCTGTAGACATTTTATTTCCTTGCCTTGCCTTACTACAATAGCAAGGACTTCCAGTACAATGTTGAAAAGGTGGTGAGATAGGGGACATCCTTCCCTTATACTAGATCTTAATGCAAAAGCTTTGAGTTTCTAACCAGTAAGTGTTATGTTAGCTATAGGGGTTTTTTTGTAGATAGTCTTCATCGAGTTAAGAAAGTTCCATACCATTCCTAGTTTACTGAGAGTTTTTATCACAAATAAGTGTTGGATTTTGTCAAATGATTTTTCTGCATTTATTGATATGACCATGTGACATTTTTTTGTTTTTAGTCTATTGACGTGATGAATTGCATTAACTGATTTTCAAATACTGAGCCAGCCTTGCTTCCTGGAATAAAGACCACTTAGTTGTGGTGTATAATTCTTCTTATACTTTTCTGGATTTGATGTGTTAATATTTTGTTCAGAATTTTTGCACCTATGTTCATGGAAGGTATTGACCTGTAGTTTTCTTGCAATGTCTTTGTCTGATTTTAGTATTAAAGTAATGCTGGGCTCATAGAATGAGTTAGGAAGTACCCCTCTGCTTTAATACTCTGAAAGAGATTGTAGACAATGGTATATGGTATCATATCTTCCTTAAATGTTTGGTAGAATTCACCAGTGAACCCATTTGGGTCTGGTGCTTTCTGTTTGGGAAGGTTATTAAATTTTTATGTATTTTCTTTAACAGACACAGTCCTCTTCAGGTCATCTATTTCTTTTTGTGTGAGTTTTGGTAGGTTGTGTTCTTCAAGGAATTAGTGCCTATCATCCAGGTTATCAAATTTCTGGCCATAGTCCCTTGATTATCCTTTTAATTTCCATGTCCAATTCTATTTTTGACAATGTCAAGTCTAAAAAAAGTCATTAGTACTGAAATGTTAGAATTGTTCTCCTTCATTTATTAATTCTCTTTCCATTTCATTCTTTACTCTTTAGATCACAGAGTTCATGGTTGTATTTCCTTGAAAATGTAAGTACTTATTCTTAAACTTCTTATTTAGGTAAGATATTTTGGTATCTTACTTAAGCAGATGTTCTTTCAGAAGGATTTTTATCAGTATTCTGCATGCTATATTCTTTAAGTTTCCAGGAGATGGGGTAGAATGTTTCCATCTTGTTTATTTGCTTTTTTGTTTTTTGAACAAGTTTAGTTTTCTTGCAGCATTCATCTCAGGTCTGTTATTTGCCCCCAAAGGATTTAAATAAACTATCCTCAGTTTTCCTCACTGTTTATTTAAAGTGTTTGGAATTCCATTTTAATTCACCTATTGGCATTTTAGCAATACCTCATTGCATTGCATTTTTAGTAATTGTTCTAGAAATGGTGATATACTTCCTTAACTTTTGCAGCCTACTTGGAGTTCATATTGTACCACCTGTGGCCATACAGGATTTGGACAACATCTGAATCCTTCCCTTAGCCCAGGAACTTGAGTGCTTGAAGTTTATGGGTTTTTGTTTTTCTTTTTGTTTTTTTCATTTGCCAATATGAGGAAGAAAGGAAAAGGAAATTCTTTATATTAGGTATTTTTCTTAAATTCTAAAAGGAAACAAGCCATTCTTTTTCATTTCTTGTCCTTCCTCCCCATTGGTGGATACATGTATCAAACATGCGCGTACACACACACACACACACCATGTAGCTGTATAAATGAATGCTCTCTTGCTGCATATTCATATTTTCAAAGGCTATTGTCACATGGAAATTAATAAGAAAAGATTTTAACCTTCACAGACTTGGTCATTGTGATAGACTTTGTCACCAAGAGCCAAATGAAGTGGAAAACAGACTATATGTATCATGCTTTGGGCCCCATTTTTATGACCACTAAGTTCCCTCAAATCCAAGGATCTTCTGACTCTAGGAGGTGCTGTGCTTAAGTATGTGAAACATCACATCAAAATGTTTTATTTGGTCTCGTGTATTCACAATTACCAGTAAACTGAACTTTGTTTCAGATAATCAACCAGTGGCTTTCTTGGCAGAAAATACCTGAGCATGGGTCATCCTGTGCTGGAGTACACAGCATTAGGGTGAGAGAGGCAGGAGCATCAGAAATGCTCCAAGTTGGTCTGCAAGGACAGAAGTGGTTTCTGGGACAGGTGAGCCTTCAGAGCCATGTTCCATCTAAAACTCTCAAGATGCTTGAAAGCCAAAAGTTTCCATCTGTAGCAAATAAGCCCTCTAGATAGTTAACAGGGACGTTAATGTTTGAAAGCTTTTCCATGGACAGAAATATCGGTCATCTTCTTTTAAACAAAAGGTAAATTTCCAACTGAAGTCAGCATCGGGCACATGAAATGCTATTGGCCATCAGAACCCACAGTAGATACTGAACTGATGTAACAACATCATGTTTATTTTTAGGCAATTACTCATTCATTGGAGAAAGTATAATGAGCAAAACTATTTCTCTTGTGGTGACTGTTTAAACCTTCTAACACTTTCAGAGGCTGTCAATATTTTCACAGGTGTCCTGTTTCCCCTTAAGAACCAGATCGTCGGGGCGCCTGGGTGGCTCAGTCGTTAAGCATCTGCCTTTGGCTCAGGTCATGATCCCAGGGTCCTGGGATCGAGCCCTGCATCGGGCTCTCTGCTCTGCGGGAAGCCTGCTTCTCCCTCTCCTACTCCCCCTGCTTGTGTTCCCTCTCGCTGTGTCTCTCTCCATCAAATAAATAAAAAATCTTAAAAAAAAAAAAAGAACCAGATCATCAATGTCCCATTAGTTAGCTTTTCCCACTTCAATAGATCCCTCATTCTTTCTTCTTTCCCTCTTCTGCTCCTTTTAACTAATCTTCATAAAATTTTTACAAGAGCAATAATGCTCAAAGTAAAAAATTCAAACAGTATATGAAAGTGTAACACAAAAGAAGTAGATCTTCTGCCCTCAGCCCCTGCACTCCCAGAGGTAGCCACCACAAACAATGGCTTCTTTCTAGGACTTCCCCTGCATAGACAATCAGAAACATAACAGATTTATTAATAAAAGGATGGATGAATAATGACATATTTAACATTCTATTTTGTACAAAAGGATCTGCTTAAACAAGTACTCCACAAAGAAGAGCTTCTCTGCGTGAGCTACAGTGTCCTTAAAAGAGTAATTTACTTTTAAGTGACAGAATAACTTTCTTTGGGTCCTGCTATTGGGCAATTTAGAATAAATTCATTTTTAAGGCCTGAATTATGTGCTTTGATTGCTTATTTCTCTACATGATAATAGAAGCTATTCCATTCCACCTCAACCTAATAAAGTAGTCAGATTTAGTGACTTACTTATATTATTACCCTTTTTTGTAGTCTTATGTAGAATATATCTGTATCTCAGGTTGAACTTTGAATGAGATGTTAATTTAGTATTAATAGTCCACTTTTTACCTAAAAAATGTTTGTCAAATTTGAAATCATGAATATTCAGTTTTGTACAAATACACCTATGTATTTGTATATATGTGTAGATTTGTGTATGTTATTTGCTAAAGACTGAGAGGTACAATCTACCTAGTTCAATATTAGTAAAGAATAAATAAATGCACACACACACATACACACACAAAATGTCTAACCAAAAAAAGTCTAATACATATTAAGTATGAAAAACAATTTTTCAAACTTGATGTTTGTTAGGCATGTTTTCCTAGCAGGAAATCTCCACAAGTTTATCTTTCATGAACAGGTTTATCACCCTTTTCATATTTGCATTTTGTCTTACTATACAAGTGTACCCTAACTTTGTAACAATATTCCTAGGTTCGACTACTTTAGAGGTTTTAATATTAAATATTCCAATGACTATCTTTATGTGTATCTTTAGAAAATTGGGCTAGTGTGTCATTAGGAAAAATTTGTATAGGTCTTTATAAAAGTAAATTTTTAACTGATAAATATTTAATAATTGTCAAATATAAAGGAAGGCTTTTTTTTTTTAATTTTGCTCTTTTAAAGTTTCTTCTCATTCTCAAATCACACTCTTTCTTATTTTGGTCTTCTATAAGCCTGTCCTAAATTACGACAAAATTAATCTTTTTAAGAAGTTATGTTGATCTATAAATTCTTCTTTATAGATCCTTTGAACAATTATGTTTCATGGACAAAGCTCAAGGCTGGGGCCTAACAACACCCTCCCCTGTCCCTTTGAACTGGGCATTCTGGAGATTTCACCCCTCAGCCTGACTGGCTGACCTTTGTTGATTTTACTTCAAGCTATTATTCTAATTGACTCGGTCCTGGCAGACATCTGGATGTGTTTTATAACAGACTGTTTTCATAATTCCACAAAAAAGTTCTCAGGATTAATACTTGTTTATTTTCATCTTCCATTGGACCTTAAGTAAACTGGCAGCGAATTGTAGCAGAATTCCTTACTGGAAGCCGTTTTACATAAACGAAGGAGATGGTAAATCCATTAAACCTTGGGCTTTCTGTTGCTTTAAAACCTCTTGCCAATTGAACATTATTCAGGAACGACTATAAAGTCAACCAACAGCAAAACACCCAGGAACATTCGCAGGTTCGGTGGGGTAGAAGCAGCAGGCTGTGTGATTAGGACGTGCAGTTACTCTCCCGTGTGAGTAGAGGGGCAGCAGGAAGAGGCAGGAGTACACTTATGCCTGTGAGCGTGTGGACAGCCAAACACACAGGTGGTGAGATACTTTATTGAGATATTATATGTTTTGTTTTGTTATAGATATTTTTTCCTTCCCCATATGAATATTTTTCCTTTACTTTTGAGATTACACTTTTAGAGATGTTCTAGACACCTAGATTTCAAATTCGGGGCGTTAATCCAGGGCTTTGTTTTTGAAGACCTAGGATCACTGGAGGAATTTAGTTAGGTCTTTCTGGACAGAGGTATATTTATATATGCTAACATATGTTATGTATGTCATAAGGAATTGGCTCACGGGATTATGGCCGCTAGGAAGTCCCAAGATCTGCAGTCAGCAAGCTGGAGACCCAGGAGAGCCAGTTCCAAACTGTCCCAGCTCAAGGCAGTCAGGCAAAGGAGTTCCCTCCTGGTCGTCCTTTGTTCTCTTCAGGTCTTCAACTGATTGGGTAGGGCCCATTCACACTGTACATGTCATCGAGAAACTCTCTCACAGACACACCAGAATCATGTTTGACTAAATATCGGGGCACCTCATGGCCCAGTCAGGTTGACACATAAAATTAACTATCACAACAGGTATGCCCAAAAATGTTAATTGAAGTATTGCAGTTCATGCTCATTTCTAGGGCCCTAGATAACTAAATAAATCCATAGACAAACGAAGAAGGGCCATGCTGCGGTGGTAAAGCAGGCAGGAAGACACAAACAGGAACATTCTCTCACTTATTGCAGGCAACACTCAGAATCCAGCATCCCATCTCGGGAATAGCCCAGAATACATCAAAACTTTGCAGTGGAGTTTCTGTCCTGTACAGAAGAGCAAGCCTCCCATTCCTGGTCCTTTAAGTTCACCCAACCCTTGGATGGAACTTAAAAGCAAGCCACAAACATAAACTGTTCTGAGGCCTTGGTTTCTTGCTACTTATCTCAACCCACTTGCTCTTGCCTTATGCCTCAGGCTCCCAAACCCTGCTCCCTGCACTCAGGCTCTGTATTAGCATTTTCTTCCCAGCCTCTCAATTTGATGGACTCTCACACTCACTTTTGGAGCTTCACAGACCTCAGATTACCTTTAGGCACTAGACTAGTATGGCACATCCTTTGTTCTCTGTAAAAGCCTCTTCACTTCAGCCCAATGCCCGGAGCTCCCAGGCTATGCAGAGGGTGGGGATTGGGGTCTAAACTAGAAGGCAGCTCTGTCCTACAGATGGACCAAGCATCTTGCCAAGTAGTCTCAGACAGAAAGTCTGCTTCTAGGGGTAAAAGAAGAAAAAAGAAATACAGAACAATATCCTATTGGTTCTGTTTCTCTGAAGAATCTTGACTAATACATCTGTCTATACATTTCTACAATTATCTCCTTAGGATAAATTCCTAGGAGAGACATTGCCAAGCAAAAGTATATACACTTTCTAAATTTTGACACATACCATCAAATTTCCATTCAGAAATGTTGTGTTCATTACATTCCCAAACAGCACTGTTTCTCAGTGTTGTTATTTTTAGGTCAGTTTTGTCAAATTCTCATATAAGATTTCTGACTCTAAGATCTTGATTCAAGAAGCCTCCCCCATCACAAGATTACAAAATTATTCTCCTAGATTTCCTTTTAATATTTTGATGGTTTTATTATTTTATATTTAATTAATCTGATAAGGATCTAAATTTATTATTGTTGTTGTAATTTTTGTTTTAGTATTGTGCCAAATAAGTAAGTAGTTGTGCTAATATATTTTACTAGGGAATAAACCCTTGCCACACTGATTTAAACACGATTTTTACTATTTTAGAAATCTTCCTGAATATAAGCATCTGTTTCTGGATGTATGTTTCTGCTCCATCTCTCCCCACTGCTCCTCCTCTGAAGTTAGTTCAAGGCTATTCTGATCACTGAAACATTGTGATATGCTTTAATAGCTATATGATAATTACCAGATAATTACCCTCTTCTTTTCTAGAATTTTCTTGGCTTTCCTTGCATGTTTCATTTTCAGATAAACTTTAGAATCTTTTGGTTAACTTCTGAAAAAAAAATCACGTTGGGATATTGACTAGGGTTACGCTAAGACTGCATATTAATAGAAAGAATCAACATCTATACAACACTGAATACATTCATCCTTAAGATTGTTATCTGCAGTTTTATTTTTTTAATACTATTTTTATTATGTTATGTTATCAGGCTCATGCCATATCCATTAAAGGGATTTGGCAATTTTATTTCATTTTGCAGCAGTTTCTGGAACAGTTTCAGTAAAATAATTATCTGTTCCTTAAGTTTCAACCACATACTCTAAGTTATTATTCCCTAAATAGTCTCTAATTGCAGTTCTGATGTTCTCTGTGACATAAAGAGTTGTTTTTAAAAGTATTTTTGAGCTTTCAATATGTCTTCTTGCCCTTCTGTCATTTATTTCTAGTTTTGTTCTATTGGTGAACACTTTTGAACTTTCCATGTGACCCATGTCTACAACCCCGCAACTCTGTGTGTGAGCTGCACCTCACCCATGGCTCTCCTGCTGTGATCCCTGTTACATGTATATGGGCTTCTGTGCATTTGACTTGGCTTCTCATCTTTGTGTTCATCATCTTTATACCTCTACAATTATCCTTTTCGTGTGGGAGAATTTTTATGTTATGCTTTAATAGCCATATGGCCATTGCCAACCAATTATTTGCTCATGCAAGTTTCTACAACACCTAATCTGTTCGTCATTGCTGCTGGGCCATTTTCATTTGTAACTATGTTTTTCATCTCAAATGCATTGATTTCTTGTCGCAGATTGTTCTTCACAAATTCACAGTACTCTTACGTTTTTATTGAAAATTCAAATCCAGAGCACCTGGGTGGCTCAGTCAGTTGAGCGTCTGACTCGTGGTTTCTGCTCAGGTCGTGATCTCTTGGGTCCTGAGATGGACCCCCACCTTGGGCTCCATGCTCAGTGCAGAGCATGCTTAGGATTCTTTCCCTCTTCCTCTCCCTCCCCTTCTGCTCCTCTACCCACCCCCTCAATTAAATAAATCTTTTAAAAAGAAAAGAAAATCCAGATTTTCAAAATTTCTCCTTTTTCTTGGAGTCAGTCTATAGCTCTAAGTCCAAATGAAACCTGGTGTGTGGTGATTTTTTCCTGTCTGATCATCCTTACAAAGGGAGGTCTGCACAGCATTGGGAAGATCTGTCTAAGACTGCTGGCTTCCAATTAGAATCTCTCAAGCTAAGATCAAAGCACGGAGAAGTCAAGATTTCTAGGCACTCCCTGTTTCTAGGTGAGTTTCCAGTAGTGTGTAGGAGGTAGGAATGGATCTGAAGTTGGAGATGAAGGTAACAGGAGGTTTCAGCTCAGTACTAAGCAGTTTATTTTCATATTTCTTGAAAGCACTGACAAGGCTGCCCTAGATAGAAGCAGGCCCACCCTGCCTCTGCATTTTCTTTCACATGAACCTCTCTCCACCAAGGCAAATAAAAGTGGGTGGACAAAACCCTGATGTTTGGCTCTACCTTCCCCATAACTCATGTTTTCCCTGTGGCTTTTTGTTCTTGTTCCATAGATTTTAAGTCTTATCTCTTTTTTGAGGATACCAAACAGATGTTTTCTAAAACATTCTTCTCTTCCCTGTGAATGATTTTAGTGACTGACTCTCTAAGTCTTCTGGATAACATGTTATTTTCCTTAAGCTGTGGAATCATTCCATGGAAACTTCTTTTTAATGTTTGCTCACACAAGGAAAAACCATATCCAGGCCTGGCACCTGCCAACAGATGCTGGATGCGACTTGCCCTGGGTCACTGCCCCAATCCTTCCCCGATGAGGAGCTCAATGGTCCCCTCCAAAGACTGTCTGGAGAGCTGAGAGATAGAACCCTTAGCCCTATTTTCCCTTCAGAGCAGTCACTCGGGTGGAGCTGGATCTTGGATCTTAGTGAGGCAGTATTGCCCCCCATGGACTGACAGGTTCTGTGGTTAGAGGGTCAGGTGCAGCCTATCAACCTTTTCAGGGTTCTTTGGTGAATAAACTCTACCCATCATCATGCACCACTCACATCTTTTCTCCTCTAGATTCCTTCTCTTGCTCTTTTTTACAAATAAAAATAATAATGTCATCAGTCATGAAGTGCTTGCTCTATTCAAAGCACCATGCTAAGGACTTCATACGCATTCTTCCATTTAATCCTCATGACAACTCTATAGAGATAAGTGCTATTACTGTCACCCCCATTTTATAGATGAGAAAACTGAGCTGAAGAGGTTGAGTGACTTAGCAAATTCCACACAGTTTGTAACTGATAAACATGGAATTCGATCCTGACTATCACTTATCAGCTCTATTAAGGTGCTCCAAAATCAGAGGTCCAGTGTGTCCCTCACACTGCCCTTTGCCCCACTGAGTCACAGGCTGGGTGTCATTGTCTTGGAATGAATTCACAAACGCAGGGCTATGGGTGGCAGAGCATGCAGGGCAGGGGCGATGGCCCCAGCCCTCCTCTGTTCCTATTATATCACTGTGAGGTTTGGGGTGGCTCCTGGATACTTTGACCACCGTGGTCCCACGACGGGTACCAGGCAGCCACTTACCCACCTGGGGCAAGCAAAGAATCATCCTATTTCTGGGTGGCTGTCTTCAATGCCCCAGCTAGGGGAACAGAGCCTGTATGTTTCAAGGATGCATTTCTCAGTCCACTCTTCTCTGTGACATAGACTTAGGTTTCCTTATCATTGCTTTCCAGGGATTTTGTGTACCTTCAGGCAATTTTAATAGAAATGGGAGGTATGGCCGGTCCTCCACTGTGTGGATCAGGAAATCTCTGTGGCAGTTGACTTGACTGACGTTTGTGCTCAGTCTTAGTCTGCCACCTGGTCTCATGCTCCCTTATTTCTGTTTCTTTTTTCATGTTCTCTCATTTTCCTTCAGGCTATGACTGATTTGCCTTCAACTCTGCATCAATGATCAAGCTGTCATTTCATACAACCTCTTGCAAGTTTTGCTAATGGATCAAACTCAACCTGCCCCAATCTGAGTTCACTCTTCTCTCTTCCAGAACTGCTCCCCACATCATGTCACACACCCTGTGGTGACTTCACACCCCTCCCAGGTCTTCAGGCCAGAAACCAAGCTTCTTTCTCTTCATTCTCCTCAGCCAGTTAAGAGCCAATTCACGTAGTTCCACCTCTACATTCCCACACCAACACCTGCCTCTTTTCAACTCTTCTGCCATCAGCCTGAATTGGCCTCCCAGTCCTGAGGCTGATTTTCCTGGGTCCAGCCTCTTACGTATCGGATGCACCCTTCATCTGCTACTACAGGCTCTAACCACATCATACTAAAGCCACGCATATCCCCCAAAGTCTTGCAGAGCATGGCATCCACACCTGATATTCATGCCTCTCCCTGACCTCTGTTTTCATCTCCCATCCCACTTATCCATGATCTCTACAGCCTGGTAGTGCTGGGCTCTCACTCAGCCTTTGTGAAAGCAGCGGCCTCACTCAGGAATGTCTTTCCCTAAACTGCGTCTACTTAACAATATTTGGGCCCCAAATGTAATGCCACCTACTCAGTGGCACTTCTGGGGAGCCCATCCCTACTTATCACCTGTGACCTATTGCTGGTGAATTCTGACTTAATTGATCCCAGCTTGTAATACAGAGCTCCACTTAGCTGTCTACATGTTCTGCTTCAAAGACTACCCTCTAATCAGCCTTTGTGTGTCTGAGCTGGGACAGGCCACAAAACATGGTGGCCATGCAACACTTGGAGTGAACATGTTTATGAGGACACTGCAGCCACTTTCAGGAGTATCCTCACCCTGCTGATTCTCGCAGCAACAGTGTTAATGGGAAGAGCCACATACTGAACTGACTGGCCATGAAAAGGATATCAGATGCTGCACAGCATAATGAAATAATAATTATCATATATAAATAATAATCATAGATACAATCACTAACAATAATGGTAACTAATTATTCAAGTGACCTCAGATATCCTGGCTCAGACTTTGGGTGGGAGTGCTCCTCTCCACTGGAACCTAATTTTGCAAATTATAGAACTTAGCTCTGGGTTTTCTTTCAGAAATTGGAGGCCCAGAGATAGAGGGGCTGTGGTAACTTTGAACTCCTGCTTCCTGTGAACTGCATTTGAAGAGAAAAGTCTGGAATCAGGGAAAATGGAAGTGTGTACATCTCCTTGAAGAACTAAATGTACAAGCTGCCCATTTAGCCCCTGAAAAGCAGGCAATAAAATAGCTAGGGTATCAGTCAGCATATGACTGAGTTATGCTACAGTAACAAACAACCCCCAAATTTCAGTGGCTTCAAATAACAGATTAATATCTTGCTCCTGCTACATGTCCACCTTGGGTTATCAAGGAGGATCTCCTCATAGTCACTCAGGAACCCGGCCTGATGGAGCAGCAACTATTTCCAAAATTCCAGTCACTGTGCCTGAGGGCAATGGCACTGGAAAGGATCTCACATCAGCAATTGAAAGCTCTGGCCTGGAGGTGAAGCATCATGTCCACTCATAACTCATTCACCAAGAAGGAATTACGTGGCCCCACTCAACCACAAGGGAACCAAGAAGTATAATCCTTCTATATGCTCAGCAGGAAGGAAAAGAAGAAAATGTGGCAAACAGCATTAACAATGGCTACAGACAGCTTCATATGCCTCCTCTAGTCAGTAGTATCAATTCTCAGATCAGTGAGACCTGCAAGTACTATGGCAGCTGCTCCAAAGAAGACTGTGGTGATGTTCAAGGATGGCCATAATACTTCTAGCACACCAGGGAACACATAACCGACTTTCACCCTAGAGAAGGGCTCCTTAGAGCCCCCTTATGGTTTTAACTTTTCTTTACTTTTTCTTTTGCACTTGCAAGCTAATTTTTCTACCTTGTGTTAGACTCACCATAGAGAATTAGCTATTAGTAAGGATTGGACTGATTTTGCAGATGGAAAAAAAGTATGAATTATATCTTGATGAAATCACTGACAAATCATGGGCAGAACTGAACCAAGTATTTCCTCCTTTGGTGAGGAGGTCGGTGTTAATCCAGGAGTAAGGCTATCTATACTGGGCTAGATGGTAATAAATAATCATTTCAGAATTCTCCAACTTCCTTTTTTGTTTCATTTACATGGTGAAGCTAGACTACATATCTCCAGTATCTCTTTTGTTCTAAAATGTTGTGAATATAAATTAAGGAAAATTAATTTTCACTGCTGTTATTGCTAAAAATAATCCCATCTTCTTGGCCAGCACCTCATTCTCCCTGAGCCCTAGTTAGAGTTCCTCAGATTAAGTCCTGGAGCCCCTTTTCTCACTTGGTTCCCTTTGTCTGGACAGGTTCCTCCTGTCCTCTGTATGTCTACAACCTCCAGACTGATGGCTTCAGAGGTTCAGATATATGGACCCAGATGCCTCTCCTGTGTCTCCATTTGGGTTTCTCATAGTCATCTCAAAATGTCTGAGAGTGATGGTCTCTCCCACCCTCGATCAGATCCTCCTTCAATATCACCAATCTTAATAAGCTAGTTGCTTGTGCTCAAAACCAAAGAGTTATCCTGGACACTTTCTTCTTCATTCTCATCCAGTCCCACCCTTCCATTCAATAATTATGGCCTATTCTACCTCTAAAGGGCTCAATCCATTCCCTTGTCCCCACCTCCACCACCCCCCTACCCTGGCTGAGCCACTGTCATGGATTTCCTGGACACCTGTAATTAATCATCCCCCACTGCTAGTCTTAGTACTTCTATTTTTATCCCTCCCCAATCCCTTCTACACAGAAGATGGAACAATATTTTTTTTTAAAGATTTATTTAGTTTAGAGCATGGGGGGAGGGGCCGAGGGAGAGGAAGAGAGAGAATCTCAAGCAGATGACCCACTGAGCATGGAGCCTGATGCAAGCCTCCATGTCACGACACTGAGATCTTGACCTGAGCTGAAATCAAGAGTCAGATGCTCAACTGACTGAGCCACCCAGGCGTCCCAAGGTGGAACGATATATTAAAGAAAAAAATTGGATCACAACACTTGCTTAAACTCTTTGGTGGCATCCTCTTTAATTTAGGCTAGAGTCTAAAGTCTCATCAGTCCAATGTCACCCCCCTGCCACTCTTTCTTGCTCATAAGATCCAGCTTCACAGTCCTTTTATTGCTTGAAATTGATCCTTTCTCCTGCCTCAGCACTTTTTCCCACCATGCTTACCCTGCCTGCCGGGTCTTTCCTCTACATCTTTGCTTGACCTATGCCTGACTCCTCCTTCAGTCATCTACCTAATGGTCATTTCCTCAAGGCTTTCCCTGCCATTTATTCCAATCTTGGTCCCTTCTAGATTGCTGCTTTTATTTCCTTACATCATTTATCACACATTTTAATTATGTTTATTTCCACTATTAATCACTTGCTTTCTAAGTTATAAGCTCCATGAGAGGAAGCATGCCCATTCGGTTCATCATTCTGTCCAGCCCTCTGTCCACAAAACTAGTAGTCTTTGTGCATAATAAGCATCAAGAAATCTCTGTATACTAAATGAACAACTCTAACTACCTAACTCTTGGAATATTGTAACAAAGATGACTTCTAAGGTCATTCATCATGTTACCAAAAAAAAAAAGCAAAATGACACATGCACAAAGCCATGACAACATTCTATGTAATAGAAAAAGACTGAGCTAAGCCATGCCCATAGTCAGGAACAAGTTAAATAAATGATGGTATATCTGCATAATGAAGGATTATACAGCTCTAAAAAGGAGTAAGAAGATCGTTAGATATTATTACATTAAAAAACAAAAGGCAAGGTGCTGAAGAGTATGCTAGCTCTTATCTAAGAAAGGAGACAATATAAATAGGTGTGTGCCTGTTTTCTGTTATTTAATAAATGAAATGAAGAAAACAAAACTTAATTCTTTCAAAATGTTTACCTGTGAGAGGCTCCTGGGTAACTCAGTCAGTTAAGCCTCTGACTCTTGATTTCAGCTCAGGTCATGATCTCAGGGCCATGAGACCGAGCCCCAAGTCAGGCTCCACACTAGGCATGGAGCCTGCTTGGGATTCTCTCTCTCCCTCTGCCCCTCCCCCCACTCAATGAAACTGTTCACCTCCACTGGATTTATCTTAAGGACAAAAAGAATACAAAGAAATTTTTTAAAGGATTCCATAGTCTTATTTTTATTAGTAATAAGTGGTGCTGTTGATACTATTATTTTAAAGCTACACATACACACAGACACACAGACACACACATACCCCACAGTGTTATTGGAAGTCAAGAACTTTTAGTGTAAGAGTGAAGAACATTAACATAAAATCAAATAAGTTAAATAAAATCCTTGTAATCTTTGTTTTTAAGATTTTATCTATTTATTTGAAAGAGAGAGTGTGAGAGAGAGAGAGTATGAGCAAGGGGAGGGGCAGAGGGAGAGGGAGAAGCAGACTCCCCACTGGGCAGGGAGCCAGAAGCGGGGCTTGATCCCAGGACCCTGGGATCATGACCTGAGCCAAGGGCATAGGCTTAACCAACTGAACCACCCAGGCACCACAAAATCCTTGTAATCTTACATTTGATTTAGAAATACAAGTATGAACTCATATTTTTCTTTTTCAAATAAAAAGAAATACATCTTTTCTAGTTCTGTGCAAATATATATTTCCACTGAAAATATCTAGAAGCAATGAAAAGCAAATAGTAATAATCACTTAGCATACAGACTTTAGTATTCAGATCTCAGCAGAAAATGTATAAGATGATTCTAGACTACTTTTCTTATACCAGAAAACAAGGAAGTCACCCAAGACTACCAAGGAAATGTCAAAAGGACCCAGGGGCTAATCTGAAAGAATTCTCATTGGCCAAGATGGGACAATTTAAACATTTAAAAAAAAAAAAAAAGCTTGCAATGAGTTGAACTATATCAAAGAAGTTAAAATCCGTTTGAGCATAATGACAGCAAAAAGACTGCATTGGTCACATTGGAGATTGTTAGAACCAGATCATTATTTTGAAAACTAGTAAATAAATAGAAAGAATCAAGCATTTATCTGGACTTTCCTGTATAAACCATCTTTTGGGGAAAGCAAGCA
Organism: Leptonychotes weddellii; assembly: GCF_054177405.1. Taxonomy (NCBI): domain Eukaryota; kingdom Metazoa; phylum Chordata; class Mammalia; order Carnivora; family Phocidae; genus Leptonychotes; species Leptonychotes weddellii. The sequence continues at coordinate 34,512,698 of NC_138374.1, read as the reverse complement.
TTGATGACCAAAGGTTATTATTTATAGAATAACTTCAGCTATAAATGCAGAAAGAAATATTGTGTTAGAGTGTCAACCTTAATTTAAAAATGAACCTGACAATGAACATCAATAGCTTCTAAATCCATTGGGTGGAAGTTTGATGAGAAATTTCTTATTGGATGGATCAGGCTGACATCACCTGAGCCCACTGATAAATCTTCACATCCCAAAGGAAAGTCACTAGCCTTCCAGTGTTCCTGGTGAGATGCAATCAGAAAGACACAGCATCAGCTGGGAAATAGTTTTGCAAAAAATCCAAGTCTGATCAAGCCTCTGAATCTAATTATCAATTTATACAAAACAAGATAGAGGAACAGCACCATAAAGTGAAGTCAACAAATCCAGAATGTGGACAACTCTACAAGACAAATGACTCAGTTTCTTCAATAAATAAATAACAAGGGAAAAAAGGAAGAGGAAATTTTGGTTGATATATATATAGTACACACTGTTATTTCCTTTTTTTAAACTATGAAAAGAATCAGGGAAATTTAAGCATTGATTGGATATTAGATGATATTAAGGAATTATTTTGCATAATTATAGTACGATAATGGTAAAATTGTTATGTTTGTTAAAATAGCCCATTTCCCTTAGAAATACATAGTTAGGCATTTATCAGTGATATGGTATCTCTGGATTTTCTTTTAAATAATCCATTGGGAGAGATTAATACAGGGATGGAAGGGATGGAGGACAAATGAAGCAAGAAAAAAAATTGTAGCTTAATGCTTAATGCTTCAGTTCCCGAATCTAAGTATCTACTTTCCAGATATCAATAATCATGTTCCTAGTTATATTAGAGAATAAAAATCACATATGGTTTTGTGGCAATAGTTATAGTTTTAAATATAAGACTAATTAAGGTATTTCCTAAGTATTGTTCATGTGTTCCTCACCCTAAGCACAATGGATTGGCAAAACCAATAGCTCCCTCCACCCTTAGGTCACTTGTTGGGGAAACACCTCAGCTGCCACCTCGATCACCATGCTGCTCCCCTACACCCAGGCCAGGTGCTGCAGTTTACACAGGCTGCTCTTGGAAGGACAGAAACCCAGTCACATGGCCACCCAGCTCCAGGTTATGGCGTCTCCTCTCCTTCCAGCCTAGTCCTGAGGGCTCAAAGCAATGTGTTCTGCACATTCTCTTGACATCTCATGGCCTATACTTATCAACTTAGACTGGAGATTCTCTATAGACACCTGCCCCTATTTCTTCCTACTCAACCTCCTTCCCTCTCCTGACAGAACTCCCAGCCATGTCCTTTGCCTGAAAGTCTCCTGCCTTCATGAATTGGTTCAAACAGTCTCCCTGCCTTCTCAGCACATGGGAAAATGTGGATTCCCCTCTCTCACCTCTAATGATGAATGAGTCATTGCCCACAAACCTTGGTCAATCTGAAATCATTACAACCAGAGAGAACGAGCCTCTAAAGATTAGAGACAAGTAAAGAGTCCAAAGACACGTCTATTTAGCACAAAGGACCTGTGGGTGTTTAAAGGCAGAGGGCAATCAGTGGTTAAGATCGTATCAGTCAGTGATTGCCCTGTTTTCTTGGTGACCTGTCACCCTGAGGGATACAGGATGCTGTCACATAGCAGGCCAGAGCTTTGGGATCAGACACACATTGATTTGGAATCCATATTAGCCTCTTTCTAGACATTTCAATTTGGACAATAACTGTCACTTTCTGGGCCTCTGGTTCCTCCTCTGCGCAATGATCTCAGTAACCCTGCTTCACTGGATTGCATGAAACATTACATGCAAGCCCTGCACACTACGCTTGCATGCAGGAGCCCTGGTGAGTTTCTCTGTGAACTCCAAAAGGGTTACTTTGGCAGCCAAAATGGATTTTTCTGGAACATCATGTCCATGCTCAAAGCAAACAGTTTATTCATCTCATCTTGTTCCAGAAGTCGTCCTTTATCTTTTTGGGTTTCTGGCCTAGCTCTCCAGCCCTGGAAGCCTTTGGCCCCAGCCCCCTTCTGAGTTCAGGGCTCTTGCATTCATTAGATCATGTGGCAGCAGCATCCCCTGTCACTTATCTCGATAAGGCACCGTGGGAGGGAATGCTCTGGTGAGGACTGCATATCTGAATGAGGGAAAACAGAAGATTCTGCAGTTCTCTACTCCTCTGAAATTGATGAATGATTTCCTGCCAAGGCCAATCAAGCTGCTAATTAATGATCTGGTAATGGCACCCACTGTCCCCTGCCCAGCTCATTTGTCTTCCCTGCATGGACAGATTAAGGGCTGTAAATATAGTCTTGGGCTCTAGTTTGCCCCATGGGTTTCTCGTTCTCTGTTGTTTTAAGGCCTAGTGGCTTAGGGTAGGTACCAATGGTGAAGGGTGAAGGGTGAGTGTCCTTGCAAGAGTTCCCAGGGACGTCAGGGGCAGGACGAGGGGAAGAGATAACATTTGCAAGTATCCAGCACAGACCAGGAATATACAAGTTCCTTAATTCTGTTCATCTCAGGCAAACTTCAGAGGGAAATGAGGTGGGAAGGATCACTCCCATTTTGAGATGAAGGAAGGATGTTCAGAGAAGAGAAGTAGTATGTTCAAGGCTGCATAGCTAGTGAGTGATTCCTATGAGATTTCAACACAATCAGTTTGATTCCAAAACCATCACCTGCAACCACCATGCTGCATGTTTCTGAACAAAGCCAAGTATCTGCAGAAGCTAAACAATACATCTAAACAGTAATGGGTATAATATACACAAAATTCAGGATTTCATGGGAGGAAGGGATGAGCCCCGGAAAGGGCACAAACATAGCCTTTCAAGTTGTGTGGTAATTTCATGGATGGTCATTTTTACATTGGACTTCATTACTGACATATGTTACATAAAATGTACATATCAAATAGTATATTAAAGATCTCATGCCTAAACAAAGGTCTTCTCACTCCCAGTCAAGCCCTTCTCCCCCCTCCACCCCACCCCAGAGCATAAAGCAGCCCCATTCCTAAATGTAATACACTTTCAAACACCAACTACACACAACTGGGAACAGCCCAAGAAACCTTGGTATACCAGTGTTCACACTTGCCTCTGCGAGTGGAAACAACAGGATGGACAGCAACAGGGTACTTGCTCTTGGCTGGTTGTGATGCTGGGCACAGCACATGGAGCTCACCCTCACCTGTGAGGAGAAAGCTCTCCTTCTAACCTCACGGATACTTGCATTCTGTAGTACTTTCCATCCATAGCCATTCTCTCTTCTTTTTACTCCCAAAGTGAGTATCTCCAGAATAAAGGAGGAAGTCAGTGCATGGTGTGGCTTGTGTTGAGGGGGATGAAGGAGTAGATGGGGAGTAAATGGGTGAGGAAGGAAAATCAGCCCACCGGCAGAGGCAGTGAGACCCTCCCCTGGACAGACGGATGGGTGGTAAGGATGGTGCACTGGGGGTCCTAGTGCAGCCTGAAGCAGAAGGGCGTTGCGCATTCCTGCATCCAAAACCTAAACTGTCTCTAGCAAACAGTGGCTCATAACTACACACTGTGCTTGGCCTTTGCCTGAAACTGTACAATGGAGCCACCCCGAAGCTTCCCCAGGGTCAGGGGGCCTACCCAGCCGCCTTGGGAATGGGAAGCACTGCTGTAAACACACAATTCTCTACAAATGCAAGGACAGCATTACAGAAAGATGTTTGGGGTTGAGCAAAAAATTACAGTATCTTAGAATATTTTTAAATGGACTTGGCAGAAGGGCCATGCAAGGCTTTGGCCTTGGCCTTGGCCCTTTCCAGAGTCTGCTAGGCCCTGCAGTCCCCCGGAAGTGCCCCTCTTCCCCCTTCCTCCCTCCCTGCCCAGCCCAATGCCGAGCCCCCACCTTCACCCCTCCTCATTCTCCGACCCTCCCTTCATCCAGGCCAAGCCTGGCTCCCAGGCCTCTGTGTGTCCACTAGGCCCAATGGGTCTGAGACTCCCACATTCCTTTTTTTTTTTTTAAAGCTTTTATTTATTCATTTGAGAGAGAATGAGATAGAGAGAGCATGAGAGGGGGGAGGGTCAGAGGGAGAAGCAGACTCCCTGCTGAGCAGGGAGCCCGATGCGGGACTCGATCCCGGGACTCCAGGATCATGACCTGAGCCGAAGGCAGTCGCTTAACCAACTGAGCCACCCAGGTGCCCGAGACTCCCACATTCCATGCAGAAAGACACCTGTCCTCTACTACCAGGCTCTGCGGAATGGGATAAACCCCGACACCTCACAGAAATAAGCGCCCAAGATGAGGTCTGAGTCAAGCTGTCTTTCCTTGTCCAGCTTTGTAAGGAGCACCTCAGCCCAGAGAATAGGGTCGGGGTGCTACATGCCTCTCCGAATTTCTCTGATCAGCTCCCTACACTCCATGCTGAGGCTAGGGAAGGCAAGGTGAGGGGTCCAGGGCCAAGGAGTTAAGATTGTGCCTTTCAGGTTATTACTTCAACCTCTTTTGGTGTGCCAGAAATTAACATAACCAATTTCTTTTTTTTTTTTTTTTTAAGGTAAAGCCTTCCATAAGCCTCACTGACCTGGCACATAAAAGTTTGTTCTTTGGAGAGAGAGAGAGTCAAACCAAGAAACAGACTCTTAACACCATAGAGTACACACTGATGGTTACCAGAGAGGAAGGGGGGGGTGGGGATGAGTTAAATAGGTGATGGGGATTAAGGAGTGCACTTGTGATAAGCACAGGATGATTATGGAATTGTTGAATCACTATATTGTTCACCTGAAACTAATATAGCACTGCATGTTAACTAACTGGAATTAAAATAAAAACTTTTAAAAAATAATAAATTTTAAAAAATATTTTTTATAAACTTTGCTCTTTGATTCTTTTAGGAGGTCTTCACCCCGTGCACAGGTTTATTCTCTCTAATTTCCATCATATAATCAGCTAATGACAAAAGATCCAAAGAGATGATGGTGAACATTACATCTACCAAATGCTGAGCAGTCTGGATAGTTTCTCAAGTGACACCTGAGGCTCCCTTTGTATACTCTGAGTTTCAGAAGTGCCAGAAGGAGATCTTGATCTATTATTTTTAAATCAGGTAATTCTGGGTTGTGTTTTTTTTTAATAACTCAAACTAGAAAGAAAAAAAAGTCTTGGGTAATCATTTTGCAGCAGCATCACTGCCAAGCCAGTGGGCAATGACAGCTTCCCAGAAGCTGTTATCTTATCTGCCCCAAATTACTCTTACTGGTCCCAAATTAAGGGAAGTTCAGCTTCAGCAAGTCAGAGCAATTCAGAGAAGAAGCAATGCCCTGACCTTTGGCAAAGATAATTAGAAGTTGGTCCTTCTACATTTCTTCTGTTAAACCAAGATTCTCTCCACTTTGAATTTTACAAGGTCCACAGACCACTCCAGAGATCCCAAACCAATCTTCACTTATTGATGGGACAGAGAAAGCATTAACCACATGATGGAGAAAATCACAAATGTCCCTTACTTCTGTTCAAGCCAGATGAAGCTCCTTCCAGGTCCATGCACTGTGGGCCAAACACCAGGGGCATCAGAGGTGGTTAAGAACAAAGTCTTCCTTCTAAGCTAGCACTCCAGTGAAAAAGCAGGCTCACGATAAAAGGCCCCCTGGGACATGGACAAAAGATCATGAGCATCTATGGCTATGACAGGTAAGGTCTGGAAAAGCTCTTGGGGGAGGTAAGATTAGATCCAGGCCACCCAGCAATGACATGGTGCATTTGCAAGAAACATTTGCATGAAAATAAAATAGGCAGGAATTGTTCAAGAAATAACCTAACGTAGTATACATGTGGAGTGTAGAAATACTGAGGTGCCTAAAACCCAGGAAGAAATGTTTTCTAACCCCAACATCCCTCACTGTCACCTACCCCCAAGTCTGGGACATCTAGAAAGAACACCAAAATTGCAAGCAACCGTGATCCTTCTAGACTCCTCCTATTGCACTATTGATCCAAAAGTACCTACTGGCTTCACCTGACCATTTAAAAAGCAATTCTCAGGCCCTTGTTAGTGATTCAGTGAGTATATTGCAAGATGGAGTGATTCTTTCTGAAGTCAGAACAAGTTACCAAAGAGGTCCAGTGCTAAGTCATAAATTGCAAAGAGACAGGGCACTGACCTGGACAGATGGCCTAAACGAAGATACCAGCTCCACCCTCAAGGTCTTCCACAGGTGTTTCAGAAAGGCTGCAGGTGTAGCTGTGGGCTCTTTCACCTGGAACTGCTTCTCCTAAGAGTCTTGCACCTATGAGCCAACATGATGACAAGATTACTGTATAGTAAGTCCTTCCTTATCCATGGAGGATACATTCCAAGATCCCCAGTGAATGCCTGAAACCATGGATCACACCAAACCCTATATATACAATGTCTCTGGCTCAACACATTGCCATCAATAGGAACACATCTTCTGTTCATGTCTTCCACCCACAGATTTAATGCCTTTCCCATCTTAACTAAATACTTATCACACGCCATGGCCATAACTTTTACAGTTTGAGGTTCAACAGCAAAACCAGCACAAGTTTCTTTTTTCTTCTTCACAATTTCACAGAGGATTCATTCTACCATAGATCTTAGCAACCCTAGCGTATGATTTTTTTTCTTTCCGTATTAAGACAAGAACTTTCACCTTTTCACTTAGAGAAAGCACTTTACAGCTTCTCTTTGACATATTCTAATTGCCAGCATTGCTACTCACACTTTGTGGCCATTATTAAGTAAAATAAGGGTTACTTGAACACAAGCACTGTGATACAGTGACAGTCAATCTGATAACCAAGATGGCTACTAAAGTGACTAACAGGTACATAGCACATACAGCATGGACATGCCGGACAAAGGGATGATTAATGTTCCAGGCAGGACAGAACAGGACAGCACAAGATTTCATCATGCTACTCAGATTGGTGCACAGTTTAAAACTTGTAAATTGTCTGTTTCTGGAATTTTCCACTTAATATTTCAGATCACAGTTGACCACAGGGAACCGAAATCATAGAAAGCAAAACTATGGATAAGAGAGGACTACTGTAATGCTTTTTTGAAAGTAAAGCAAACACATTAAAATAAGTTCTTATGTAATTCATGATAAAACAGAATTGGTGAAACAGAAATTCATGTGGACATGTAATTTAGGTAGGAAATTCAGCAAGTAATGAATTTAATTTTGGTCCCAACCAAAGTGTTTTATTTTCAAATAGTGGGCTATTTCCTTAGTGATTTCCAAAATGCTATCTGAGTTAGCGAAGTTTCTTTTAGTATAGCATCATTTTAATGTTGTATTCCTTATTTTTTAAAAATTTTTTGAAGTGAAGCTGTCAGTACATGTATTGCTAAATGAACTGTATGTTTAAGAATAATTATATCAATAACGAGGGTGACTTGATTAATTGTTGGAGGAACATATACTATTGCTGTATTTATGACTGTCAATGTTTGAATAACTTCATATAATGTCTTAAGTTATTAGGTTAGAATGATTCATTTTCCAAGATCAAAGTTTATAGCTTATCATTTTCCAAAGTGGATCTTCTATGTAGGCCTTTGATAATATTTAATTTTCCCTTGGTGTTACAATACAAAAGTTGTTCTAAATTCAATATAGGAAGTTATATACCATTTAACTACCTGAAGGAAGGTTAAGAATAATGTGACATTTTTGTAAATATTTTTTGAATGCACAGAATGATACGATATGAATAAGTCATTACTTATGGTATATAGTAATAAAAAATACTGCATTTGCATCATTGAGGATTGGGTTTGTCTACAAGTAACAGAAGACCCAACAGTGCTGGCTTATGTGTCTGCAGTAACAATGTGGGAGAAGTGGCCCACAGCCACTATGGAGGCTCACAGTGTCCCCAGCATCCAAACCCCATCTGTAGTTCCAACATATCATCCTTAGCATGAGATTTCTGTGCCAGTTAGGGCGGCTGCTGCACTCCCAAGCACTGTGTCCATATACCAGGATGGAAGAAGGATGATGGATGTTGAGGTAAAGGACAGAGGGCCAAAGGCATGGACCAGTCCTATCTGATCGCAAGAAAAAATAGGGTTTTTTTGCCTTAACCTCTACCTAGTGATTACTGTTTCTATCCAAACAGCCAGAATGCGGTCATATGTCCTCCCAAAGCTATTAGGGTATCTGTAGAGTTGATTACTTTTCAGTAGGCATTAACATACCAAAGTTCTAGTAGTAAGAAAGTAGAGGAGAATGGATCTTTAGTAAGCAATTGGCTGTTCTTGCTACAATGTCATGATTTTTATCATTTCTGTGGCAGGACCTTCAATTGCATGGTACAAGTTGCTACTGTTCTGGATTTCTCTTACTCCAGGTACACAGAAGGATACTTCTGTGCTCCCTTGAAGTTAGGCACAGCCACATGCCTCCTTGCAACTAATGAAGGTGAGCGGAAGTGATGGTGTAGTGCCCGGGCTAGAGGACCGAGCTGCAGAGCTGCCTGGCACCATATCTTTCCTGCTGTGGCAACCGCAAAGGTCAGTGTCAAGAAGGAACCAAGACCTGGAGGGGTGACTGTGAGCAGAGCCCTCTGACAACCTGCACTAGATGTGGCACTTGAGCAACAAGTCAACTTTTGCTCTTTGCAGTCACTAGGATTTGGGGTTGGTCTGTTACCACAAAACTTGCCTGCCCTGACCGGCACACACTGATGGCAATTTGTCCAGTGCTCACCGTTACATGTGTTTTGTTTGTTTAGTAAATAGGTGGGGATACATTAAAATGTAGTATACATATAACAAGACGGTAGCATTTTTTTAACAGTTGACTTCATAGGATGATAGTTGTCTGGATGCAGTGACTATCTGTAGGTGTATCAAGAGGATCATATACACTTTGAAGAGTTAAATTGTCTCTTTGAAGAGAACGTAGAGGGAAATAACCCCCATAAAGGAAGGTCCCTATGGATGAGGGGCAGTTATCCAAGATGGAGACATGGCCTCTCTTCCCTTCTAATAAGCCTTAACAAAAGTGATTTTTTTTTACTGTATATTTTGAATAATTTCAGACTTAGGACAATGTTACAACAATAGTACAAACAATTCCCCCTCGACCTCACTCATGCCATACTCTCCTGTTTTTCCTCCTGATGATCTGGAAACTTCTCTGCCTTCCTGGCAAGTTGGTCCTCCTCAAACTTAAACTTGGAATGCTGGAGCTCCTCAAGGCTGCCCCAGACCCCTCTTCTCCATCTACACCCTTTCCCCAGACAAACTTGTAGGCCCCCAAGGCTCACTACCACATGCCAGGTGATTTGACAGGCCACTCCTCTGATCTCTACATTTTCGTCTGTGTATTCTCTGTGATATATCTAGTAATATTCAATTGTCTCCATGATATTCTCTTAAGATAAGTGTTTCAAATGTGCCCCAGACTAAAGTCCCAAGCAGAACTTATTTTTTCCACCCCACCCACACCTCGTCTTCCCATCTTCTGGCATCCTACAATCCATCAAATAGTGCAAGCCAGAAATCTTATAGCCCTATTTGACACCTCTCCAATTCATCTTTCCTATCCTGTGTCAAATATCCCTTTCCTCAGGGAGCCTTCCCTGGCCTCCCTAACAGGCAAATCTCCTAGAACAGTCCAGCTCACCTTCACTGCACTTATCACAGTTATGCTTTTATAATTACTTGTTTGGCCACTCAATTAGCTTCTCTCTCCTTGTCTAGACCATGAGCTTGTCAAGGGAAGGACTTGGTTCTGTGTGGTATCCCCATCTCCTAACTCACCATCTCAACTGGTCAGCGCTCAGGAGGTATTTTTTGAATGAAAATGTGAATGGGCACATTTCCAATATGTGATTTTGCTCCTGAAAGTTCTGGATTCTCTTCTTCTCCTGGTGGATCACTTAAGGGAGCAGAGATCAGTTCATATGCCCCTTGGGGAATCATCTCTAAGTATTCTCAAGAGATTTCATAAGGTTGGACAGACCCAATTTCTCCAGTTCAAGACAAAACTTTTCCTTGCATTCCCAATATTCCAGAAATGGAAGTCCTTAGATTTGGTAAATGACAGAGAGAACTCATCTTTGTTCAAGCTGACAGTGGGCATAGCAGAGTGTGCACACACTTGGAGGGAGAACATCCCAGGAAGAGGGCACAGCAAATGCAAAGTCCCTGAGGCAGGAACTCACCTGGTGTATTAAAGAATGTGCCCACCATGGAAAGCCAGCACCATGAGGCATAGGCTTAGTTTGTCTTGTCACCACTGGATCCCCACAGCCCAGCCCAATGCCAGCATGCCTAGAAGCACAATAAAGCCTTGTTGCTGATGTTGAATATCAAGCATTCAACATGGTCTCTATAACAACTGGCATGACAGATTTAGGGACTGAGTCAGCTGTCTGTGACAATTATTGATCCCCTCGTGCATGTAGGAAATCATCTAATGCTTGGTTGGGAGGAGGGGCCGTTGAACTCTGACTTGTTCCAAATGTCCTGGGGGAAATGACCTCTGCTCCCCCAGCATTCCACCTGGATCCCAGCTCCAGAGGATTTGACTAATTAGCATCTGGCAGGTGTCTGGAAAGAGCTGCAGGGCAGCAGTGAGGTAATGGCCAGGCACATGCCCCACCCCCCATTCCACTGCTGAGAAATCCTCCGTTTAATTAGGATGCCAGAGGATTACTTTTTTATTTTTTTTTAATTCCCATGTAGGTTCTGGCCCCAATCATGCTTATGGAAACTTCTGTGCTCTCCTTCCTGCTCCCACTGCCTCAACAACAACTGTGCTCCAATTAAAGTTACTGTTCCCCAAAGAGGAGGCTCTGTCTTCTCCAGCCCCACATGGGCTGTAGCAGGAATGAGGCCCTTCCCCCGCCCGCAGCCCCTCCCACACTTTGGGCGACTGACAACTTGCACTGGGGTTCTCTTGTGTACCAGGAGTAGTGATGTTTAGCGTGGTCTGCTGTTCTCTCAGCTTGGCAGTTTTCAGGTAGTTCCAATGGGCTTTTTCATCACTTCACTGGTAGAAGGCAATTTAGATACTTCAAATGATTGATTTGGTTCAGACATTTATAGTCCTGGGGGCTATCAATTGTGAATAAAAAGCTTATGCTCATAGAACTGTACAACCCAAAGAGTGGACCCTATTATAAACCACGGACTTCAGTTAAAAATTTATCAATATTGGTTCAACAATTAAAACAAATGTACCACACTAATGCAGATATGTGAGAACTCTACATATTATTTGCTCAATTTTTTTTATAAAACTAAAACTGTTCTAGGAGTGCCTGGGTGGTTCAGTGGGTTAAGCATCTGATTTCACCTCAGGTCATGATCTCCAGGTCCTGAGATCGAGCCCTGTGTCGGACTCCATGCTCAGCATGAAGTCTGCTTGTCCCACTCCCTCTGCCCCTCACCTTGCTCATGCTCTCTCTCTCAAATAAATAAAATCTTTAAAAAATAATAAAAATTAAAAAAACTAAAACTGTTCTAAAAATAGTCTGTTAATTAATGAAATAATAATATGGGTGGGGGTAGTGGATGAGGGCACAGATGAAACAAGATTAGCCAAGAGTTGGCCATTTTCGAAGTTGGGTAATAGGGCCACAGATATGGGGGTTCATTATATTGTTCTATGTCTACAATAAAAGTTTTGTTAATCTTATGCTATTTCAATAATGTGTCTTTTCTCATTATAAAAATCATTCATGCACATTGTACACATTTGAAAGATATTGGAAAGTACCTACAATAAAGTCGTCATTCAAAATATGAATGGAGTCACCATAACATTTTGCCATGGACATATATGCAAATAACAAAACTGGGATCGCACTGAGTAAGAAGTTTTGGATCCTACCTTTTTTTTTTAACTTAATATTGTACCATGAACAACTTCCCATGTCTTAAAATAGCTCCAAAAGCATGCTTTTTAAATAGTTGCAATAAGATTTCATGGTGTGGTTATACTATAAAGTCTAGAAATTAAACACCCACCTGAATGGCCCTCACCCCATCTGGTTAAGATTGTCAGAAGTGTGAGATCTGCAGCGCACCCCGAGTCCTGCACCAGAGCAGCCTGACCATGGCGAGAAAGCCATTTGGTCTGGGTCCCCAGCTGGTGGTGAATTTCTCACACTTCAAGTTGTAAATGCACCTCAGTGTTATTTAACACAGTGGAAGAAGCTCTTTCTTTATTCAGAATGTACCTGATCTCAGGTGGATTTGCTATTTACAAAAAGGAAGGGGGGCAGACTTTGAGTGTTTGAAGCCCTGGCGTGCATGCTATTGCTCTCCCTGGACCCACGAGCCAGCACTCTCTGGGGATGCCTAAGGATAAAGGCAGTTCCTGGCACACATTGCAACACTCTGACCCTTCCCTCTTGCTCAAGAAAGCACATCAGAGGGCCAATGAGTCAGAATGGTGTTATGACAATAAAATTAAAATTCACTTAGTAACTGTAGCAAATCCTCAAAATCAACCTTGCCTCTGACTGTGACCCTCTACCACTTAGAGGGGTGGCCCATTGGCCTTAGATGGGCCCTGCCAGCTCACAGCTGAGCCTAGTGAGAGGTCTCGGTTAACCATCCACCTCTTGGCTTAGAGAATTAACGTGAAAGCAGGGTTGCAAGGGGACCACGTAGATAGACCACGTAGATAGAATGCACACTGGCCAGAGGATGTTATGTTTGACTAGAGATCACACAATTAATGAGACTTGTAGATCAGATTTGGAAGAAGCAGTTTCTTCCTGCAGGAGCCTGTTCCCCCTGAGGCTGAGCAGATACAGGCGCCAGCCCACCCGACTTTGCCAAAGGTATTTTCTTCCACAAAGCTGGAGAGAAAAGAGGGCTTAAAACTTTAAATATGAGGAAATGTGTTTTCTAAAATCCAAGTCTCCTGCCGAAATATATCAGGACCCTTATGTTGGTGAGTTTATCTAATCAGACAACCATAATCTGCAGTGTGATGCAAACACTGAGAAGTCACATTTGTGCTTGGGAGGGCCTCTCACAACCCTACTGGACCCACGAGACCCGGGAGGCCTCCATTTTCACTTCAGCTCCCCTGGGTGCTGAACAACTCATCCAAGGAAAGATTAATCTATCAATTGAATTCCTGAGAATCATTGGCTTTTGAGGTGCCTAGCCCAAACTGTGAATTGGCCCCATGTGAAGAGTTCATGGACACCCCAGAGGGCCATGGAATTGAGCAGTGGATGAGTCAGCCAGAGAGTTAATTTGCCATCGGTTCAGAGAGGCTGAGGGGAAGCTCGCTCCAAAGGTCATGCAGTTGTCCCGGGTTTGGAGAGAAGAGAAAATGTTTTTACCAGAAGACATAGCAACTCCTGGCCCAGAGGAAATAGAAAGAGAAGCCAATGGGAAAAGCTGTCGTGCAAAACAGGGAGCTATGGCCGTGGATGTGACATGAAGACAGAGCATTCCTCAGGGCCTCGTCTTCTCAGTCAGCACCCTGCTCCCCCTTGACACGCAGAAAAAGAGCATCCATCGACAGCCATCTCTCCACACTTTTAAGAAACAAGCCTCATCTTTAACACTGCAATTTGGGGCAAGCCTGTTTCATTCCCCAGGATCCCAGATCTTCTTGGCACTGAGGACCGTGGGAGTAATCCCAGCTCCAGCCAGCATTGCCTTGGGCCTGATGGGGAGCAGGGGGCCAGAAGACTCAAAATTGTTACCTGCCCCAAAAGGAAACCTGTAGAAAACTTAAAATAAAAGTGATAGAGACAGAGGCTGAGGGAAACATGATGCCTGTATTCTGGCTACACACGCTCCACAGAGCAGCTTCCCAAGGCCTGTCTGCCCTTCACATCAGGCTGGGTAACGGGATGACATTTCCACATCCCCCATGCCTGGGGCTGTGCATGCTGGAGGTTCTAGACTTCAGAGTGTTCCTCTCTTCAGAAGAGATGGCCCAAACGTGATTCCAGCGGGTACTGTGACTGGCCAGCCACGTGGGAAAACCACCAGTGTTCTGAGGATGTTCTTTAAAGGAAGGGGTCTCTCGAACCATGAGAGACGATGAACTCTGAAAAACAAACTGAGGGTTCTAGAGGGGAGGGGGTGGGGGGATGGGTTAGCCTGGTGATGGGTATTAAAGAGGGCACATTCTGCATGGAGCACTGGGTGTTATGCACAAACAATGAATCATGGAACACTACATCAAAAACTAATGATGTAATGTATGGTGATTAACATAACAAAAAATTTTTTTAAAAAAGCGTGTGGTTAAGAACACAGGCTTGGAGGTCAGAGAGACCTGAGTGCAAATGTTTCTCTGCCATTTGCTTTGGGCAAGTTATCTGCCTAAGACTCAGTTTTCTTATCTACCAATTAGGTATAATAAAAAGTGTATTTCAAAAAAAAGAAGAAGATAGCAGGAGGGGAAGAATGAAGGGGGGGAAATAAGGGGGGGAGACGAACCATGAGAGACGATGGACTCTGAGAAACAAATTGAGGGTTCTGGAGAGGAGGGGGGTGGGGAGATGGGTTAGCCTGGTGATGGGTATTAAAGAGGGCACGTACTGCATGGGGCACTGGGTGTTATGTGCAAACAATGAATCATGGAACACTACATCAAAAACTAATGATGTGTGGTGATTAACATAACAATAAAAAATTAAAAAATAAATAAATAGGGCGCCTGGGTGGCTCAGTTGGTTAAGCGACTGCCTTCGGCTCAGGTCATGATCCTGGAGTCCCGGGATCGAGTCCCGCATCAGGCTCCCTGCTCAGCGGGGAGTCTGCTTCTCCCTCTGACCCTCCTCCCTCTCATGCTCTCTGTCTCTCATTCTCTCTCTCGCAAATAAATAAAATCTTAAAAAAATAAATAAATAAATAAATAAACAAAGGAAGGGGTCTCTGAGAAAGCCAGGATGAGACTAGGAGGAGGTGGCCCAAATGACCACAGTAAAAACACTGTAAGATATATCATGTAAAGAGGAAATAATTTAGAAAAACAAGAAAGTAAAACAGATAAAACTAAGAAATTAAAGGTAAACAGGCCATTATGGCTGAACGACTTACAGAAAATGGCATTTAAAAAATCACAGGGACAAAAGATTAAGCTCTGAAGATTACTTAGAAGTAAAATTTAAGAGCAAAATAAGATAAAAGAATTAGAATGGATGAAAGAGCAGTTTAAAACCAACAAAAACAGATGAATGAAATTTTCATTCAAATGAAAATGAAAAAATATTTTTTAAATGTCCACAATAGCAGACTAGTTAAACAAATTATGATAGATTATACAGTACAATATTAAGACACCTCTGAGCATTATGTTTTAGAAAAACAAGCAATGATACATAGTCTGCTCCTGACATACTACATGATAAAATTAAACGTAGTACAATCCCAACTTAAATACAAATATATATGTAAATACATAGGATTATGTATTCCTAGAAAAATGTGTCTGTACAGGCACACGTGCATGCTTAGATGAAAGTGTGGAAGGAAGTACATCAAAATGCTACCAATGGTTAACTCTGTGGGATCATTAGTAATTTAAATTGGTCGTAGTTTTTTGAACTTTTTACAGTGAACCCGTATTCTTTTTATTGCCAGTAAATAAATAAATAAATAAATAAATAAATCCAAAAAATAAAAATCAGAAAACAGAGAGCTTGAAAATGTATCTGTAGAAAATGAAATTTTTCTGTTGTTTTAAAGTTATTCTATTAGAGACATTTAGTTTTTACTTGAAAAGATTCTATGGAAGGAAGAATATCTTCAAGTGAATTCTTAATTGAGTAAGAGGATATAATGTCCATTCATTCATTAAAGATATTCATTTCACATTAATGCTCACCAAACACTTGCTCAATTACTGGGGATATAACAAACCAGATAAAAATCTTGTCCTCTCAAGGGTTGCATTCTGGTTGGGAGAAATACACAATAAACAAAATAGAAAGTATGTCAATGGTGGTAAGGAGTTTAGAGAAAAACAGAGCAGAAGGTATAGCTGATTCTGGAAAGCTGCATTTTTACGAAGAGTGATGATGGACAGATCCCTGAGAAAGTGACTTTAGGCCAGAGACCCAAGGAGGGGAGGGCGCCGTCCTGTGGACACATGAAGGAAAGCGCTCAGGCCAAGGGAACACTGGCATGGAGGCGTTTCAGTGAACAGCAACTGAGTCCTGTGTGCAGGACAGAGTAAGGGAGAATGGAGCAGGAGATGAGGGCAAAGGGTGACTTTGGCGGTGACTGTGAGCAGGGTCAGCAGAGGGCCATAAACTGAGAAGAATATAAACAAAGGGTAGCGACTGGCCCAGTGCTGTGCGCTCTCAATGCACTTGTGTCAATAAGGGCCTGTCCTCTCAAGGCTCCTCATTATGAACTACTTGAAATTTGTGGCTTAGGCTTCAACCATGGCTTTAGCTAAGGAGGATGCAAAGAACTGGGGACTTATAACCATCTATTTCCATGAAATAAATTAGTCATTCAAAGTAAAACCAATTCAAACCACATAATTTGAAATAATAAAATATGCTAAAAGAATGTGGACAAGGAGGGCGCCTGGGTGGCTCAGATGGTTAAGTGTCTGCCTTCGGCTCAGGTCATGATCCCAGGGTCCTGGGATCAAGTCCCACATCAGGCTCCCTGCTCCTTGGGAGCCTGCTTCTCCCTCTGCCTCTCTCTCTCTCTCTCTGTCTCTCATGAATAAATAAATAAAATCTTTAAAAAAAAAAAAAAAGAATGTGGACAACGATACAGAAATTATAAGTAGGTAGCTTACAAAAGCCATAAGGTCAATTAAGTGGAAATTGCTAGAAAGCAAGTGGGGAGTTCAAAACCTTAAGATCTGGGATGTTGTAAAGCTGATGCTTCTGTTAGGTGAAATCCAGGACTCACTGAATCAAAGGCAGCAGGCCTTCCAAGGAGGCCATCTCCATGAGGTTTCCGGAAATGGACTCTGTACATCTAAGTGACCTCACAGCAGCCAGAGTAGGACCAGACGAAAATGAGCTGCTGGAGCAATTCTTTGACCAGAAGCTTCAAAAAGAAGCAGAGCTGTGTTGTCCTCAGGCCCAGGTACACATAGTATAGCCAGGTAGGGAGGACCAGCGTGGCAGGGGACCACTGAGCTTGAGAACCATGCTGGGGTCATGAAGGTAGCTATTAATTTGATGGAGCATCTTTATCCAAAGATGTGTCATTGCTTCTCCTTCTCGGCACACAGCATCACCACATCTGCCCACCAAGCCCAGAGTGAAAGAGAGCTCACCAGTAAGCACAGGGACACACTGACCTCTAGACCTTCAGCCCTGGTGACTTCCTCAATGTGGCCACACTCAGCGTAGACTCCAAAGAGGAAAACCTCTCCAGCCCCAGAAGAACCCAGAGACCAATGCTCATGCCCTAGAATGTTACAGAGCTGGGGGGCAGGGGGGGAGAAGGCTTTCTCTGCCACCAGCATCATCCATCATTCAAGGGGGATTCCTCTGGCCAGCTCATTCAGCAGAGTAGGACTGGACGGACCCCCAAATGTAAATTCCCCATGATCTGAATGGACTGGAGCTTTCTCAAGAGGGAACTAAGGAAATTAGAGGAACTCAGGACCTGAAAAAACCTGTGTAATCATTTCAGGTTTTCATCATTATTGGTGAAGAACTTCTCCGGTCTAAGAAGTGAGAGTTCTTGGGGTGCCTGGGTGGCTCAGTTGGTTAAGCAACTGCCTTCAGCTCAGGTCATGATCCTGGAGTCCCTGGATCGAGTCCCACATCGGGCTCCCTGCTCGGCGGGGAGTCTGCTTCTCCCTCTGACCCTCCCCCCTCTCATGTGCTTTCTCTCTCTCATTCTCTCTCTCTCAAATAAATAATAAAATCTTTAAAAAAAAAAAGAAATGAGAGTTCTTGTAATTATAGATTGAATCAGAGATGAAACCCTTTATAAGGAAAGAGCTAATCACCTAAATCCTCCCACAAAAAACCCTCAGTCCAGCTGTACTTTCCCCAGTTTCTGAGACTATTTTAGGGAAAGTCCTTCCTTCCATTCATAGAGTTAACCAACACTGTCTTTCTGGTGGCTTGGACCATTTTTGTGATTATGTTACTAGTGGACCAAGTCTAATTATTGTATAGAAACAGATGCTTTCTGCCCAGGAAGGAAGAGAGGCCCTAACTGCAAAGTGGCATGGAGGAGCACATACATCTTCAGCCCACTGGTGGGTCCCCAGCCTGTCAGGTCAGCGCCACTCAGCTCAGAATTTCTAGTGCAACATTGTACTTGACACTTTTCCTGAGGAGCTCAAGGCTGGAACTTAGGAGTTTAATGCAG
This sequence comes from Leptonychotes weddellii, assembly GCF_054177405.1. Taxonomy (NCBI): domain Eukaryota; kingdom Metazoa; phylum Chordata; class Mammalia; order Carnivora; family Phocidae; genus Leptonychotes; species Leptonychotes weddellii. Next base: position 34,494,396 of record NC_138374.1, on the reverse strand, counting down.
TTTTATTCCACAGTCACCGGAGCTAGGCAATAGGCTCACAGTTCACACTGTCCCTTTCTCAGGACTGCTAACGCCCTTTATAGTTGCCTAGCACTTTGCCATTTACAAAGAACTTCTGCATTAATTATTCCCTTTGAGACCAAGACCAGCTATGTGAGGTTGTTAAGTGGCTTGCCAAAAGCCATGAGTCTCAGAAGTGGTAGGCCCTGAACTTCTGACCCCCAGTGGACTCACTCCAGAGAGCAGCCCTGTCCACCAGACCACCCTGCTGTTCATGACCTCACTCTGTCAACCTCATCCACCAGTGCCCAGATGTGTGCAAATGCCCTTCTTAAAGAATCTACCTTGATTGGTCTGAGCCTATGTATCTTCTAACCAGCAAATCTGCCCGACTCAGATTTCCTCTTACCTCCCAAAGGTGAGCTCGTCCCCCTCTCCTCTGTGCTACATCTGTACTTTAAATATTCCTCTATTGTTTCTTATTAATTTGTACTGTAACTGATATATTTACATGTCCAGTTATTAGCCGGTGAAGTCCTTAAAACAGTGACTACTTCTGAGGTAGGTAGAGGGAGCAGCGTTCTTGAACACATGGTCTTTGGAGCCAGGCTGCCTAGGATGGAATCCTAAATGCACCACTTATTGGCACTTATGAGAAAATTACTTAACCTTTGCATCTTCATTTTCTCATCTGTGAAACAGGGGCAACAACAAAATTGCCAACCTCATAGAGTTATTGTGAGGATGAAAGCTGTTAATACATATAAATCACTAGGATAATTAATTAACATTATGAAGCAACCCAAATGTGAATTAATAAGGAAATTGGTAAATTAAATGCAGTATATGCATACAATGGAAAAACAGTGTCCAGCTATTAAGAAAGGAAATACACCAACACACCCCCACTATATTCGGTATCATCACCATCATCATCATCACCATTATCATCATCATCTTTACATCCTAGCTCCCAGTAAGACTGTCACACAGCAGGTGTTCCATAAAGTTCTGTGAAATGAATGAACAAATAAATGTATTGATAAAACAGTGATTTGAGTGAAAATAGAAGTGTTACCCGCTCTAGTTTGGGGCAGTCACAGTGGCCTGGACCACACCTGAAAACTCTAGGATCACTGCTTTCTTCAACAAAAGACAGGAAATTCAAGGAATTGAAGTTGAGTTCCCTAAATTAACTTACCTAGATGAAAAGCACAAGCCTCCAGGCCAAAAAAAAAAAAAAAAAAAAAACAGGCTCATGTATTTGTTAATAAAATAGTATGCAAAGTAAGAAACTTTGTTTCATTTCAGGCTAAGTTGCTTGGCTTGAACTGCTGGGAGCCTGTCAGAAACCCCAAGACATGGATAGTGGGTGGAAAAGCCTGAAAAGAAATCCAACATACCCTTCTCTTTTTTTTCTTAAGATTTTATTATTTGTCAGAGAGAGAGAGTACAAGCAGAGGGAATAGCAGGCAGAGGGAGAAGCAGACTCCCCACTGGGCAAGGAGCCCAATGCGGGACTTGATCCCAGGACCCTGAGATCATAACCTGAGCCACTTAACCGGCTGAGCCACCCAGGAGTCCCATACCCTTCTCTTTTTTGAGAATATCTGGTTTAGAACAAACTAGAAAGATAACCAGCACAGAAACTACCAACAAAGAGGATTTCACACAAAACTCTCCGAGGTGGGTGTGTGTGTGTGTGTGTGTGTGTGTGTGTTTGTGTGTTGAGCCATTACAGGGAAAGGTAGCAGATTCAAGGAACTTGTAAAAGGAAATGAGATGTTTACTTTGCTAAGCTGTAACGTAAAAAAAGTCAGGTCTTTTCTATCCAAAAGAATGGATATCAAACATAAGACAGCTTTTGTAAAGATTGGAAAAGGCCAAAACTGAAGTTAATTAAAGTACCTAATATTTGTATACCATATTCCATTTATAAAACCTTTTTATGTTACTTAAATTCTAAAAGATTAAAGTTAATTTTGTATAAATAAATACTACAACAACTCTCACACACAAGGAGAAAGATATCAGAATTTTTATTGCCGTCTTTTTGTTATAGTGAAAATTTTTAAATACTGAAATGCAAATGGATAGGTAAATTGGTAAATGAAATGTGGTATATGGATACAATGGGAAAATATCACACAGCAATTACAAGAAATTATATATACATATGTGTATATATATATCAACATGGATAGATTTCAAAAACCATTGAAGTATAAAATAAGGAAATTCATAATGACATAGCAATGCTTAATAACACTTTTGTAAATTAAGAAGAAGAAAAAAAGCCATGAACTTCCAATAATATGACTGACCATAGCAGCAGAGTAGATTTTCTTAATCTTCTAAACTCTTTCCTAGAACTGAACAGACCAGGGGCACCTGGGTGGCATAGTCGGTTGGGCCTCAGGCTCTTGGTTTTGGCTGGGGTCATGATCTCAGGCTTGTGGGATTGAGGTTCCCCATCGAGTCCATGTCAGGTTCCAAGCTGAGCATGGAGTCTGCTTGGGACTCTCCCTATCCTTCTGCCCCTCCTAACCCTAACCCCTGCACTCTCTCTCTCTCTCTCTAAAATAAATAAATAAATCTTAAAAAAATAAACAGACCAAACATAAAAGTAGGAAAAACAAATCCATAAATAACTTCTCAATAACATTGGGCTATGGAATCCTCTATGAACCTGAATAAAGGAGGTAAATGAGCAGGACCACAGTAGATCAGCTGTTGTGGGATTCAAGTTAGGACAATGAGAGGAAGGCCTCAGTACCCTACAAGTGATGAAAACCAAAAGAAAAAACAAAAAACAAACAAATGAAAACACAGGTAAATTCACCCAAAAAAATTTTTTTAAAGATTTTTATTTATCTATTTGACAGAGAGAGAGCACAAGCAGAGGAAGCAGCAGAGAGAGAGGGAGAAGCAGGCTCCCCACCGAGCTGGGAACCCAACGTGGGGCTCAATCCCAGGACCCCGGGATTATGACCCAAACTGAAGGCAGACACTCAACCGACTGAGCCACTCAGGTGCCCCCATCCAAAATTTTTAGAATATATTAAGAGGATTCTAAGAAAACAGCCACAATGGCAGCTGTGTAGGCTGTGAATCATCCTAAAAGCCCTCTCTCCTTATAAACAGAGCAACTAGGATAGCAAAACCGAAAGCCCACAGGCAATATCTACCAAAACATAGAGATGACAACACATCTTCATGAATCCCAAATGAAGAGTAACAATCCACTTATAGCCCCATGACCTGGGGGCATTAGACAATGAGACTTCTCATAACACTCATAAACAATGAACAAAAAAATATCCAATAGATAGTAACTTAGAAAGCAGGAGAGGCCAATCTGAGAACAGTAGTTGAAACTGGAAAAGGAGTATTAAAAGAATTATTTTGTTATCCAGATAAAGATATCAAGTAACTTAAAAGGGAAAAGAAATCAAATTGACATTAGACATTTTAAACAGTAATACTTTTTGCCAAATGGCCATGGGGTGACATATTTCAGATAACCTAGGAAAGGAATGAAGCCAGGATTTTACAACCAGCAAAACTAATCTTTAAGTATGTAAAGGCTGAAGACAATCTGTTATGAAAAACAAGAGCTCAAAAATATTGTTCCCATGAGTCATTCATGAGAAATTTACTGAAAATAAATTAACATATGGACTGATAGTGATGATTGTCAAAGGCTGTTAACATCACAAAAGAAAAAAATTGGACAGTATGTGAATCTTGATGCAAGTACATACCACCACCTGTGAAGTATTCTTGTCAAAAAAAATCTGAATCTGATTAGCCTTCAAACCTAACTATAAGTTTACATGAAATACAGGGAATAAGAAGGAAATTGGCAAATTCAAACAGTGGAACTCTCTATAAGGAAACAAACCACTTCCTTCAATAAGCAATATAAATGATTCAAAATGAAACAGAGAAAATAAAATAAAAAACAATGAACACATCATAAGTAAGCTGTGGGACAATATCAAGCCACCTGGTGTACATATAAATGGAGTCCCTAAAGGAGAGAGAGAGGGGTGAAAGCAAAAAATATTTGATAAAATCATAGTTGCAATTTTCCAAATTTAATGAAAACTATAAACTCACAGGTCTAAGAAACCAAATGAACCCCAAGCACAAAAAACATGAAGATACATCATAAACATATTGCTTGAAAACAGTGACAAAGAGAACATTTTTAAAACAGCCAAAGAAAAAAAGACATGTTACATACTGATAAACAAAATAAGGATAACAACATATTTCTTACTGAAAATTATTCAAGCAAGAATTCAGTGGAACAAACCTTTAAAATAGAGAAGGGGGAAAAATGGTCAACCTAGAATTCTATATCCTGCATAAGCATGTTTCAAAATTGAGGGCAAAAGAAAAAAGATTTTTTCAGACATGCAAAATTTGAAATCATTTATCACCAGCAGATTCATAATACCAAAAATGATAAAGGAACTGTTTCATCAGAAGTAAAATGACACCAGATAGAAATATAGATCTGTACAACTGTATGAAGAACATTGAAACTGGTAACATGTGTAAGATATATAAGACTTTTTGTTATTCTTTAAATATCTTTAAAGAGTAGAAAACTTTATAAATTTCTTTATGAAAGATAAAGAGGTGTATGTTTTAAACAAATATAATAATAATGTAGTGTGGGGATTATATAACATGTAAATATAAAATGTATACAACAATAGCACAGGACAGGAAGACAGTATTCATGAAGTGATGTAATATTACTTGAAGGTAGTCTATAATAAGTTATATACTATAAACTCTAAAGTAACTACTAAAATAACAGAGGAGCCACCACTAAAAAACCAACAAAGGATACGAAATAGAAAAAAATATGTAATCCAAAAAAGCCAGGAAAAGAAAAAAGAGGGGCAAAAATAGATGAGACAAAGTAAGTAAGTAAGATGACAGATTTAAATCTAACAGTAACACTAAATGTCAATGGTTTACATGCCCCAATTAGAAGGCCAAAGTCGTCAGATTAAATCAAAAAAGCAAGACCCAACTATATGCTGCCCTCAAGAAATACACTTTATACAGAAAGAAACACAAACAGGCTAAAAGTAACAATATACCATTCTAACACTGATCCAAAAGAAAGTTGAAGAGGCTATATTAATATTAGACAACATAGATTTCAAAGCAAAGTATATTACCAGAAATAAAGGTCATTTCAAAGTGATAAATGGATCAATTCATTAAGGAACACAAAAATCCTAAATGTTTGTACACCTAATAACAAAGCTTCAAAATACATAAAGATACAGATAGAAGCAAAAATAGTTAAAGATACAGATAGAAGCAAAAAAAGAGTGGAAAACAGCATGCAGCACTAATCAAAAGAAAGTTGGACTGAGCTTCCAGGTTGGTGAACACATGGAGATTGGGGAGAGTGGTATGTCTGGAGAGGGCATGCCCTTTCCCCATACCTCACCCTATATATCTCTTCATCTGACTGGTGATTTGCATCCTTTATCACATCCTTTAATAAACTGGTAAGCATAAAGAAAGTGGACTGTCTATTATTAATATCAGGTAAAGTATATTTCAGTGCAAAGATTATCACCAGAGTTAGAGATAGTCATCTCATATTAATCAGAGCATCAATTCATCATGAGGACATAACAATTCTAAACATTTATGTACCTAATCAGAGTTTCAAAATATATGAAGCCATTATAATCAATAATTATACTATCCTTCTCTCAATAACCAATGAAACAAAGAGGTAGGAAGTATGTAAGGATTTAGAAGACCTGAATAAAACTACCAACCAACATCACCTAATTGACATTAATAGTCCATCCAACAGCAGCAGATCACATTCATTTCAAGTGCACGTGGAACAGTCATCATGAAAGACCATATATGGTCTGGACCATAAAATAGATTTAATAAACGTAAAAGGTTTCAAGTTACATCGAATATGTTTTCTGGCCATGAAGGAATTAAATTAGAAATTAATAACAAAAAGACCTCTGGAAAATTCTCCAATATTTAAACTAAATAACACACTTTCTAAATAACCAATGGAACAAAAAAGAAACTAAAAGAAATTTTAAAAGTGTTTCAAATTGAATGACAATGAAGACAGAATATGCCACAATTTCTGGGATGCCACTAAAGCAGTATGTAGGCAATAATTTATAGCAATAAATGCCTGTATTAGGAAAGAAAAGAAGTCTCAAATCAATTTTCTCAGCTTCCATCTTTAAAATTTAGAAAAAAAAGGGGCGCCTGGGTGGCTCAGTTGTTAAGCATCTGCCTTCGGCTCAGGTCATGATCCCAGGGTTCTGGGATCGAGCCCCGCGCCTGGCTCCCTGCTCTGCGGAAAGCCTGCTTCTCCCTGTCCCACTACCCCTGCTTGTGTTCCCTCTCTCACTGTGTCTCTTTCTGTCAAATAAATAAATAAAATCTTTAAAAATAAATAAATAAAATTTAGAAAAAGAAGAACAAATTAAACCTAAAGTAGGGGCTCCTGGGTGGCTCAGATGGTTAAGCATCTGCCTTCGGCTCAGGTCAGGATCCCAGGGTCCTGGGATCCAGTCCCACATCGGGCTCCCTGCTCAGTGGGAGCCTGCTTCTCCCTCTCCTTCTCCTGCTCCCCCTGCTTTTGCTCTCTTGCTCTCTCTGTCAAATAAATAAAATCTTTTTTAAAAAAAGTTCTAAAAATTAAAAAAAAAACCCTGAAGTAGATGAAATCAAGGCAATAATAAAGATCAAAACAAAAAAAATCAATAAAATAAAAAACAGAAAACCAATGAAGAAAATGTAAAGAAACCTAAAGTTAGTTTTTTGGGAAAAGCAATGAAATTTCTAAAATTCTAGACAAACAGCTAAAGAAAAAAGGTAGAAGGTAAAAAATCCTCACTATCAAAAATGAGAGAGGTAGTATCATTACAGATTCTATAGATATTAAAGAAATAATAAAAAGATATTGTGAGCAATTTTATGTCAATAAATTTGACAACTTCAGTGAAATAGACAATTTCCTTGAAAGACGCATACTACCATAACTAACTCAAGAAAAAATAGGTAACTTTAAAAAAATCCTTCTATTTATAAAGAAATTGAATTTGTAGTTAAAAACTTCCTACAAATAAAACTGCAGGTCCAGAAGTTTGGTAAAATCAATCACTGATAAATTCTAGCCAGCGCAATAAGCCAAGGAAGAGGGAAAAAAGATATCCAGATTGTTAAGGAAGAATACAAACTGTCTTTATTCACAGAAAACATGATCATACAACCAAAATTTCCTATGAATCTACAAAGATATTCTTAGAACTAATAAGAGTTTCTTCAGTTTGTACAATACAAGATCAATATAAAAAATTAATCATATTTCTATGTAGCAGCAATGAAAAATCAGAATTTAAAATTAAAAAAACAAACTATTACCAATAGCATGAAATTATGAGATACTTAGGAATATATGAGAAAAAATATAAGACCTATACACTGAAAACTATAAAACATCACTGAAGGGAATTACAGAAGACGGAAATAAACGGAGAGACTGAACAGGTGCATGAATCAGAAGACTCCATATTGTGAAGATATCAATTCTTCCCAAATTGATCTGTAAATACAGCACACTATCCAAATCAAAATTCTATTCATAGGAAAATGCAAAGGACAGAGAGTAGCCAAAACAACTTTGAAAACAAAGGACCTAATTCACAACTCATTATAAAGTTATAATAATCAAGAATGTGGTAACAGTGTAAAGACACTAAGGAGAGATCAGTGTATCAGAATAGAGACCAGAAATTGACCTATAAGGACAACTGATTTTCAACCAAGGTGCCCAGACAATACAATGGATAAAAGATAGTTATTTCAGCAAATAGGGCTGAAACAATTAGACAGTCATATACAAAGATAGTAATAATAATAATAATGATAGCTTGTCCCATTCCTTGCACCATATGCAAAAGTTAACTCAAAATGGATCATAGACTTAAATTTTAAACCTGAAACTATATCTGGGTGCCGGGGAGTCACAGTTGGTTGGGCGTCTGACTCTCGGTTTTGGCTCAGGTCATGATCTCAGGGTCCTGAGATCGAGCCCAGTGTCCAGCGCCATGCTCAGCATGGAGTCTGCTTGGGAATCTCTCTCTCTTCCTCTGCCCTTCCTGCTCATGTGTGCTCTCTCTCTCTTTCTCTCTCTCTCTCTCTAAAATAAATAAATAATTTTTTTAATTTTTAAATTACAATAAATAAATAAAACCATTTAAAACTATAAAACTTCCAGAAGAAACATAGGAGAAAATCTTTGTGACCTTGATTTAGACAAAGATTTCTTATCATGATCTATAAAGGAAAATATCAATGAATTTGACCTCATCAAACTTAAGAATTTCTGCTCTTCAAAGAAAGCAGAGCATAAAAAGATTGTTAAGAGAATAAAAAGATTAAATACAGACTAGGAGAAAATATTTGCAAATAATAGTTTTTCAAATAATAACTCAATAATAAGAAAGTGGGGCACCTGGTTGGCTCAGTTGTTAAGCATCTGCCTTTGGCTCAGGTCGTGATCCCAGGGTTCTGGGATCGAGCCCTGCATCAGGCTCCTTGCTCAGCCAGGAGCCTGCTTCTCCCTCTCCCACTCCCCCTGCTTGTGTTCCCTCTCTAGCTCTCTCTCTCTCTGTCAAATAAATAAAATCTTTAAAAAAAAAAATAAGAAAGCAAAAAACTCAATTTTAAAAAAAGGAGCAAAATATTCAAACAAACATTTCATTAAAGAGTAGATGAGGAAGTAAGACAGAGTAATTGGAAAGTACATCACTTGCCTCTTAGTGTTAGCTGAAGGTAAAAGAAGCCACTGAGGCTGACAAGTCAAGTAGAAGAAGCTTAAGTAAATTGAAAGGTACAAAGATTAATAATAAGATAAAATTGGTGTCTAAAATTCAAAGCTTAGGAAAAGAGAGGGAAGAGAAGTGGTTTCTATAATTTCCATATTGCTCAAAGTAAGACACCAACAGATAGTATCTAAAGAAAAAGATGACTAAGGTTTTTATTACATAAATCATTGGCATGGAAGTAATTAATAGAACACACACACAAATCTTCCTGAATACAAAAGTCAATACCCAATAAAAGAGCAAGTAAAACATAGCATGTCAAACTGAGATTGAACATGTCATTCATCTCAATAAATAGAAAGGGCTTACCTTAGCTATTAAAAGTTTTATAAAGTTGACTAACAAAGCAAAACCCAACCCTGTGCTCTAGAAAAGAAAGACAAGTAACAAAGACATTCAGAAAGGATAAAAGTTAAAGGATAAGAGAATTCATACTAGGCATATCTTGCTATCAGACAAAGTAGAATTCTAGCCAAAAAGCAATAAAGAGGACAAAGAAAAATACCTTTTAATGCTAAAGGCTATAATTCATAATGAAATATAGTAGTTATTAATATCTATGCACCTGATAACACATTGATTTTGCCAAGCAGATGTTCTAGGAGATGAAAGGAGAAATATGTAGACACATGCTGGAGACTATAGAACATAGATAAGCTATAGTCAGAGAAAAAAAATCATAGTATTAAATATCTATAGCAATAAAAATAAATAAGAAAAAAAAACTAATGTACTTCAACAGAAGTAAATTAATAAAGATAAAAATCAGACACTGAGTTAGGAAGCTACAAAGTAATACATACGTCACGATGTCATAAATACATCAACAAGTTATTGCTTTAGGAAAAAAAATCCACAAAGTAAAGAAACACTAGCAAGAAAAAAGCACAAATATACAAACAAAATGAGACAAAGGGGAAATTGCCATCAAAATAAGAGAATTTTTTTAACATCTTAAAATCCCTTGCTAACTTTATGCAAATAAATTTGACAATCTAGATAAAATAAATAATTTTTAGGAAAATACAATTTACCAAATCTGAACCTCTTAAGATGAAAAATTTGAAGAGATCAATTACTATAGAAGTTATGGAAAAAATTATGCATTCTCACCAAATAATACACCAGGCCTGGATGGTTTCACTGGGGAATTTAGCAATCCTGTATAGTCAGATAATCCCCATGCTATTTAAACTATTACAGAACATGGGGGAAAATAATTATAATTTCCAAATTCTTTTTATGAAGCAAATTTAACATAGATATCAATACCTAATCAATATTGCCCTAAAAAGAAAACTATAGGGTGCCTGGGTGGCTCAGTCGTTAAGCATCTGCCTTCGGCTCAGGTCATGATTCCAGGTCCTGGGATCGAGCCCCGCATCGGGCTCCCTGTTCGGCAGGGAGTCTGCTTCTCCCTCTCCCCCTCCCCCTGCTGGTGTTCCCTCTCTCGCTGTGTCTCTCTCTATCAAATAAATAAATAAATAAACCTTAAAAAAAAAAAAAAGAAAACTATAAATCAATTTGACTTATAAATGCTGATATAAAAATCTTAAATAAAATATGACAAAACCATATATTAAGAAAATGTCGAGGTGCCTGGGTGGCTTAGTCAGTTGGGCAATGACACTTATTTTTGGCTCAGGTCATGGTCTCAGCAGGGAGTCTGCTCGAGAGTCTCTCTCCCTCTGCCCCTCACCCCACAATGAGTCTCTCATACTCTCTCTCTCAAATAAATTAATTAATTTTAAAAAAGAAAGAAGGAAGGAAAGAAAGAAAGGAACGAACGAAGGAAGGGAGGGAGGAAAGGAAGGAAGGAAGGAAAGGAAGGAAGAAAGAAACAAAGAAAGAAACAAAGAAACAAAAGAAATGCCATCATGGTCAAATGGGATTCACTCCAGGTAAGAAATCAGTATTAGAAAACTTAATTATGTTAATATGTAATTCATGATATCCATATCTACAAGCAAACAATTCAGGTCATTTCCTCAGGTGTTGTGCCAGTTTTCCTGTCTCCATCCTGTGGCAGGACCCTGCAAACCGCGTCCTACTTGACCGGCTCTTCCCCCGTTAGGCTCTGCCAGTAGGGGGCGCCAGAGAGAGCGAGAGAGTGCAAGGCTGAGGGATGGGAGGCAGAAGTTTGCTCCTTTCTGTCTGCCCTCTCTTCCTCCCCATATCATCCCAATCTTGTTTCTTCTCCTCACAGCTAGTGGGGTTTTTCTAGCAGCAGCTTTTGAATTCAGTTTGCTATTTTTCCAGAGCTTGCTCCTCCAGCCAGCCAGGGCCCGCTTCCCAGAGGTGTGGGTTGAGCTCAGGTGCTGGCATCAACCAAGCAGTGGACTCCTCAGAGGTCTGAATTCCTTGGGGTCCCTCCTCTTCCCTGTGTGGAGGTGTGGTAGCTACTTCCTGTAGTTTCTGCTACCTCCCAGATGCCTTAGTAGTCCTTTTATCTTTTCTATTAGTTAACAATTATTTCTCTTTATTAAAATTACAGGCATGGCCACATGCAGAAGAATGAAACTGGACCATTTCCTTACACCATACACAAAAATGGATGAAAGACTCAAAATGGATGAAAGACGTAAATGTGAGACAAGAATCCATCAAAATCCTAGCGAAGAACACAAGAAGCAACCTCTTCAACCTCGGCTGCAGCAACTTCTTGCTAGACACATCTCCAAAGGCAAGGGAAAGGGAAACAAAGGCAAAAAATGAATTATTGGGACTTCATCAAGATAAAAAGCTTTTTGCACAATAAAGGAAACAATCAACAAAACCAAAAGGCAACCTACTGAATGGGAGAAGATATTTGCAAATGACATATCAGATAAAGGGCTAGTATCCAAAATCTACAAAGAACTTATCAAATTCAACACCCAAAGAACAAATAATCCAATCAAGAAATGGGCAGAAGACATGAACAGACATTTCTCCAAAGAAGACATACAAATGGCCAACAGACACATGAAAAAATGCTCAACATCACTCGGCATCAGGGAAATACAAATCAAAACCTCAATGAGATACCACCTCACACCAGTCAGAATGGCTAAAATTAACAAGTCAGGAAATGACAGATGTTGGTGAGGATGTGGAGAAAGGGGAACCCTTTTACACTGTTGGTGGGAATGCAAGCTGGTGCAGTCACTCTGGAAAACAGTAAGGAAGTTCCTCAAAAAGTTGAAAATAGAGCTACCTATGACCCAGCAATCGCATTACTGGGTATTTACCCCAAAGATACAAATGTAGTGATCCGAAGGGGTACGTGCACCCCGATGTTTATAGCAGCAATGTCCACAATAGCCAAACTGTGGAAAGAGCCAAGATGTCCATCAACAGATGCATGATAAAGAAGATGTAGTGTGTGTATATATATACAATGGAATACTACTCAGCCATCAGAAAATGAAATCTTGCCATTTGCAAGATGGAACTAGAGGGTATTATGCTAAGTGAAATAAATCAATCAGAGGAAGACAATTACCATTATGATCTCACTCATATGTGGAATATAAGAAACAAAACAGAGGACAATAAGGGAAAAGAGGAACAAATAAAACAAGACAAAATCAGGGAAGGAGACAAACCATAAGAGACTCTTAATCATAGGAAACAAACAGGGTTGCTGGAGGGGAGGGGGGTAGGGGAATGGGGTGGCTGGGTGATGGACATTAAGGAGGGTGTGTATTGTAATGAGCACCGGGTATTCTGTAAGACTGATGAATCACTGACCTCCACCTCTGAAACTAATAATACATTATATGTTAATTGAATTTAAGTAAAAAAATAAATATATAAAAATAATAGGCATGGTTTCTGTGTCCATTTCTCAAATTCTGATACCCATTTCTGATTTTTAGAAAATATTTTTAAAAAACAAAATATTCAGTTAGGGAAGAATTGATGGATATCTGATTTAATACATATGCAGCTCCAGCCCAGAGCCAGTATCTTACTGAATGGGGACCAGATTGTCCTCCACTGCCCCTTGTGTTGGGAGTGGTAGTCAGAGCAACGAGACGAGAGTAAGAACAACCTCTCTATGCCATACTCTGATGTGAACCAATCTCAAGAACATGGGGAAAAGAGCAAGGAGTACAGGGAAATACAGACATAAATGTATCTTCTCATAGCTACAAAATGAAATACTGAAAAAATGAACCACGAACTAATTTTTAAAATGTGTTACATGAGGAGGAAAGGAGAAATGAGGTAGAGAGGACAGGAATGGAAACTAGATTTCTCAGAATACATCCAGTTAAAGTTTTGATATCGGAACATGTTTTATATACTAAAAAAAAAAGTGAAATTGAAAAGTAATTCCTGAAACAAATAAGCCTAATTATCTAGCTGGTTGCTTATAGCGACATCAGAACATTATATGACTGTTAAGAGTTGCTGGTTCCAAAACATGCTTAGTCTGCTGCAATCCACATCAGTAAAAAGATCCCCTGAGCCATACCTTTCTTGCCCCTCATCTCAATTCTAAATTAAAGTCTGACATGGGTGCATCCAATTGGTGGACCAAACAGCCCATCTGGAATCCCAAATACAATGGTGACTGAGAAATATGGTTTTTAGCTTTCTATATTCTGCACACAGGACTATGCACTAGCTGGAGATTGGAAAAGGAATTAAACAAATCAATCCATACTGTCTATTACCTTGTAAACCCAGGCCCTTCACATGTCTTTGATTAGCCTCTTGAAGAATTGGTTTGGTAGCAACGTAGGAATTTTTCAAGAAAACGCATTCTAGAAACCCATTACAAAATTATACCTAGTAGCTAAAAGTTGCGTCTTACATCTTTTATATGTTTAGAGTCTATGAGGAAAAAGACTAGTTGTAAAATATCCACTATGCCCCAGGTAGCAGCAGGGTCATTTAGTCACTCAGGCAATCCCACCATGATTGCAGCTCAGTCACGCACGGAGGGCTCTAGTTTGGAAAGGGGGTGTATAATTCGTTGCTTTCTGAATAATCCTAATGGGATGATAATTTTATTATTATTATTAATATCCCCCAAATTCCATTCATTATAAATTCTCCTAGGAATAACCATTAAAATTTGTCTGGATGAAAAAGGGAAATAAAAGCTAAGCTTCTAAAAATAAAAACATCCAGTATCCTTAGACCTTAGACCAAGCTATGGATCAGCCCCAAGTCACCCACGGTACTTTCAGGTATCAGACAGCCAATCCCAGCTGTGATGCCCATTCAAGAATAATTGTTGGCCAATGCATTTCTTATTAGTTCAATTTCCTGACCCAAGTTCTGTCATTATATCATGTGTATGAGTAAATGCCCTGACCCAAGTTCTGTCATTATACCATGTGTGTGAGTAAATGCCCTGAGTATATGCACATCACACACACACACACACACACACACAGAGTGTTCTTCACAGTAGCAAGAGTTGAATACTCTCTGATTCTACTTGCTGGCTGTGTACCTTCAGACAAGCTTTTCAACCTCTCTGTGCCATAGTCTCCTTATCTGTAAAATGAAAGTTACAATTGTTACTAACATTTGTTATGAGAATTTTAAATGAGTTGGTAAAAATAAAATGCTCTGAAGGGTGTCTGATACATACTAAGTGCTATAACATTACTAATTATTGTCCTTATCATTATGCTTATTACCACTGTTACTCTATCTTAGGAGGCATCAAGATAACAAACTCTAAATATGTTCAGTATTCATAGACCACAAATACTGGCAGAATGTCTGAATGCTGAGGTAATATTTCCCCTTTGAGGAAAAAAAGGAAAATGTTGTCTATCTAGCAAACAATACAACACTTGAATTTCCTATTAATGTTCAAAGGAGAAAAAGAAAGAAAATAATTTCCACAGCACAGAACTGCAAACTGAAAAGACAGGTCAACACAGGCCTGTTCGCTTTGGCTATGGTGATGACCTGTTTTTCCCCAAGAGTGGAACCTAAGTACCTATTTCACCCAACACTGCTCATGGGTCCTGGAAACATGGCAATTAAAAATATATCCAACTGGGAATGAGATCTTGCCATTTGCAACGACGTGGATGGAACTGGAGGGTATTAAGCTGAGCGAAATAAGTCAAACAGAGAAAGACATGTATCATATGACCTCACTGATATGAGGAATTGTTAATCTCAGGAAACAAACTGAGGGTTGCTGGTTGGGGGGTGGGGTGGGAGGGATGGGGTGGCTGGGTGATAGACACTGGGGAGGGTATGTGCTCTGGTAAGCGCTGTGAATTGTGCAAGACTGTTGAATCTCAGATCTGTACCTCTGAAACAAATAATGCAATATATGTTAAGAAAAAAAAAAAGAAGAAGATAGCAGGAGGGGAAGAATGAAGGGGGGGAAATCGGAGGG
>NC_138374.1:34462737-34478623 GCF_054177405.1 Leptonychotes weddellii | reverse complement strand
CATTCCTTTTGATGGCTGCATAATATTCCATTGTATATATAGACCACATCTTCTTTATCCAGTCATCTGTTGATGGACATCTTGGCTCTTTCCACAGTTTGGCTATTGTGGACATTGCTGCTATAAACATCGGGGTGCACGTACCCCCAAGAAGGAAGGCAATTCTGACCCATGCTCCAATATGGATGAACCTGAGGACATAATGGTCATTGAAATAAGCCAGTCACAAAAAGACTAATACTGTGTGGTTCCACTTATAAGGTTCCTAGAGTAGTTCAATCCACAGACAGAAAGTAGAATGGTGGCTGCCAAGGCTGGGGGGAGGGAGAAATGGGAAGCTGTTGTTTAATGGGGACAGAGTTTCAGTTTTGAAAAATGAAGAGTTCTGGAGCTGGATGGTGGTGATGTCTGCACAGCAACTCGAATGTACCTTATGCCACCAAACTGAACACTTAAACAGAGTTAAGATGGTGAATTTCATGTTATGGGTCTTTCAACAAATTTTTTTAATTAAAAACTAAAAAAAAAAAAAATAGTAATTAATCCTACATACAGATGACAGCCAAATTGAGAGACCAGCACAGAAAGAGACCTAGAGTCTCCTGATTAAACTGGCCCTGAAGCTGATCATTTCAAGAATTTCCATGATGTTTAAGCTTTTGGGGGGAGGGGGGCGGGGGGCAGGGGGAGAATGGCTTTTGTGTCGGTGTAAGGTTTCTGTAGGCCACTGGCCAAACAAAAGGGATGCAAAGGCAGCAATACCATGGAGTAGCTTAGCTAAACTCCCAACAGCCCCTTTATCATAACCAGCTATCCTTATACCTTTCTCACTTCCCCATCCCCGCACACCCACTCTATGGCATACAAACGCTGGTCCCCACTTTCCAGCCTGAACTTGATGATGTAATAAATCAATTAATAACTTCCGTACTCACGTCGGCTAGGTTTGGCAGCCAGTCCCCTCTCCTTTTCCCTAAAGCGGCCCCACTCTCAATGTTCCAGGCACTACCTCCCCCTCATGTCTTCCCGCTACCCATGTGTTCAAGTTGTCCGGTTCCCTCCCTTTCTCTCACAACGCACTCCTGTTTCCAGCTTCTTTCCCACAATCTATAAACATACTCATCTTCCCATGTTTCCCATGGTTAAATAAATATGTTTCTTGACCTGTTATATTCTCTTCTAGCTGCCACCTTATCACTTGCCTTCCTTTCACAGTCAAGCAGCTCAAAATATTTGTCTGCATTCCCCATCTCTACCTCCCAGCATTTCCAGGCTGCGAGTCAGGCTTTCCCAACCACTCCAAGGGAAACCGTCTGTTAAAAATGCCACTCACCCCCTGATTGCTAAATCCAATGGATCTGTTTGTGTAGTCATTCTCTTACCTGAATTCCCTGTCCCATTTGTCATGTTTTCCTTGGTATTTCCTGCTCCCTCAGCTTCTGGAACAATAATCTTCTTTATAGGCTGTCCTCCTACCTCTCTGACATTCCTCCGAAACTCTTTTGTGAGATCCACTTTCTCTGACTCTCCCTGAGAGGTTGGGGTGCTCTATAGTCCTGCCCAGGGCCCTCTTCCCCTTTCATCCCACATAGCCATCCCAGTGACTTCATCCAATCCCATGTGTGCAGGAAAGGGTTGACTCAGGAGATCTGGGATCCTCAAACCCTGCACATTCCAAAGAAAGGTCTGACCCTTGCCTGCCTCCTGGAAGATAACCTCTATGCCCTTACAATATGCTACCTAACAAGTGCCTGTTTTTCTGGGGCCTTGGGCCATGCCAGATAGTTTCTGCCAACAATGTGATCTATGGTGTGGGTCTGGGGTCATCTGAGAGGCTGGAAGTAGAGTAACTAAGGTCAGTCATATGGGCACCCTAGGCCTACATGACCAACCTCCCCCCTCCCCCCCGCAAAAAAAAACCCTGGACACCATGGCTCTGGTGAGATTCCCTGGCTGGCAATCCTCCATAAGTATTGTCACACGTCACTGTGGGGATTCACTGGAGGGAACAACTGGAAGCTCATACCTGGACTCTGCCCTCAACAGCTCTTGCCTTTGCTGATTTTCTTCTCCTCCTTTCACTGTAATAAACCATAACCATGAGTATAACAGCTTTTCTGAGTTCTGCAAGTCCTTCTGGTGAGTCCTTGACCCTGAGGGTAGTCCTGGGGATGCCCGACACAAGATACTATGCCTAAAAGTCATATGCTGATGACTCAAGAATCCATATTTTTTCTGTTCATCCTTCCTAAGCATCAGTTTTAGACAAACGTTACGACCAAATGTTTATAATGCTACAAATTCACATTGTCCAAGATTTATCTCCTTATATTCTGCTTCAAATTCATTTTTCCTCCTGTTTTGCTACAAACCCATGTCTGAAATCTGACAGTTACCTTACACTCCTACCTCTCCCTTGACTCCCACACCAAATCTGTGAGAGCAGCTTACTGACTTCTCAGGGCTCTTCCCTTCTTTCTACACCCACTGTTCCCCTTGATGCAGGCCCCCACCATTTCACCTGGAGCACACAATCAACACTCCCTGGAAAGATCTCCCTACCTCTAGGCCATGCTCTTACAACTATCCCCACTATAGACAAAATGAACCTTTTGAAAAAGAAAAACCAGACATTAAGTTCAAGTAGGTGAAACATAAGTAAATATTAAGGTATAATGAACATAAAAACAGTATGAATCTATACTAATGAAGAGAAAGGCCATTAGTGAAAAAGACATTTTGGCAATTTTTATAGAGTTAAGAAGTGAATGAGAGCAGGTTAACAGATAAGTCAGAATGAAGAAAGACTCACCCCATTGTATAACCCTCCGAGAAGCTTTGGACTTTGGATCTTTCAATAAGAGTTGACAAAAATGTTTATTGGGGTGCCTGGTTGGCTCAGTTGTTAAGCGTCTGCCTTCAGCTCAGGTCATGATCCCAGGGTCCTGGGATCGAGCCCCGCATCGGGCTCTCTGCTCAGCGGGAAGCCTGCTTCTCCCTCTCCCACTCCCCCTGCATGTGTTCCCTCTCTTGCTGTGTCTCTCTCTGTCAAATAAATAAATAAAATCTTTAAAAAAAAAATGTTTATGAAAAGAAATTGAATTTGGGACCACTGCAGTGGGGTTGAGGTGGCAGATTCAGCCTCTCCTCATTCAGGAACTTAGGGAATCTACACCCAGATTCTGGGGCATTCTATCCTCACACCCTGAAGTGACTCTTGCTCATAGACAATACCCTATCACACACTGAGAGCATGCAGCCAAACTGTCCTTCTCAGGAAAAGAATGCCACCTGCACAGATAACACCAAGAGAAACTACCATTACTTGTACTACACACTGAGTCTTTCATTCCTAAATATGTACTTTTTTATTTGTTACCATGGGAATATGTTACATTATTTCGGCTTAAAATATTGTTGCAAAACTGGCTTATGTACTTCCCAGTTTAAAATCCTTCAATGGCTCCCCATGGCCCACAAGATAAAATTCCAACTCCTTTCCGGGCATCAAGAACTGCCTAGACCAGACAATTTCCTCAAGCTCTACTGGTATTTTACATTCCACAGATACTGATGATCTGGCAGTTTTAAGCTTCTTGGCCTTTATCCATGTGAGTCCCTCTACTCAGAACGTACTTCTCCCAATCCTTTCCAGTGGGCACACATTAACGTATCTCAAGCTTTAGCCCAAGTGAACCATAAGTGACACCCCCTTCTCTCCCAAAACCATGTAAAATCAGTCCCTTCCACAGATATTTTTATCAGTGTTCCTATGATATTTTATTGCATTTATAAGTTTACTGTCTGTACTTTGTGCTCCAGGAGAGCAGAAACCTCTATGCCCCGGACCCAGAATGGTAGAGGACCTCGTAAATCCCTGATGAACAAGTGAGCAAATGGCATTTTGGGATGGGCTTGTCGTCCACTGTAGGTCTGATATTGGCTCCATCAGTTGTCTTATACAAACCACATTTTATCTATCAAACAGAAAGAATATTACTAATGACAGTGGATGATTTTTATGAAGATAACAATAAGAAATGCAATTTATGAAGTACAGATGATACCAAATATTACCCAAGATGCTTCATACATTTTTAAAATTCATTTTCATAAGAATTCTGCAATATTGGTACTTTGTCCTCATTCTATAGTTGACAAAATTAAGGTTCAAAAATTAAGTGAAATAGCCATTTTAACATCTAGCATCTGGTGTACTATGGGCCCTCAGGAGATGCTAGCTCCCTTTTCTATCCCACTCCTCGCAGCCCTAAGACATTGGGATAAGATAATGGAAGAAAGGAGGTGTCTGGGCCAGGAGACAGTACATGGGGTTAGGGTGACAGTAACATACTGAAAACAAGGAGATTAATTCAAAGTTCATATACTGAATGCTAAGATCCTCCCTCTATCCAGGCTTCTTCCCCATCTTGGGCCCCAAATTTCTGGCAGCCAGTCTTTCTGCCACCATGTGGAAGGTCATAATGCCTTCTCTGGACAATCTGACCAGCACAAAAAAGTGGCATTGAAATGGGCCAGCCAGGTCACCCTGCAATGAAGCCAGTGTGTTAATGAGCTTGTTTGTGCCCTATTCTTTGTTGTGTACACACAGCCGAGGTTGAAATATGGTCAATGCTCATATAGCTCTTATTATGTGCCAGAAACTATGAGATAGTTCCCATTTTACAGGTAGAGAAAGAGACATGGAGATGTCAAAGAACATGTCCAAGTCCACACCATTGGAAGGAGAGGGGCACAGAGCCCACACTCCTCTTCTTTTGTTGGCATATATTATTATTTTACATGCATGATTTTCCCTGCTTTGCACCGTCCCTCTTCAACATTTTCCAATGTTTCTCCCACACAACCTTCTTCAGGAAGCTCCAAGAGGATGGGCTTTACCAAGTAAGGCAGCAAGCCAAAAGAGAGGAAGAGGAAGGATCCAGGAGACCCAAAGCTAGGAAGAAGGTGATGGAGATTCCCAGGATGTGGTGTCAGCAAGCTGAGAAGGCAGCCTATCTAGATTGGAGCAGGTCAGAAGGCTCCAGGAACAACTTCCATGAGAAAACTTACATACTAATGTATGTAAGTCCCTCTATCCATCTGGGTTTATAAACCCACATGGATAGAGGGACTTACATACATTAGTATGTAAAATACTAATTTGTATGAGCATATTGAGAGGAGATAGCTACATCTGAGGGAAAATGTGGTGTTGCATTAGTAATTACTAAAGAGGAAGACTAAACAAAAAAGAAGGCAGTTATTAACTCCAGGATCAAAAACAGTGCAAGAAGGAAAATTAATTCACTTAATTTATGAAATGGCTCCATTACAAATAGTGTTTACATGGTCAAAATAATATAACCGCTGAATATTGATCCAAAAATAATAGACCATAACTATATTTGGAGATGTGAGGGGATGTAGGGGTTCACCCAAGGTGGGGAAGTAGAAAGAGGGCCGGAATCTCAGCCTCCACATCAAGAAGTCAATGGATAATACCTACAACTGAAAACTGAAAAGACAGGATCTAGCAATACAATGTGCTTTGTAGAAATACAGAGGCAAATATGAAATAATCAGCTAAAAGAGGTACAAGTGGTTGACTCCAGGAAGCAGGCAAGAGGTACAGAGCTGCTGGGCTTTGTAACAAAATCTTTGAGTTGTCACACTCTTTCAACTAGATAGATAGATAGATAGATAGATAGATAGATAGATAGATAAGCGATAGATATATGTATCTTTAATAAATACTCATACCTTCCAGATAACAGAAACTTGGGAAGAAAAACTAAAACTGCTCACCTTTTCTGTCTTTGGAGGAATGCTCCCCACAGGGAACACACATTTCACCTGTATTCCTCTATTACATGAACCAATGGTTCTCAAAGTGTGGTCTCCAAACCAGCAGCATCTGTATCACTTAGGAACTTGTTGGAAATGCAAATTCTAGGGCACAACCTCACACCTACTCAATAGAAAATTCTGGGGCGGAGGCCCAACAATCCTTGTCTTAACAAGCCCTCCTGGTGATTCTGATGCTCACTCACGTTGAGGGAAGCCCATTCCAGGGCAGTTCTGCCTGGGACTGATGGGGATATCTGTTCAGTTCTGAGCTTCAGAATTAGAAGCTCTCTTGGCTAACAGCCTTAAAGCCACATCCTCCAACTAGGCTTTAATCAGTAATAAAGGTGATGTTGTGACCGCCAAAATAATAGTAATAATAATAGGAGAAGCAAAGAATTCAAAGAAAAAACATGAAACTGTAAACACAGTTTTGTTACTCTGAAAGTGTGAAAGCAAAACCAGAAGCTAAAAAGAATAAATTTCTCTACATACAAGTTAAAATCATTCACTAGTCAATCCACCAATATTGCCCAACAGTAAGTAAGATCAAAAGTGAAAGTCAAGGGGCACCTGGGTCGCTCAGTCGGTTGAGTGTCCAACTCTTGGTTTCAGCTCAGGTCATGATCTCATGGGTCATGGGATCAAGCCCCGTATTGGGCCCTGCACTCAGCAGGGAGTCTGAGATTCCCTCCTCTGCAACCTCCCCACACTCTCTCTCTTTAAAATAAATAAATAAAATAATAAATAAATCATTTTTAAAAAGTGAAAGTCAAACAGAAAAAAAATAATTGCTATACACATAATGAGCAAAGGGCCAAAATACACAGTAAGTTCTTAGAAATCAATAAACAAAGAAAACCAGCCCAGTTAAAAAATGGGCAAAAAATTTAAAGGCAATCTGGAGCTTTGCTGTCCAATGTGGTGGCACTAGCCACATGTAACCAATCCAAACTGAGGTCTGTTCTAAGTGTAAAATACACACTGGATTTCAAAGACGTAGTGCTGAAAATGTAAAATATCTCTTTAATAATTTTTATATTCTTTAAAAATATTTTATTTATTTATTTTACAGAGAGAGACATAGCGAGAGAGGAAACACAAGCAGGGGGAGTGGGAGAGGGAGAAGCAGGCTTCCCGCGGAGCAGAGAGCCCAATGCAGGGCTCCATCCCAGGACCCTGGGATCATGACCTGAGCCGAAGGCAGATGCTAAACGACTGAGCCACCCAGGCGCCCCTAATAATTTTTATATTGATTATATGTCGAAATGATATTATTTTGGATATATTGGGTTAAACAATATGTATTATTAAAATGGATTTCACCATTTCCTCTTGTTTTTAATGTGGCTACTAAAATGTTTAAAATTATGTATGTGGCTTGTATTTGTATTTCTTTGACAGTGCTGGTTTAGAGAATAAGAAATACAAGTGGTCATAGATTTATTAACAAGAAAAAATAGGAGGATTCAGTGCTGATTAGAGTGAAAAATTTTGGGGTGCCTGGGTGGCTCAGTCGTTAAGCATCTGCCTTCGGCTCAGATAGTGATCCCAGGGTCCTGGGATCGAGGCCCGCATCCAGCTCCCTGCTCTGCGGGAAGCCTGCTTCTCCCTCTCCCACTCCCCCTGCTTGTGTTCCTGCTCTCCCTATCTCTGTCTCTGTCAAATAAATAAATAAAATCTTTTTTAAAAAAAGTGAAAAATTTTGAAGAATAATATCTATTAATATTTTAAAAACACATACCATTCAATCCAGAAAATTCTCTTCTAGGATTTTACTACAGACCCACCTACATACATGCACAAAGATATGTACAAAAGAATGTTCATTGCAATGCCATTTGAGCCAGGAAAAAAGAAAAGAGCCTAAATGTTTGTCAAGAGGAAAGCGATTAAATACATACAAAGAAGTCCACCCAGTGGAATACTACACAACCAATGAGTAGAATGAGGTACAGAGCACCTAAGTGGCTCAGTTGGCCAAGCATCGAACTCTTGGTTTTGGCTCAGGTCATGATCTCAGGTTTGTGAGATCGAGCCCCCTGTCAGGCTCTGTGTTGGGCATGGAGTCTGCTTGGGATTCTCTCTCTCTCTCCCTCTCCCTCTGCCCTTCCCCTACCCCTCTCTCTGTCCCTGTCTTAAAAAAAATAATAAAGTAGATCTATATGCACTAACACAGATGTGTGTCCATGACATATGTAGAGAGAAAATTATTTCAGATAATATACATAATATACCCTCATTTTTTGTTTATAAAAAGCCCTATATATGCTCTGTGTCGGAAGGCCTTACAGTTTTTATTTTACATGGTTCTGCATTTTATTGTCCCAATAAGCACATATTACTTTTGTGATTTAAAAATGCAGCTGCGAAGAAACATGAAATCTCCTGGGAACCGTCATCCATTGCATCAATTCCTTATTTTGTAAGTTAGGGGAACACTGAGGGGAGTAAGAATACTCAGTTGCCAGGCTCACCCCCCTCTCACTGGAGGCTAATATCCCAGGTCTGACTCCAACCCACTTCGAAATGGCAGGAGACATTCCCACCAACTCTGCCACCGTTCCGGCCGAGTGCTCTATCGCCTTCCTTCCCTTCACTCAGGACCTCCCACCCGGTCCTTCTGGAAGGCATGGCAGTGTGACCTCCAACTCTGTCATTTCCCTAAACTGCCATCAGCAAATCAGCAGGTCATTCCATGACTGGGACCACAGTTCCACTCTAAGCAGCCGATGGAAGTAGAAGGAATGAGAAGCTGGAGGAGAGCAATGAACCCAAGGACTGGGGCTCAGGCTTCCCCTTTTGGGGAAACTCCACCTTTGGAACGGCAGGTCTCTGATTACACTTGCACTTGCTTCTCATCCTCTAGTATTCTCACCTCCAAAAATACCAGTTTTTGTTCTGTTCACAGAACAGGGATCAGAAGAGAATTCTCTAATTCTCTCCTGTGTCTTCAAAAGCAAGAAGGACATTCATACCTTTTTCGGAGCTGGGAACTTAGTCTAAGAATCTTATGAGATGAGCCCAGAATAAATGCCTGACACCTCAAGGTAGGGAGGCCATGAGGATGGAGTTCATCTTCAAAATTTTACATTGTGTCTCCTAGGACCATTTCTGGTACTAAATATCAAATATCACCAAGAAATAGTCCCTAAAGTTCTGAGATTTAATGCAAAAGATTCTTAGGATTACTCTTGGGAATTATATCTAAGAGGTAAGGGAAGCAAGAGTGGGCAGAGAAACAATTTGAGCAGCAAGTTGGTTGCAGCAAAAAGTTCAGCTGATCCTACAGGAATCTTTGGAGCTAGAGTGACCCTTTGGTGTTCTTCTCTCTTGAGGCCAGAGGTCTGAGCCTTGATACACTTCTCCTAATCAATCAGTCATTGGAGGCAGGCTGACCACAGGAAGTGGGTAACCTTGGGCAAGACAGAGGGCGGATGCCCAGACTGGAATTTACCTGAGAACTGTCATCTGCCAACATGGAATGCCTCAGTCCTGGAGGGGGATCTGGGTGGCATACAACAGCATCTGCTACCCTCAGCATAACACTGTGAGTTAGGGAAAACAAGTCATTTTGCTACCTTTTTACAAGTGGGAGTGGATAAAGCCTTACTAGTATTTCCTTTTCCCAGCCCAGGGCTCTTTCCACTGAGGGAAAGGGAGAGGCTGAAGAGTTTATAGTGCTCTAGACTTCATAAAAACAAATGAAGACCAGATGGTGGGAGGCTCAAATCTTAATCCAGTAGAAGTATCTTTCAATTTGTCTCCCTGACTCCATTCTGGCCTCAATAGGCCACAGAAGAGCCCACAGTGTTGCTGAAAGGCAACTGAAGAGTTATGCTCTATTTAATAGAATTCAACATATAAGCAGCTAACATTTATAGAGCACTTGTATGTGTCAGACTTCATTCTAAGTGCTATATGTGTGTAAACACATATGCACATATATGCATACATATTATGTGTACTACACATACACATATATATAAATGCATGCACATATATTCATCTAACTCCCAGAAGAATCTCTGTGGAAGTTACTACGATTATCCCATTACAGATGAGGAAGCAGAATACAGAGACGTTAATTTGCCCAACATACTGGTAAGTCAAATGAACCTTTAGCTTCTAGCTCATTTATCCTTTCTATACATCCTTTGCACACTGGCACTTTGCCCGCTCTAGAGCTAAGGTCTAGTCCTTAAGTGCCCCTTAAATGTGATCGTCTTTCTATGTATATAAATAACATAAAGTTTCTACTTATGGGCTCAGTTAACTCTGCGGGAGATCAGGGCAGTATTTCAGCATGAATAGCTCTCATGGATCACAGATACCACAGCACCAGCATAATGACCACCATCAGGTAAACCCCTGCGGTTACAGAGGGTGGGTGGGCACAGGGACATGCTCTTCCATAGCAGGCCGGGGTGGAACTCTGTGCATAGGACAGAGTTAATTAAGTGGAATGCGTTCAAGAGGGAGAAAGATCAGCACAAACAGGAAGACAGCAGGCTGTTCCCTTGCTTTCTGTATGCCTTGCTTTTACCCTCGGGTGACTGCATTCAGGAGCCCTGTCTCCTCTATGACTTACACACTGATGACCCCCCAAACATCCAGCCGGGACCACTGGTCCAGCCCAAACCACTATCCTGGATGTCAGACCCAAACACTGAACTGCCTGGTAAACTTCCCTACTTGAATGTGAATGTACCAAAGAAATACGGGTACCTCCAAAAATGATCTCACTATGTTTCTCATCCCCCAAACCCACTTCTTTGGGTTTTCAGTTCTGGTTATTGGTGCCATTATCCACCCAGCCACCCCAATAAAAACAGAGGATCATCCTAGATGTCATTTTCCGACATTGCCCCTTCTGTTGGCTGACAATCCCTTTAACCTTCCAGCAGGAGCAGACCACATACAAAACAGTTGCCAGTAAGTTTTTGCCTGCCCTCAAGGCAATCTGACAGCATTTCTGTCTGTTATGAATTTCCTCTATAAGTTATAAGTCCTGGAAAATAATGCTTTCTCTAGTCTCATATGCCAATGAGAGATAACATCAGTGACAAGGTCTCTAGATTCATAAATTAAATAATAATGTAGAAACCTACCAATAACTGAAGCCAAAATGGAATCTAGTAAGTAACTTATGTAATGAGAAGAACCAACTGAAGAGCCTATTGAAACAATACAGTCTCCTGGGATATACCCAGGTAAGGCTGCCAGATAAAATGCAGGATGCCCAGTTAAATTTGAATTTCAGATAGGCAATGAATAAGTTTGATTGTATGTCCCATGTAATATTTGAGATATATATTTTTAAAAAATTGTTTATTTGAAATGTAATCTAGCTGAGCATCTTGTACTTTTATTTGCCAAATCTGGCAAGCCTAACAGGCCTACAGAATTAAGTCTTTTTAGAGCTCTTGGGATGGGCTTAATAATCTAAAATTTCAAAGAAATCCTCATATAATTCTGGTGATCAGTTCTGATCACTGCAGGACCCCGGTGAGGAGTCCTTTCCCAAACTCCCTGCCAGAGCTGCACAGCCCCCTCAGACTCAGGGGGACTCCGTACATCATACCAACTAGCATTGCTGAAGCTTCTAATGGGGCCTAGATGCAGGCAAAGCTGGTTCAGTGATTGCTTTGTAGCTTTGGGAGGGACAGTGGTATGTCTGAATAAATAAAAAAAAAAATTTCCTGATTGAAGTATAGTTGATACATAATGCTACATTAGTTTCAGGTATAAACACAGTGATTCAACAAGTCTATTCATTATACCATGCTTGCCACAAGTGTAGCTACCATGTGTCACCATATAACAATACCATTGACTATATTCCCTGTGCTGTACCTTTTATTCTCATGACTTATTCATTCCATAACTGGAAGCCTGTATCTCCCACCCCCTTCACTTATTTTGCCCATTCCCCCACACCCCTCCCTTATGGCCAAAAAATTAATAATAATTAATTGAAATTTTAAAACTGTTTTTCCAGCCTTACCGCCTTGGAAAACCACTTAAGTTCTGTGATCTTCATTCATTTATTTTTTTTATTCAAGAGATATTTATTGAGTGCCCTTTCTGGGCAGATTCCTCTGCCAAGCCCTAGGGATACAACAATGAATGAAGCAGGTGTGGTCCCACATTCATGGAGGGCACAAATGTATAACAGACAAGGAACTAAAATTATGAACGCTGCGAATGACATAAACAGAGGCATTGCACCGGAGCATGGTGTGGGCGGGGCATCTGAACTCGGTGGCGCTGGAGGCTGTCTCTGAAGAGATGACATTTAAGCTGACATCTGCAGGATGAAGAGAAGCCAGCCAAACAAGGAGTGAGGGAAGCCCATTCCAGACATCAGAACCAATGTAAGCCATTGGGCCTAAGTGCATTAACCATATCTTTTCTTTTCAGTACACTGACACTTTGACATTTAAGTCCTTGCTGACTCTGGAGGGACTGCCTCTCCCCAGTTTAGCCAATTCCTAGATATAGTAAACAACTCATCTGTAAGTGGGTCTTTCACGTGCAAACCAACCAATACAGAGCCCACACCCCCAAACACCTCCTTTATGGAGTTCTCCTGCAACATTGCCGAACTCACTTATTGGTTTCTAGGAGCTTTTTTGCACATTCTTTAAGATTTTCTATGTAGATAAGCATGTCACCTGGCAAATAGAGACAGTTTCATTTTTTTCCTTTTAGATCCGTGAGCCTTTTATACCTTTCTTGCATTATTGCCCTGGCTAAAACTTCTAGCATTTGTTGAATAAGAGCAATGAGAACAGGGGCACCTGGGCAGCTCATTTGGTTAAGTTTCAGCTCAGGTCATGATCTCAGGGTGCTGAGATCGAGCCCGGAGTCAGGCTCCTAGTTCAGTGGGGAATCTACTTGAGATCCTCTCTCTCTCCCTCTCCTTCTCTCCCTCTCACTCTCAAATAAATAAATCTTTTTAAAAGAGAGAGAGAGAGAGTAATGAGAACAGACATCCTTGTCTTTTTCCCTG
This sequence comes from Leptonychotes weddellii, assembly GCF_054177405.1. Taxonomy (NCBI): domain Eukaryota; kingdom Metazoa; phylum Chordata; class Mammalia; order Carnivora; family Phocidae; genus Leptonychotes; species Leptonychotes weddellii. Next base: position 34,465,761 of record NC_138374.1, on the reverse strand, counting down.
TCACAAAATGAAAGTACCATGAAGGATAATGTTAACTATAGATTTTTTTTTAATAAATGCTCTTTATCAAGTTGAGAAGTCCCCTTCTATTCCTATTTTTTGGAGAGTTGTTACTACTAATGGATTTTGGCAACTGCTTCTTATGCCCCGATTGATCTGATCATGTGATTTTTCTTCTTTAGTCTATTACTATGGTGAATTACACTGACTACATTGATTGATTTTTTAATATTGAACCAGTGTTGTATCCCTGGGATAAATCCTACTTGGTCACAATGTGGTACCTTTTTATAAATTACTGATTTCATTTGCTAGCATTTTGTTAAATTTGTGTCTATATTCATAAGCGATATTAGTGTGTATCGTTTTCTTTTTTTTTCTTTTTTTTTTTTACTGTCTGGTTTTTTGTATCAGAGTATTACTAGCCTCAAACAAATAAATTGTAACGGGTGCCCTTCTCTTATATTTTCCAGAAGACACTATATAGAATTGGTACTAATTCATCTTTAAAACATTTGGTAGAGGGCGCCTGGGTGGCTCAGATGGTTAAGCGTCTGCCTTCAGCTCAGGTCATGATCCCAGGGTCCTGGGATCGATTCCCGCATCGGGCTCCCTGCTCCTTGGGAGCCTGCTTCTCCCTCTGCCTCTCTCTCTCTCTGTCTCTAATGAATAAATAAATAAAATCTTAAAAAAAAAAATTAAAACATTTGGTAGAAACATCTAGTAAAACCATCTGGGCTTAGATTTTTTTCTTAAGAGATTTTTTTATCACACATTCACTCTTCTTAAAGTTTTCTTAACATTTTTTAAAAGATTTTATTTATTTGAGAGAGAGAGAGAGCATTAGAGAGAGAGAGATACGAGCAGGGGGGAGGAGTAGAGGGAGAAGCAGATTCCCTGCTGAGCAGGGAGCCTGATGATGGACTTGATCCCAGGACCCTGGGATCTTGACCTGAGCTGAAGGCAGACGCTTAACCACCTGAGCCACCCAGATACCCAATCTCCTTAAAGTTATAGGGATAATCACATGAACTGTTTTGTTTTGGTGAGTTGTGGAATTTGTGTTTTTTGAGGAATTGGTCCATTATATAGAAGTTGTCAAATTCATGTGTATGGAATTGTTTGCAGTATTCCCATGTCGGTGTCTGCAGGTCTGTGGTGATATGCCAGAACTCACTTCTAATATTAGTAATTTGTGTATCCTTTCTTTTTCCCTGTCAGTCTTTTTAGAGTTTTATCAATTTTATTGATCTCTTCGAAGAAACGGCCTTTTATTTCACTGATTTTGTTTATTGTTTTTCTGTTTTCAATGTCAATTAATTCTGTTCCTATCTTTATTTATTCCTTTCTTCTGCTTGCTTTCTAACATTTTCAAAGCTTGAGGTGGGAGCTTAGATTATTGATTTGCAACTTTCTCTTTTTCTAATGCATTCATTTAGTGATATAAATTTCCTCTCAGTAATGCTGTGCCCCCACAAATTTTGATATGTCATAGTCTCACTTTCACTCAATTCAATGTATGTTTTAAATTCTCTTGAGACTTTCTCTTTGACCCAAAAGATTTTTGCAAGTATGCTGTTGAGTTTCCAAGTGTTCAGAAATTTTCCTGTCACTTTTCTGTATTGATGTCTAGTTTGATTCCATTATATCAGAGAATGTCTTCTGGTGACTTCAATTCTTTAAAATTTGTTGAAGCTTGTTTTCTAGGTTAGAATATGGTCTATCTTGGTATATATTTTGTAAGCCTCGAAAATAATGTGTATTCTGCTATTGTATTCTGCTAGTTGTCCTAGTAATTAATGGGGGGGGGCGTTAAAGCCTCCAACAATAATTGTGGATTTGTCTATTTATCTATCAATTTTTCCTTCACATATTTTGTAGCTCTTTTAAGATTACCTTGCCTTCTTGGTTTATTGACCCATCATCATTATACCATGTCCCTCTCTGTCACTGGTAATTTTCTTTGCTCTGAAATCTACTCTATCTGATATTAATATAGCCATTCCTGCTTTCTTTTGATTAATGTTTGTATGGCATACCCTTTTTTATTCTATTGCTTTCAACTGCCTATATCATTATGTTTGATATGAAGTTAATTAATCATGAGAAAACTTCAGACAAATGCAAACTGAGAGACATTCTACCAAATAACAGGCCAGTATCCTTCAAAAGTGTCAAGGTCATGAAAGAGAAAGGAAAAACAGAAACACTTCCAGATTGAAGGAGACTAAGGAAACATGATGACTACATGTGGTGTCCTGGATAGGATTCTGGGACAGAAATAAGATATCAGTGGAAAAACTGGTGAAATACAAATAAAGTCTGTCACTTACTTACTAATACTGTACCATTGTTAATCTCTTAGTTTTAATCATTGTGCTATGGTTCTTTAAGATGTCAATATTGGTGAAATCTGGGTATACAGGAGATCTCTGTACTATTTTTGTAATTTTTCTGTAAGTCTAAAATTATTTCCAAATAAATTTTTTTTAAAAAAATCCCCACCCCTAGCTCAGTCGCTCAGTCACCAGACCAAATGTCTGAAGTGAAGGTCTACACTGCCCTTGAGTATGGTGCTCAATTACCTCAGTATAACCCTAGTCACTTATAAAAGTTTGTGCAGCTTTGCATCAGCTAATGCCCCTTTGGATCCTTCCACTCCTCTGCCCTCCTACCCCAACTGCAGTGGAGACCCACCACCACCTTCCCTTGCCTCTTCAGTGGTACCTCCAGACATCACCCACCTCCGCATGCGCATAGGTAAGAATGAGCTATCTGGTGACTTAGGCTCTCAGGGATACTACAGAACTATGACTCCACATAGATTTTTTTCTTTTTTTTTTTTTATTCTTATGTTAATCCCCATACATTACATCATTAGTTTTAGATGAAGTGTTCCATGATTCATTGTTTGTGCATAACACCCAGTGCTCCATGCAGAACGTGCCCTCCTCAATACCCACCACCAGGCTAACCCATCTTCCCACCCCCCTCCCCTCTAGAACCCTGTTTGTTTTTCAGAGT
>NC_138374.1:34366140-34462237 GCF_054177405.1 Leptonychotes weddellii | reverse complement strand
GGGTCCCTGCTGGAGGAGCAGTGGCCTGACTGTGCTGCGGATCACGGTTTATGGCAACCCCGAGCTGAGAGCCCGCGCCTGGGCTCCGCCTCTGCAGCTGGCTTCCCTGCTCCGATACCTGGGAGCTCTGCCTCACTCAGGCACCCCCGGTCTTTCTGTGACCCCGAGGGTCCTGAGACCACACTGTCCCGGAGGGTTCCACCCCCCGCTTAGCCACCGGAGTGACGTCCCTCGGCGTAGCAGACTTTTGAAAGTTCAGATTTTGTGCTCCATGGTTCTATCACTTGCCAGAAGCGGCCGACGGAGGCCCCTCCCCCGCCGTCTATCCTCCCGAATATCACCTCGGATTCACTTCTCCGCCCGTCCTACCTTCCAGAAAGTGGTCGCTTTTCTGATGAGAGAGTTGTTGCTCTTCTTTTCTTCAATCTCCTGTTGAGTTTGTAGGTGTTCAGAATGGTTCGATCCCTATCCAGCTGAATTCCTGAGAGGAGACGAAATCCAGGTCTCCTACTCCTCCGCCATCTTGTTCCGCCGACCTCCACATAGATTTTTAAAGCAGGAGGAAAGAGGAGTGAGAATTGCTGGAGTAGTTGTAATGGTTAATTTTATGTGTCAGCTTGATTGGACAAAAGGATTCCCAGATAGCTGGTAAAATATTATTTCTTGGTGTGTCTGTGAGGGTGTTTCCAGAAGAGATTATCATTTGAATTGGTGAACTGAGTAAACAGATTGCCCCCCCCCACCCCCCGCCACTGTGGGCGGACATCATCCCATCCATCCTTTGAGAGACTGAATGAAACAAAAAGGCAGAGGAAGGAAGAATTTGTTCTCTCTGCTTGAGCTGAGACATCTATCTTCTCCTGCCCTTGGATATCAGTGCTGCTGGTTGTCTGGCTTTTAGACTCAGATGGGGACTTACATCATCAGCCTCTTCCCCCAAATTCACCGGCTGAATCACACCACCGGCTTTCCTGGTTCTCCAGCTTGCAGATGGCAGACAGATAGACTGTGGGACTTCTTAGCCTCCTTAGCCACATGAGCCAATGCCTATAATAAATCTCATATATATGTACCCTCTTGGTTCTGTTTCTCTGGAGAACCCTGATCATACAGTCATACAGTGATCATGCTAACCCTAACCCAGACTCCTCTTGGCTACAATGCCTCTAATGTTTCCTGCCTCTTGGAGTAATGCTCAAAAGCCTGATGTGACATTGACATCGCTGTACAAGCTGGTCCCAGTGTAGGTGCCTTAGAGCTAGTAACCTTCCATGCCAGGTAACAGCCACTTTGTCACTTTTCAACCCCTTGGCTGAGATTCATCACCCTCAGACCTCAGGCCTTCTCCTTCACTTTTTGTGCCTCCTTGGTCAGCTGACCCCTCTATTGCCCAGGCCACATTCTGCCCATTGAGCTCTGCCTCTGAAGACCCAGTTAAAGCACCCAGATTCCAGGCCATAGAAAGCGCACACTTATTTTCCTATTTCCTAGGTCTTTTCTTCTTTGTCTTAGCTGCAGCTTGGAGCAACCAAAGAAAAGTCCTTCCTAATCACTTCCAGGCTTCCCCCCTGGGAGGTGAGGGGGGTAGATGGCAACTTGCTTTGAATTCTAGCCTCCTTGTAAACCCATGTAGCAGCAAACAATATCAACAGAGATGTTGCACATCCTGTCAGCAATGGCTAAATATAACTTAATTTTACATATAAAATTTTAATTCAAAACTGATGAATCAGGAACCATTTCAGACATTCTCAACTTCTCTAAAGATTCTGTTTTCTTTCCAAAACCCATCCCATCAGCTCCTTAATTCAGCTCTGCACTTTCTTCCCAGAACTCCTTAAATCATTCCACTTTCATTTCTTTCTTCATTCCGCACCCCCCCCCCATTAGCCTCCCTCTCTGATTTTAAGATTTTTGTTTTCTTTTCACTGCCCACTGAAATAACTTCTCTGTCATGTTCGGCATTGTTCTTTCCAGAATTACTAAATCATGCTTCCACTTTCGCTTGTTTCCTCCATTTCCCCCTCCTGCTCCCACCCTGATGGCATCGGTTTATTGACTTTGGATCTGCTGGCGCTTTAGATCTTTGGTAGGTTGAAGAGGAGACTTGCACGTTTCCCTCCACGTGTTTAGCCAGCGGATTGCAGTTGGCAGCAGCTCAGACATTGCTGTGTGGCCTTTCGCGATGCTGTTTATTTGTTTCCTTGCCCTTGGGTTGCTTAATAGCAGTCCCTTGCCAACATACTTTAGAATAGGATGTGTGGCTATATGGCCTTTGTGTCACCCTGTCCACTCACCACTCACTGGAAGTCTACTTACAGTCTTCATCCCAAATCTTCCCACATGCCCCATTCCTCCCATGCCTTCTTCATCCTATCACCATAGGTCTCAGTTCTATCAGCCCTGTTTGAGATTCATCTCTGAGTCTGTCGGACTTGACCCTCTGTGATAACAACCATTTCCCCAAATGGACCCGTCAGGCTTTCTGTGTAAATCTGACCCTCTCAAGCTTCCATGGCAACTTGTACGTGTGCATTGCTAGCTTTGGAAATGGTCTGAAGAACATTCTGCCATATTTGCTGTGTCTCTCCAGATACAGAGTTATAGAGCCTACAAGTGTGCCTGTCATGGTGTCGCATACAGAACTGGTACCTGCTGGTCATGCACTATTGATCTCTCCCTGTGCAGGGTGATAACCCACGTGCCCTACAACATGTGAATGGATAGTCTGACCACGGGACTGGGAGCCAGAAGAAAGACCTGGGACTAGTCCTATATTCTTCTACTTCCCAGGCAAGTAAAATCACTGCTCTGAACATCACCTTCTTAATTTTTTCAAATAGAATGGCAGTAACTCCTGTGGTTAATTCACAAGGCTCTAATGAGAATCAAATGAGATAACATGTGTTGGCAAAATGTTGCTGAAAATTCTCTATAATGATAAGATATAATTATTTCCATTATCATATTGTTGCTTCAGATAAGTAACTGTGCTTTCATTTGTCAAATTCCAGTCCTTTGGGGCGCCTGGGCAGCTCAGTCAGTTAAGCATCTGCCTTCCGCTCAGGTCATGATCCCAGGGTCCTGGGATCGAGTCCCGCATGGGGCTCGCTACTCAACGGGGAGCCTGCTTCTCCCTCTCCCTTTGCCCCTCCCCCCGCTTGTGCTCGAATGCTCCCTCTCTCTCTCAAATAAATAAATAAAATCTTAAAAAAAAAAATTCCAGTCCTTGATCTCTATAAGTAATATAACCATCTCCTCTCATACAAGGCATGCTTGCAGGCACTGAGGACACTTTAACCAAGAGAAGGAATGGTAGACAAAGAACCTATTACCACCACAAACATTTCAAAATATTTCACACAACAGGAGTTAGACATGTTCTAATTTCATATTCTATGTGTACAAGAGACCAGAAGATTTAGTTCAGCTTAGATTAAGGACACATTTATAGCAGTGGGAATGTTACCCTGGACAGTGGCTCCCACAATGAGCATTGCCCAGGCCAATTCTGCCTTTCCAGATGTTCTGCTATACAAATAACCAGTATCTAACATGACTGTATGCTTCATAAATATTACTTGTTTTAACCCCCAACACAACACTATGCAATAGGTATTATAGTGCCATCCCTCAGCTGAGCATCAGAGAGGTTGAATAACTTCCCCAAAGCCACACAGCAGAGCAGGACTGGAACTCACATCTGCCTAACTAGAAAGCCCAGGCCTTCTCTACAGCTACATCCCTTGTGGATGTGCGGGGGGCATCTGCACTGGGAGAAGGCTGTTGGCTGCTCAGGCCACTTTAAAGATGCCCCCAGCATGAAGCCTCAGGGCTCCTCACGTCCCTTTTCCATGCTGTGCTGTTTCTTTTAACTGTCACTTTTTCTCTGATTGTAGAACTTGGGCTTCAGATTCTGAGAGTCAGTAATATACGGCTGCCCCAGTGGACGATACCCTCCTTGCCCTCTCTTAGATCCATGAAGGAAATTCATATGCAGCCTGTTCTCCTTCCTTTCATACTCTTGTAATCTTTGAAAGTACAACTTGTACAGTTCCTGAGAGGCATTCTCTTTCCCTGAGTAACATGGTTGTTATGTTCTTTTTCTTTGGAAGGTCATTAATACTTCAAACTCTCTTCCCTTCCCAGTAAATGAAACCTTGAAGGTTGTGTCCCATGTTTTCATCAGTCTGCTTGTCACACACGGGAAAGGGAACAATCACAGTAGTGTCAGGAGCAACAACTAGGAGAATGCGAGGTACCGAGCAGTGTGCCAGATGCCATCGGTACCTTATCTGGTTTAATGCTTCCCACGTCCCCATGTTGTTGCTGATGAAGAAAATCTGCACATGGATGTTTATAGCAGCTTTATTCATAATCACCAAAACCTGGAAGCAACCAAGATGCCCTTCACTGGGTGAATGAACAAATAAAGGGTGGTACATCCGGATGATGGAATATTTATTCAGCACTAAAAAGAAATGAGCTATCAAGCCATGAAAAAATATGAAGGAATCTTCAATGCATATTACTAAGTGAAAGAAGCCAATCTTTGGATTCCAGCTGTATAACATTCTGGAAAGGGCAAAACTACAGAGATAGTAAAAGATCAGTGGTTGCCAGGCTTAGGGAAAAGGGAGGGATGAATAGGCACAGAGGATTTTTAGAGCATTAAGGCTATTCCATATGATAGTATAATGGTGTATACCTGTTATTATACATTTGTCCAAACCCACAGAATGGACACCATCAGACGTGAACCCTAATGTACACTGTGGACTTTGGGTGGTTATGATGTGTCAGTGCAGGTTCATCACTTATAACATCTGTAGCACTCTGGTGGGGATGTTGACAATGGAGGAGGATGTGCATGTGAAAGGTAGTGGACATATAGGAAACCTCTGTACTTTCCTCTCAATTTTCCTGTGAACCTAAAATTGCTCTAAAAAATTAAATTTAAGGGGCGCCTGGGTGGCTCAGTTGGTTAAGCAACTGCCTTCGGCTCAGGTCATGATCCTGGAGTCCCGGGATCGAGTCCCGTATCGGGCTCCCTGCTCGGCAGGGAGTCTGCTTCTCCCTCTGACCCTCCTCCCTCTCATGCTCTCTGTCTCTCATTCTCTCTGTCTCAAATAAATAAATAAAATCTTTAAAAAAAAATTTAATTTAAAAAAAAAATGACACTTGGAGAGGTTAGGAAACCTTAGGTGTCATGCCCAAAGTCTCATGCCAGTGACTGGCAGGGTTAGAATCTGGAGTCCCGTCTTGTCTGGCTCCCTCGCCCTGCCTTCTCATGAGTCCCTCAAGACTAAGTGGTCCCTGACTTAGCTTTGCCTTTGAGTATTGGCCTTGCATGGGCTCCTGCACCACAAGCAGTTTCTCTTTCCGGTCTGTGGGCTGATTATGTGTCAGGAGCAAGGGGTGATGGCCCTCAGAGTGCCCACCTGACCGATGAGAAGGAACTGGAATGAAAGCAGCCCTGGAGGCTGCCGCCTTTCCATCTGCTGGTAACATCAACATTGAAACAGGTGCCTCCCCTCTGTTGAGGAATAGAGTTCGGAAGATCAAGGTCCAGGCCAGCGCCAGACTAGGCCTGACTTGATGGGGGCAACCCTCTTATTGACCATTTCAGGGGGCTTCCCAGAGCAAGTGAGAGCAAGTGCTAGAGCTGAGTGAGGTCGCACTCAGAAAAATGTGGATATCTACACAATAGAGTCAGCAGACTTTATTCCCTGGACAAATAATTTCTTCATAACCAGGATGATTTTATCCATCACCTCTTAAGGGTAAGACATGACTGGTTTCCTTGTACCACCAGAGGAAATTCTCCTCAGAAACCTGGTGCTTGCTGGGGAAACTACGAAGTATTCTGGGCGAATATAATACTGATTTCGAACAACTGTAGCTGAAGTCATCAACAAGCACAATGGTCATTGTACAGACAAGAATCAGGGCCATTATTTTATCTCTAGGTAAAAACTATTTTTAAGGTATTTCATAAATCACTGGCAAGGTCAACTGTACTAAACATTCCAGAACACACAGGGGAAATCTCTGTGGGCGTGCCCAGGCCTCTGGGCTACAGCGATGCATTGTTCTGACGCTTCCTGCACCCTGTTCGGAGCTGTCCGGTCGTCAGCAAGTCTGCAGGGCCTGCCCGTGACAGGGCCTGTGGGAGGAGGCAGGCCCAGTGCGCTGGCCCCGAAGGTGCTGATGGCACCAAGGTGCACACCACCAGACTCACCCCCTGCAGGCCTGCTGTGTTCATGAAGCAAATGGGAGCCAGAGCAGTCCGCAGGGGGGTGGTGCGCATCAAATGAAATACTAAACACAGAGCGCTTTGCACCCAGCCTGTCATAAGGTTGGTGCTCACCAGGGGTCAGGAGTAAGGGCACTGCTCCCACCACCAGGTCCCACTGCATTATCTTCCTGATGCTTGATATAGTTCACGAATAAACGAGTGCATACATGAATAATGAAACACAAATGAGTGAAGAACTCCCTATTTTTGTGGATGAGGATATCAAGAGTCAGAAGAACTACGTGATGTAGCCTCCCTGAGACCGAGGTGGCCAAGGAAATATAAGTGGGAGTTGTGAGCAAAACTTCAGGAAAGCAAGTTAGGAGGGAGACTGACATGTAGCATGAGTCTTTCTGGCTCTCCTGTCTCTCCTCTCTCTAGGTGTGAGGATACAGATGTGATGGCTGGAGCTCTAGCAGCCATTCCAATCTCTGAGTTGACCTTGAAGAAGTTGCAGGCAAGGGAGGCAAAACTTAGAAGATACCTGTGTCCCTGATATCTGTGGGGCCACCATGTTGTCCCTGGACACACATCTCACTTTTTACATGGCAGAGGGGAAATACCCTTCCATCTGATTTCAGACATTATTATGTTTGGTCTCAATTACTAGAAGCCAAATACATTTCTAGCTGAAAATATTCTGTGACATGGCCATCTCTTGATTTTGCTCCTTGCAAACTGCCTGTCCATTCTCAGCCTCCTTTGCTGGGCTCTATTCCTCTTCCTTCTCAAAATACTGGATTCATATAGGGCTCAGGCCCAGGCCCTCCTCAAATCCCACAGCTTAAAGTATCATCCACAAGCCAGTGATATCCAGAGTGACATTACCATCTCAGACCTCTCTCCCAGACTCACATCCAACTGTCCAGCTGGCATCTTCAAATTAGCATGTCCAAAAGAGAACCTCAATATTCCTTACCCCTCACAAATATGTTTCTCTACCCCCTCCCCCATCTCAGGAAAGGGTCCCACAGTTGCTCAGGCCAAAAGGCTAAAAACTTCTGGACTTCTGGCTCTCCTTCAAGCCATCAGCAAGGTCTGTCACTTCAGAGCATAACCCACATCCGGCCACACGTCCCCATCCCCTGACTAACTAATCCCCCGCCCTGGGCTCCCCAAATCTGTGCAGGCCCTTGCCGCCTACCCTGCACGTGGTGTCAGAGAGTCACTTTTCTGTGCAGACCCTTCAACGGGGTCCCGTGGCCCTAAGAATACAATCCACACACCTCACCATGGCACCCAGGGCTCTGTGATCTACCCTCACCTCCCCACCTCTGCCCACATCTACCACTTTCCAGCCACACTGGCTTCCTCCTCTCTCCTTCTAGGAAGTGCCAGCCTCATTTCCCACTCAGGACCTTTGCACTCGCTGTCGCAGCTACCTAAATGTCTTTCCTGAGGATCATGACAGGAATGGTACCTTTGACCCTCACACTGTTGCTCAAATATCACCTCCTTGAGGTCTCCACCACTGGCCCCCATGTCCAAGGAGCCTTCCAGTGGCTCCACTCCTCCCCATCAATTTACCTTGTCTATTTTCTTTGTGACTTCATTACTATCTGAAAATAGTCTTATCAATGTCTTTGTTTTCTAGTGCGTTATTTAAAAAGCATACCTCATAAAAGCAGGAATTCTGTTTGTCTTCATCCTGGCCTCTAAATCGGGCCAGCTCAGAGACTTCTCAGTCCACAGGTATCCATAAGGAATTCAAGAGCCATGCCATTGTTATCAAGTGACAACTTTTGTTCATTATGTATCTTTAACCTTCCTTCTGATCTCTGGCTCTGCCATTCAAATTGACAACATGTAGACATTTATCAATTGACCTCTCCACCTCAGAGTTCTTATGTTTGATTCTTTTCTCAGTTCTAATAGTAAAAGGTTTAGCATACTTTCAGAGCCCTTGCATATAAAAATGTTTTTGTCTTAACATATAAAAGTCAAATTGGGTGTTATAAACATAATTTCTCTGAAAACTTAGACATTGCCCCGTTGTCTTCCAAAATTTACTGCTGTGAATGAATAATCTTACATTATCCTGATGGGTGTTTTTTATTCCTTTTCTGAGTAATGTGTACTCTCAGCTTGAACACTTTTTTACCCACTTTTAAATCACTGGTTAAATTACTAGGATGTATCTATGTTTGGTTGGGTTTTGTTTTTTTGTAGCATATTTGCCTTAAATATCATTATTTAAAAGTAAGCCTGCGAGGGGCGCCTGGGTGGCTCAGTCGTTAAGTGTCTGCCTTCGGCTCAGGTCATGATCTCAGGGTCCTGGGATCGAGCCCTACATCGGGCTCCCCGCTCCGCGGGAAGCCTGCTTCTTCTTCTCCTGCTCCCCCTGCTTGTGTTCCCTCTCTCGCTGTGGCTCTCTCTGTCAAATAAATAAAATCTTTAAAAAAAAAAAAAAAAGAGTAAGCCTGCGAACCAAGGAGATTTTCCCAGGTTGAGAAGTTTTCAAACATTGTATCTTTGGATATTGCTTCTTTCTACTTGTTTTGATTTCTTCCTTACAATAGCCATATTATTCAAAGACTGATTCTCCTTTTATTCGGCTCTGTAACTATTATATTTCATACTATTAGTTTCATCCCTTTGCCCTTTTCCAGTGAATTCTAGGAGAGCAATTTAAGTCCTCAATATCACAGCATTTTTCTGCTGGTTCAGTTCCTCCCTTTACTGCCACTGAGAGATTTTAGATCTGCTGTCACATGTATGTTTCTTTGAATCCTTTTCCTCATCTGAGCTCGTATCTCAGCCTGTTGCTTTTTCATCCTCCTGATCTCTTTTAATATTCTCACATATTCTTGAAGCTCACTAAGATCACGAAATATTGATCTTCAAATTATTTTTTATTTCCTTCTAAAAAGAAGTTTTCAAATAGTTGTGTTTTCAAATGTCATCTGTGTATTCCAGTTGAGAACTTTCTCATTGGTTCTCTGGTGATACAATTCTTTTGTATATTCATCCTCCGTAAAGATCTTCTTGACAGAAGATATGCATCACAATTTTACCATTTTTGCCCATCTCCTGATCCCCTGATCCCCTGGATGATGCCCCCTGCAGAGCTAAAGCCAGAAAGCAAAGTTGGTTCATGCCCCTGTCCCGATGTCACTGGTTTGGTGGCTGGCACTCATTTGGTGGGCTGATGATGGTCAGGTTCTCTGACACACTGAGGGGCAATTTATGCCCTCATAAAGATGGGGAGGGGCCTGGTTTTCTTCCAGCAGATACAATGCACGGAAGACATAACAGCCTGGCCTTAGCCTGGCCTGCAGCATTGATCCTTTGGGGACCATATCTTTCAGGATTTGTTGTGACATGCTCATGCCTGCCCTCTCATCTCCCCCAGATTGCAATGGGCAGGGAGGCAGGGATGGGGGGAGGGTGCTATTCAATACTCTGTTGGGTTCGTGGTTTCTTTAGATTTGGGGGGAGGGGCCACCAAGGCCTCTTCTCACCTACCTCTGGCCAACTGAGCCACTAACAATGAAAATGTCATCCATTGTACTTCTGAATCAGTCTCATTGTTGCTGAAGATAATAGAAATCCCTCCCAAGGCTAACAATTGTTGACAGTGTTCCTGTGGCTTTTTTGTGTTGTTTTTTGGTCAATTTCTGTACTTTCATGTGTATTTTAAGGACAAGTTGGAAGAGAGATTAGTGGGTCACAGCTAGCCTCAGGTCACAGCTAGCCTCCTTCTCTTTGACATCCCCGCAACACAGAGCCCAGAAGCTGGCACACAGTAGGTTCTCAGTGAGGAAGGTTTCTCAGTAAATTTAATTTGAACTTTGGAACCAGAAGCCAACCTGAACCAGGCTAGGATTTAGGTCAGGGGTTGGGATATAATGGGTCACAAGAGAGGAAGAGTGGTCAAAAGTGACTAAAAGTACAGACACCATGCTGACAGAAGGCAGGAGACGAGTCCAGTGTGGACAGGAAGGGCCAGCTGAGGGAGTCAGGGGCTCAGGGCTCTGTGTGGAGCTGATATTGGGCCATCAGGGATTCTGTGGTCTTGCATCTTCCTGCAGGGGAATGTTGGTGAAGGTTGAGCTTGGGAGTGCCACTGACTTGCTGTGTGGGCCTCGGGGCCACAGGATGTGAGACCCAGCCTCTGTATCCAAGCCCCCAGACCTATCTGCAACATCTCCACATCTGACGCTCCATACTGGAGGGAGCTCCTTAGCATACTGGGACCCCGAGCCTCCCATTCTCAGTAGGACCGCAACCCTTGCTTCCATCAGGCCTGTTCCAGACACTGGTCCTAGTTCTTACCAAGGCTCCTCTTCCTTCTACTGCGAGACTTTCAGACTGGGATCATGTGAACCCTAAGACTCCTCTTCTCTGGGCCCCATGTTTTCACAAAATATGGCTTCCAGATGTCCATGCCCCAGGTCACACACACGTGTGTGTGTGTGTGTGTGTACTGAGCAAGTGCAAGCCAATGAAAGCACAGGGCAGTGTCTGGGGGTAGGCATGGCAGGAGAGAGGCAGGATTCTGAAGAGCCCACCTTCCTCTGCTCAGCAGGGCTGAAGGCAGCAGGGCCAGAGGAGGGTGAGAATAAGGCTCTCCATTTCCCTTGCGCAGATCAGTAGGGAAAACAGGCAAGGAAAGCAGAGGAAGGGCCTAAAGCAAGGGTGCCATCAAAGCACTCTGGAACAGCCTCCCACTCAGAACTGCATCCAGCCTCCCAGGTCCCACCACACATGCCCAGTCACTCCTGCTCTGTCCAACCTCCTCTGCCCTGGAGGAGTCTTTGGAAGAAAAACTGTCCCTACCCCACATTCTACTCCTGGAAAGGTGCAAGCAAAAATGCCACTCATGGAGAGCAGCCAGCTCTCCAGGACCCTGGCCCATAGGTGACAGTGACTGTCAAGGTTCAGAGGGTTCCCAAACCTGCCCCCGCCCCACCTCCTGTCGCGGTCAGGACAGAGAAAGAATTATTCTTTCCTGAAAGCATCTGCAACTGCAAGTAGTTCTTTTATAGCACATTCCACACATTTAAGGGAGGTTAAGTATCAGGCCTGAAGCAGCCAGAGAGACTTCTGGGAGCTCTGTCCATCCCCAGCTCAAGAAATGGGTGAAATGTGAAGATGTGGTGGGGAGGTGGAGGTTGGATCACGTGCAAACACATACCTTCTATGCTTCACATCCCCCTCCTCTGAGCTGCCCAGCCACATGCCACAGACACACACCAGATAAACGCAGGGACTTTCTACAGTATAAGATTCCGTAGAAGCTCCAAGACAGAAGTCCAGACCCATAATAAAAGAAAGAAAGAAAAGCCACTCATCTTACTTTTTTAAAACCACGGATTTGTCCCATCTATCAAAAGTATTTTTGTTAGGGAGAAAAATGAGGGGAAGGAAGCTTAAAGTATGAATATAGAAAAAAATTATGAATAAGATTAGATAATATCCCTGATATTATTATTACTAGAAATATTTAACCTTAAGTAAATCGCTGAACTGATCACACACCTGGGCATAACCGTAGGCTTTGCAAACGCACATCAGCTTTCCAGTAGCTGCTCAGGATTCTCTTCTTGCCACCACCCCCCCACCCAGTTACTATAAAAGCGGTGTATTACTTCTCCCATTAGCACATGGTCTGCATCACTGTCTGCTGTACCACCATCGGCCACGCTTCTCTTTCCCCAAATCCCACCCAGCCTTCAAGGACAGCTTAAATTCCATCTTCTCCAGAGAGCCGTGCCTGAGCCTCAGCTAGGAGGGATCTCCTCCAGCCTCTTGTTTCCTGGCACATTCCATACTTTCCCTTACGGTCATTTGTGCACACACCATCCCTCCCGCAGAGACCCACCACCCCCTCAATGGCAGCCACAGTCCTTGGGCACTTTGCACTCTTCCTAGCACCTGGACACTTGAGAATTTTGAGGGTGGCTAGAGTGTGAGTGGCTTACAATCTCTCCCTCTTACTGTGTGATCCGGTCTCATGAGTTTGTCAGGGCACAGGGAACATGCTTTAAGGTTTTTACGATAAGGAGAAAAAAGGAAAGATGAGGAAGGGGAAAGATGGAAAGAGAGGCTTTGGAGAAACAGGTACACTGAACTCCTCACTGGCAGCTCCTGGATTCCTGGAATTATTCAGAGAACAGTTTCCTGGAAGGATTGACCATAAGCTCTTTCTCTTCAGAGTCACGCATCCTACAAAAATACCTTGAAAACAAACTCCTCCCAGGCTGAGAGCTTTATATATGCAGTTTGGCTGAGCAATGTGTAGCTCAAAATTCCTCTCTATTTATTAAGAAAAACTTCATATTAAGCCCATGAAGGGCAAAAGCTGAGTGTCTGGGGTTGGAGGGCGGGGGTCTGAGGTTTGGTAGGCGGGTTGGACAGGGATGGGAGTGAGAAGGAGATACAGAAGGGGGAGCAGGCAAGCCTGAGGGGCCAGCATCCAGCAGGTGGCTCCACACCCTAGTACAAGGGCACAGAAATCGCCAGGCGCTTGCTGCACAAGGACCTGCAGAAACCAGTGGCAAATGGGCTTCCCTGCCCATGACCTTTGCAGAGCAGAAAAGGTGTCACAGATGCAGGGCTGTGGCTCCAGAGGGCACCAAGGCTCACTCACAGATGCAGCCAGGTCTCTACGGCAGTCTGAAGAGTTAAGATTTGGGCCAATTACATCAACATATCAACATTTTCAAGGGGTGGTAGGGGGTCTCAGCTTGGATTCATTAATGCACGCACGCGCATGCACAAACACTCACAGAGGCCTAGCACAATGCCTGCCACCAAGCAGGTGCCCCTTAGTGGGCACTCCAAGGGGTAGTCTGGAGCAGGATGCCACCACCAGAGTGAGGCAGAAGCTGCTCTAGATAATGGGGTGCCCTCCACGACCCAGATTCTGATTCTTCCCACGCTTTACACATAACCTACTCAGGCCAGGGGCGGGACTCTGTGGTGCTGGCTGTTCTAAATGGAGACCACAGAGGCCTTGAGTCATGGCAGATTCAGAATCTAGAGGTTCTGGGCTGGATGCACCCTCTCCCACAGGGACCCCATGCACACGTGCTCACAGAGGGGGCTCTATGCCCATTGGTTCAGACATCGTAAGTCCATCTGGAAGATGATTAAAAGGCGGAGGAAAAGATGACACATTAAATAATGCAGAGTGGAGTCTTGTTTACTTTAAAGATGGAGAAGACAGCTTGCCAATAAAACACAGTTCTCCGTTTCCCTCTAGAATTCTGTTATTAAAAATAATCTGCGATGAACCTCAGCACCTCTCTCACAAGACCTTCCAAAAGCTCTAATAATAAAAATAATAAAGCATGCTCAAGAAGACCAGAATACATTCCAGCAAGACAGCTGGACCAAATTGCCTCCTGCATGCTGGGGGGAGCAGGAAGGACGGCAGCTGACAGATCCATAAATTAAGCACATTAAGGACAAAACTAGTAAATGTAAGTAAAGGACTGTCATTTCTCCAGCTCTTCAGATAGTCTAAACATAAACACTAATTCAGCTCTTATATCCACTCTTATATGTACACATAAGACCACAGATACAAAGACACACAAATGCAGACCCCCAAAAAACACACATGTGGAGACCTGCATACAATCAATCCAGACACAAAACCTCCATTTTTGCACACACAAACACAACTACAAAAACAACATACGCACCACACTTGGAAGTAAATGCACCAGGGCTTCTCCACTGACTTCAGGGCTGACCTCTGGTGCTGAGGCCTTGCAGAACTCTGTGAGTGGCATGGGGTGGGTGGGGGAGGGCCAGAGTCTCAACAAAATCTCACAGAGATCTTTCTTGGCAGTCTTTTGCATAATCCTCTGGCTCAAAGTAGCAAAATTATAATGCCCAGAGAGTTTGTTGAGCGCCACAGAAAATGAGCCCTTGTGGGTTTCCACCTCCTCTTACTCACCCAGCTCTGAAGAATGCTTAGTGCTGAACACTATCTCGGCGTCTCCGTGGAGGGGCACACGCTGACCCCTTCCCTGAACAGCAACATCATTAAGATGTGCACAGTGAGCCTGGGGAGGCCCAACCCTGTCCAGGTGGAGAAACATTGTTTGGTAACCTCCAGTATCCCAGTATCCCACATTTTAAAGTCAATAATTTTACAAAACGTTTATTTAAAAAACAGAATATCATGACTTTGAGAAACACATTTTGCAACATGTAGCTGGGTAAGGGGTGCATTTGTTTTCTTTCTCTGCCCCACAGCCCTACTCTCTTCCTGTTTGATAAGAACACCTATGTTCCTTGAGGAAGAGCCACAGGGGTATGCGACTGAACTCCCCTCCTCAGGGCACAGGGGTCAGTGACCCACTGAGTATGGGGCCCCAGCCTGGCCAATCCAAGTCTTGCTCTGAAGCTTTGTGTTGGGACTAGAGAGAGAGATGCTCTATCCTCCAGATTTGCCAACGTGGATGACGTGAGCCTGGTCATCTGTGGCCATGCTCTCCCTTCCCCGCTTCAGGGGGAGGCTAAGTCACCACAAACAGAGAGTGAAGCAGAGAAGTGGGCCAGGAGCTGGGGAGGAGAGGCTCTTGGCTTTGCTGGAGTCCTGAAGGCAGCTAGCTGGAGTCGAGTGCTGATTAACATAGATAAAGTCACATCTAGAAGACTGACTCTATTAAACTCAAATCTTATTATCACATTTCACGTGGACATTAAAACCTCTCAGATGGCAGCAGCTATGTGCGCTGGAGGTGAAATTGGGGGTTTGCAGGCACTGGAGAAATTCTTTTGACAGAGGAGACCAACATAATGAAGGCAAAAGGGCAGTTTCTAGAAGGAGGGCTGGCTCCTGGGAGCCCTGAAATAGAATACAAAGTGCTTCTCCTGAAGAGTGACAGTTGGTCCCTTCAGAGGTTGGCTGATCACACCAGCAAGGGCCTCCAGCAGCCAGGTCCCCCTGCGGCCACAGGGCCTGTGGAGAAGGGTGAGAGTGCCCATCTGGGAGAATGCAGACACCACATAGGCAGGCAAGGAGAGCCTCCCACTTGGCCTGTGGGGGACCTCTCTGTGTGGGAACATTTCTCCCTTTCTATTTTAGAACATGACACATGATAAGAGTCACATTCTAAAACATGTGCTTTTTAACTAAATAATAATAGATCAATGAAGTCATGGAAGATATCCACCCCATAATGCAGAATTAGCATGGAATTTTTTGCACATCTTTATTTCTAGATGTTTAAATTCAAAATAAATCAAACCAAAATTTTCTCAGCTTAATGTAATTTTATCAACATAATAGATTCCTTTCCTCAAGTCAATTGTCATTAAACTTTATCGGAAACCTCCCCTCTACTGTAAATGGCAAGAGTTTAAGTGTGAATGATATTATTTTTCCTTTGGAAATATTTCCTGGATTGTAGAAAAGCATGTTGAGATCCTTTCAATTTATTTGGAATAACCTGGTGAGTCAGAACTAATTTTCTTCAAAACTTTAAAGACTGAGCCTAGAGAATCAATGTCTGTGCGTGCACACACACTCACTCACTCACACATTCTCACACACTCACTCACACTCACACACACATGGCCCTGTGCTAGCTGCCATGGGGAAATTAAAAATTAATAAGATGCAGCAGAACCTGCTGTTGAGGCCTCCCACTGCTGGCAGGGCTAAAGCACACCCATAAATAATTCTAGAACAGGCCAGTCTGAGGAGGTCAGTGTGTTTTATAGAGGAAGTGGGACTTGAAGATGGAAGGACTTCAGATGGGAAGGTGGGAAAACAAGAACATTCTCAGAGGCAGAGACTGAAGTGTAGGTAGTTTGTAACAGATGGTGGAGGTCCTTGAACTCCGTGCTCAGAAGTCTGAATGCTATTTCATAGGCAAAAGAAAGTCAGTGAAGGACAAGAACTAGAGAATGGTACCCCCAGGTATGTGTCATACAGAGGGCATTCCAGTGGCATGTGGAAAGTGGGTCTGAGCTGAGTTAAACTGGAGACATCTGAGGGTGTGGTTGAAGCCACTGAGCTGCAAAAGTGGGGCCTACAGACAGGATCAGAGTTTCTCTCAGACTGGCAGAGTGACTGCAGTGAGTCAAAAAGTCTCCCAAGACAATGCCATTTACAGAAATAGAAGAGAGAAAACGTCTAGGAACCCTCAAGAAATTAGTTCTAGAGAGATAAAGAGTAGTCCACTTATCCTGGTGGGAAAGTTCTACCAGCAGGAAAAAAAAAAAATAGGGGACTATAATTCTCCTTTATCACCCTTCTATTTTCAGCTAAAGAACCATTAAACCCAGGAGAAAAAAAATCAAAACCCAAAGTGAGGAAGACAGGATGCTGTGGATATCCAGAATGCATGTGTGAGCTATTCTAGTATATGCATGTGGGTTGGGAGAAACCAAAACCTACTCTGGTTTTAACTCTTTTTTCAAATAGCAGACTGGGTGGTTCTGCTTTGGCAGGACAATGCCTTTACTTACAGCAAACCCTTTGCTAATCTCCTTGCTTCCTGCTTGGATTTTAGTCATTGGGAGTTCTTCATACACACACTTACCGCCATGCTGATTTCCCTGGAACTCCATTGGCATTTAGCGGTAACCATATCCTTATATTGTGATCAAATTTTTTCCTTTGAGGAATGAAGGAGTTCAATGGGACCATAGTCAGGGTATTTATTACACCTTCTTTACAATAATCCTCCTGTCCATGCTTTTTTACTGTTTAAAATCACGAAGGAGGAGCCATAGGTAAAACCTGGAGTGGCTGAGGGGGGCCGAGGAGAGCTAATGAGAGGAGCAGAGGTGAAGGGCAAGTCTTGGGGACCCAGGAGTATCAGTCCCAGGTCAGAGTCAGCCATGCATGCTGCCCCCCCTCCTCCCAGACCCTCTGCTTATCATCAGAGGGCCGACTGTTCCAAAATCATCGCTCGCATTAACCATTCTGCTGGCAGAAAGAATCCCACAGGTTGAAAGGATGCTTGAGAAAGAAGAGGAGGTCTCAGGAGCATGGAGGCCAAAGCAGAATGGGGTTGGGAGAAGGGATCCAGTGGCAGGGGAGGGCTGACCTGGGAATGTACACAGCAGGAGGAAACCCAGGAGAGGCCCAAGATTAAAACCTGCCTTTGATAAGATTTGATGAAGGGCCCTGCCATTCTTATCATGTGCTCTAAGTGGCCAGGGACCCACTTCCCTATCACAGTATAGTGTCCAGATCACAACTTGGCCATTCACTGTGCACGATCCTGCCAGAAATGGCCTTTGGCTGCATGGGA
The DNA here is from genome assembly GCF_054177405.1 of Leptonychotes weddellii. NCBI lineage: Eukaryota > Metazoa > Chordata > Mammalia > Carnivora > Phocidae > Leptonychotes > Leptonychotes weddellii. The sequence continues at coordinate 34,444,714 of NC_138374.1, read as the reverse complement.
TTCTCTCCCAGCAAAAAGAATTGGACTTCAGTACATGAGTGTCATTTATTCTAACTGTTCAGGCAAATTTATCACTGGAGGTCCACAAAGTTTATCAAAATAGAGCTTTCATCTCAGCCTTGACAGACAATGTTATCATGTATGTTAATGTCACAGGTCAAAGTCCATAGAGATTGCCTTTATCTTAGCAAATTGAATTTTTATTTTATTGACTAGTGTTTGAGGTAGATGCACTACTCAGCACATATTTTCCTAAACATTCATTCATTCCATGAACTCTTGCAGATTCTACACTCGTGCTGGGAACAGAGGCCGTTGGAGACCTGAATGGCTTGGCTCACACTGCTTGAAGACTGACTGTCATAAGTGATGTGTGAGGTAGAGAAAAGGGAGACCCCGAGCACAGGGGTGACCAGCGAGCCCAGGAAGGGCCCTGAGCGGGGATGGGGGAACAGGTGGGAATTTGCTGGGCAGAGAAAAAGAGAAAGGCGTTCAGAAAGAGGAAATGCCTTGTGCAAAAGCCAAGATCTTAAAGAATTAAACTAAGGAAGTAACAATATAAATAGAGAAAGGAGAATAATACAAGACCTATTAAAGGAGAGTGAATTCCAAAGACCTTCCATAACGGGGGTGAAGGAGCTGAGGCACTGAACCAGGGCTAAGGAGCTGGAGCCAAGGTGGTGTCTGATTGGTACTGGAAATAGGAAGAAGCAGATTTCAGGAAAGGAAATTAGTTCAGTCTTGACCATGCCTGTAGGACAATCCAATGCAGGTCTCTACTAGGCTTTGCTCCTGTGGGGGTCAAGGAATAGACTTTCCCCCACTTTCCTTCTGTCCACAGGAGGAAAAAACACAGGACGTCTAAGTTACTCAGAAGGAGCATCTGATAAATTAGTAGAGAGCAGAGCTCTGTGGAGCACATTTTCCTACAGAGTTTGTAGAATTAAAATACGTATAGTCAGGTGCAGAGAAGAAGACGTAGTTTGAAGAGACTACTGAAGAACAAACATCCTCTGATCTAGAAAGGGAGAGAGAGAGGATTAGTAAATATTACAGCCATTAGCAGTGGGCTGCTTTCTGTGTGCCAAGAGCTTTCTCTCTAATGCCGCATCGGTCTTCCCACAGACTGTCCATCGTTGCTACCTTCCCCATTTTGTAGATGAGCAAAGTAAGTCTCAGAGATGTTAAGTGACTAGTCCATAATCACACAAGTATCACATAGCAGAGCTGTGATTCAAATTACTGCAAAGCATGAGTTCTTTCCACTATGCCAAGAAGCACCAGGACTATCAGAAAAGAATGGCAAAGCCACACCTTCAGATTCTGGAAGAACAGGTGGGAGATGGATTGAAAATCTCCCAACCACTTTGATAATTGAGGCATGAATGCCCGCCTCGTTCTTATGGGGTTTGGGAAGTAGGAGCTGGATTGAATGACTGCAGGAGAGATTGGAAAGGGAGCAAAGTATGCCAGGTTCTCTTGCCAGAACTTCACGAAGAAGATGCAACTGCTTTCACACAGGCTTCCGAGCAAGAGCATTTTTGTTTCCTCTCCTTTTTGCTGCTATTGGTATTTTACACTTGCACATGCTCATAATCTGTGAAGAAGGAGTCAAAGAAGAAAAAATTGAGGACTCAGGAAAGCAAGGGGTTAAATACAGGAAGAAATGAAGTGTCTAAGGGAAAGGAGGTGAGACATCCGAGGTGAAGGAATTATTCCTGGATGGGGGGCACCTTTGCTTAGAGACCTAAGAATGGGGAGAACAGTGGGGAGGCAGATCTGTGGGCTTGGAGACAGGAAGCTCAAGGAACCCGCATCAAACTTAAAGCAGGAGGTGTGAGCAGCCACTGAGATGGGGGAGATGAGGAGTGAGGTGACGGGTGGAATGGCCATTCTGTAGGAAAGCGGCTGCAGCCAGAGTCCCGTGTGCAGTGGAGCATAAAGACTACACACTGGTCGTTGAATGGAGAATATAACCCTCCCATGTCTTGACCAGCCCTCAGCTGCAGGTAAGCAAGAAGGGGAAAGCAGACGGCTCTACTGATTCACAGTTGGGCACTGGCAGAAGGTCATGGGGGAGAAGGATCAGACAGGACTGCAATGACCCTGAAAAGACACTTACGAGAAGAGAAGCATGTTGCAATGTGTGTTGTAATGGGAATTGGCAAGACTTTTACATTACCAGGAGTCTAATTCAGTTCACTTTTGAACAATGTTGAGATAGCACTCCTTAAAGCTTTGTTTAAAGGTTTTCTAATCTTGTACCCCCACCTCTCTTTCAACACACAGTAGATAAATATTAAATAGACAAATTGCCAATTTGCCTCGGTAGACAAAGAAAAGCAAAGCTCTAGGGTCATCTAAAATGCATCGAGGAAAATGCGAAGTGTCTACACACAGGCAGCTCTCAGGGCCCACGCTGTGCCACGAGTGGCCGGGGTCTGGGGAACTCAGGACTGTCGGTGCTGTTCTCCTCCAGAGTTAGTAAGCATGGCCTTCAGGCCTCAGTCTCCTTGGAGCTGTCTTCTTCCACATTCTTCTCCTTGCAGCAGTATTCCCCTACCCCTTATCTTTAAAATAGGGCCCAGGACCTTGAGGGGCTTAATTCCTCCAAAATTCTAGCAGCTCATGCCCCTCCCTTCGCGTTAAGTGGCCAGTCTATAGCCATCTCTTTGGCATCTTCTGAAGACCCCCTTGCCCCCAGTGCAAAGCAAGAAACATTCAACCTAGTATGAGAGCTATTCAGAGAGTGAGAGACATGGCCATGGAAATGATATTTCTTTTAGGAAAAAAAAAAAAAGTGAGTGGACACTATAGGAAAGGGCATCCAGGCCCCAGAGTGCTGGCTCTGGGCCTCTTCCCAGCTTCCAGATGGATGCCAAGCTGACATCAGAGGCCTGGGCCTGGAACGGACAGGAAGCCAGGATGAAAAAGAATATGCCACTGTTTAACCATCTTCCCATAGTCTTGTGCCTCTTCACCAGAGCCTTAATAACCATTTGGTCCAAAATATTACCTTAGAAAATGTGTCAAGGGGCACCTAGGTGGCTCAGTTGGTTCAGCGTCTGCCTTCAGCTCAGGTCATGATCCCAGAGTCCCAGGATGGTCTCTGCATTGGTCTCCTTGCTCAGGGGGAGCCTGCTTTTCCCTCTCCCTCTGTCTGCCACTCCCCCTGTTTGTGCATGCTCTCTCTCTCTCTGTCAAATAAATAAATAAAATAAAATTGTCAAAAATACGCCACTTTCAAAAAATGATGCAACTGACGCTGCAAAAAGTAATATGGAGGACCCTCAAAGTATTAAACATAGAATTACCACATGACCCAGCAATTCCACTTCTGTGCATATACCCATAAGAATTGAAAGCAGGGTTTCAAGTAGATACTTGTACCCGCATGTTCATGGCAGCACTATTCACAATAGCCAAAATGTGGAAACAGCCCAAATGTCCATCAGCAAATGAATGGGTAAAAAAATGGGGCGGGTGTGTACAATGGAATATTATTCAGCCTTACAAAGGAAGGAAATCTAGGGGCGCCCGGGTGGCTCAGTCAGTTAAGCATCTGCCTTTAGCTCAGGTCATGATCCCAGGATCCTGGGATTGAGCCCCACAACAGGCTCCCGGCTCAGCAGGGAGTCTGCTTCTCCCTCTGCCCCTCCCCCACCTCATGCCCCCCCCCCCCTGCCCCAAACAGATAAGGTATTTTTTTTTAAAAAGGAAGGAAATCTAATATATATTACAACATGGATGGACCTGGGGCGCCTGGGTGGCTCAGTCATTAAGCGTCTGCCTTCGGCTCAGGTCATGATCCCAGGGTCCTGGGATCAAGCCCCACATCAGGCTCCCTGCTCAGCAGGAAGCCTGCTTCTCCCTCTCCCACTCCCCCTGCTTGTGTTCCCTCTCTCGCTGTGTCTCTCTCTGTCAAATAAATAAATAAAATCTTTAAAAAATATATATATGGATGGACCTTGAAGACATTATGCTAGGTGAAATAAGCCAGTCACAAAAGGACAAATACTATATAATATACAAGTGGGATAAACATTACAAATAGAATGCAATGCAAGTCAAACGCACACAAACAGAAAGTAGAATGGTGATTGCCAGGGGCTGAGGGGAGGTGGGAATGGGGAGTTATTGTTTAATGGGAACAGAGTTTCAGTTTGGGAAGATGAAAAGGGTTCTGGAGATGGACGCTGGTGATGGGTGCACATCAGTGTGACTATAGTTAATACCACTGAACTGTACACATAAAAATGGTTAAAATGGTAAATTCTATGTCATGTATATTTTACCACAATTGAAAGTAATAAAAAATTGAAAATAAAAGAAACCTTGTCATGACCCCACAACTTCCTCCAGCTTCTGCCCCATTCCCCAAACTCTAGTTCCTCTCCCAACACTCAATCACATTTGCCTTGTACCCCATCACTTGACCAAAACCACTCTGACAAGGTCAATGATGGTCACTTTTCCATCCTCATCTTACTGGATTTAGCAGTATTTGATACATTTGATATCCCCACCCTCTCAATGCTTTCTGCAGGCCCTCTGGGTTTCTCCCTACTCCACCAGGCCCTACCTCTCACAGTTATATATGCTTTCCAACACAGTTGCACATTGGCAGAGGTGAGCCCAGTGTCAGTCCTTGGTCTCTGTCTACACTCCCTGTTGGGGATTTCCTCCCTCTCACAGTTGAAATGCCAACAACTTCTCACCTCAACTCCCTTCTTGCATTTCCAATACTCTACCAGACAGCTCCTCTCAAATATGAAACTTAAACTGGAAAAGCAAAAAGCAAACTCCTGATTTCCACACATATCCCCCAAAAAACCAGCTCCCCCTGGGTCTTCTTTTCCTCAGTAAATGTCAACTTCTTTCAATTTCTTAGTCCCAAATTTCATTTATCTGTGTCTCCTTGATTCCTTATTGACCTATCAGCAAATTTGGTTGGACCTGCCTTTAAAGTAAATCCAAAATGTAGCCACTTATCATCATCTCCACCACTATCGGGCCAGTCCAAACCACCACCATCCATCACCATCTCTCTCCTCATCATTACATGAGACTCCTCCCTCCTCCCCCTGCTTCTGCCCTTGCACCCACCCACCCTCCAATCTGGTCACAACAGGACAGCCAGAATAATCTTTTTAAAGCTTAAGTGAAATCATGTCACTCCTTTGTTGAAAATCCCTCAATGCCTTTCCCTCTCAAAGTCCTTAAAATGGCCCAAATAATTACCATGGCCTGAAGTCCCTCACCATCAGCACCCCCAAGGACTCCTCTGTCAGGCTTATGCTGCCCCCCCAACATTGGTCTAGGGCTCCTGTCTCAGGGTCTTCACAGGTGGTCCCCTTGGCTTGGAATGTGCTCCCCCCAGGTCTCCTCCTGGCTTGCTTCCTTACCCCTTCAGATCTAGGCTTCTCCTAACCACTTTATTTAAAATTGTCAGCAGCCTCCCTCCTCCCTTTCTTCCTCCCTGCTCTCTGGATTTCCAGAGCACTGATTACTTTCTCTCATTTGATACAGTTTCATTTATTTGCTTATTTTCCTTCTTCCACCCCATTCCATCCATCACTGAACATAAGCTCCAAGCAAGCTAGGATTTTTTTTTTCTCTGCTTTATTCACTTCTTGATGCCCACTGTTAAGACCAGGAGGAGGGCCTCAATAGACATCTGTCAATAAACGCATGACAAATCAGGTTTCTCTTCACTTTCTCTCCTTCCTATAATTACCATCACTTTTTGGTTTTGATCTGATCTGTGAGGATCCCTCAAGTTCTTCTCTTTCTCTGCCTTAGATTTTAGAGTCCATTTGTCATTCATTACCTCTAGTGAGTTTTGATTTAATCTGGGCCATTGACTTTTTTTAATTTATCAGAACACTTTCTTGTTCTCCTACTGCTTCTTTTTCATAATTGCCGACGTTTGTGTTTACTCAAAGCAATAGCTCCTAAACGCTTTCTGAGACCAGAATTGTGTAAAGACGCTTCTGTTTTCTGCGTTAACTATTTGAGTCGGGGTCTTTGATTGCCTGGCTTGACCCCTCCTTATGCAGTGCTCAGAGAGCCACCCAGTGGTTCTTTCCCACCCATCCACACTTGGAAACAGAGACCTTGACTAATGCTCTTGGAGTCAGAAACCAGGCATCAGGCTCTGAGTCCTTGTTCCTGCTGCCGCTTCCCTACTCGGGCCTCACTGCCCACCTGCCTGACGCAGGGGTAAAACAGATAGTCTTGTAACCCCCTTTCCAGATTCTGCAGTTGGTGAGTCCATGAATAACATACTTAATAGCATTTGATAGTTGTTGGATAATTTTCTTATCATCAAGGTAATTCCACTTCCTTGCTCTGTATTACCGAACACAGTATTTACAAAGTGCCTTGCTCTGCATGGTACGGATATCATAGTTTTTTAAAAAAATAGAAATGAGGCTTATTGAGCACTGCTGCATCCAACGTTTTAGGTTTGTCGACGGATATAATCCTTGTTCCTGTGAAGCTTAAATATGCATTGGAGAGTGTTCCAGTTTTCCACAGCTGTGAACCAAACAAACCCAAACTTAGTGGATAAAAATAACAACCACTTTATTGTATCTCCCAATTTCTTGGCTCAGGAAATTTGGCAGTTTGGCTGGGTGATTTTGCTGTTCCACGTGGCATTGCAGAGGTCACTTGGTGGTCTTCAGCTGGTAGGTGGACTCTTTTGGAGGGATCGAGCTGGTTTCACTCACACTTCTGATAACTTGGAGAAGCTGGGGGGATGGCTCAGCTGAGACTGTCAGCCAGAGCTCCCACGCACGCCCTCCTCAGCATGGTGATCTCAGAGTAAGTGGGCTTCTCCAATGGTGCCTCAGGATTCCAAGACCAGGTGTTTTGGTGAGGCAGAAACTGCATGGCCTTTTATGACCTGGTCTCAGAGTCAACAATAGCATCACTTCGGTTATATATTATTCATAGAGGCCCACTCAGATTCAAGACACCACCTCTCAATGGGAAGAGTGTCAAAGAATTTGCAGCTGTGTTTTAAAATCTCCACAGGAAGCAAGAATACTCAAAGAAGGAGCCTCTTTAAATGAAAGCTCTTAAAAAGGAACTTTTTAAAAAACAACTTGACCTATACAAGAATGTTTACAGCGGCTCTATTCACAGTCACCAGCAATGAAAATCATCTAAGTGTCCTTTAGTGGTTGAATGGATAAACAAACTGTGGTACACCCACATGATGGAATACTACTCAGCAATAAAAATCACACATTATTGGTACATGCAATAATTTGGATGAAACTCAACAGTATCATGCTGTGAAAGTAGCCAATCTCAGAGTTTATATAATCTGTCATTGCATTTATGTAACATTCTCAAAATGACCAAATGATAATTACGGAGAATAGTTTAGTAGGTGCCAGGGGCTGATGGGGTGACTATAAAGGAACAGCACCAGGGAGTTTTTGGAGTGTGGAACGGTTACGGATCCTGATGGTGATGAGCGTACATTTGTGTTAAAAAACTGTACACTCCCCAAAAGTGTCGCTCTTACTGGAATGTTAATTTTAAAAATAAAATAAAACAACTTTGAATCAAGGGACAATTAACTTATTCTGGGCTGAATGCATGGACACTGAAGCAATTCTGAATAAGAGACTTACCGGTTGTGGAGGGGATACGTGTGCTGGGGAAGGGAGGTGGGGAAATCCTGTCCCATGCTCTTTGACCCCTCACCAAGGGCTCACTCAGTTTGTTCTGACCTGACTCGAGAGTAGAGCTGCAGTGAGTCCTGCCTTACAGGAGGGAACAGAGCATGAGGGAAGAGAGGCACAGAAAGATTCAGGAACCTGCAGGAGTCTCACACTAAGTCAGCAGCTCTGATTGCCAGGAACCTCCTGCGTAGCAGAACTCCTCGTGGCCATGTGAGTGCCTGACAGCAGGCACAGGGACACCCACCAAAACTCCTCCAGACCCCTCCCCAAGCTTCATTTTTCAGCAATTAAAACATTTGTCAAAGAGGATTTAATCCTACTGTTGTAAAGTACTATGTCAAACAGATTTGGCTCAATATTTTCAAATGTTCTACGAAATGGCTACTCCCAACAGTAATTCAACTATGTTACCATGGATTTAAACAAAAACAGCAACTAAAAAGATCACATTTTGACATACCAGGAAAAATCATTTTGAAGCACAGTCTTGAATACTTTGGCAAAAAAAATAAATAAATAAGCCCAACTGTAAGAGAGATCCCTAAAATGAAATCTCAGAATACCTGTAAGTCAAAGGAGAGATGAATGCAAATCAGAGGCATGATATTAATACAAAACTGTGCAAGAGAGTGGCTTTTTGGGAAATTCTTTTTTTTTTTTTTATAAATAGCTCCTGTGCACTGTAACAGCCACTTCTTTTTTTTTTTTTTAAGATTTTATTTATTTATTTGACAGAGAGAGAGACAGCGAGAGGGAACACAAGCAGGGGGAGTGGGAGAGGGAGAAGCAGGCTTCCCGCTGAGCAGGGAGCCCGACGTGGGACTCGATCCCAGGACCCTGAGATCATGACCTGAGCTGAAGGCAGACGCCTAACGACTGAGCCACCCAGGCGCCCCTTTTTGGGAAATTCTTGATTCATTTTACCTCCATTTCTATTCACCACACTTCGTTTGGATTACCTCTTTGGATCAGGAGTAGTCTGAAGTATAGCATATGATAAATCCAAATCAAAAACGTAGACAGCTATTTCCATACATCAAAATATAAGTGTATGCAAAAGTAGAATAAATTCATTTCTGTGAAAGAGTATTTGTTAAGTGTTAAGAACAGATTGTGGCCTGAGCCGATTCAGAGAGGAGAGAGTGAAGAGATGTGTAACACTGAGAAGGACTGTCTTCAAGGTTCAGGGGCCACTGCAGAATTCAGCAGCATGGAGCATGGTGGGGCCAAAGGAGCACACAGTGACGGGGAGAAGTTGGTGGGTAGAGAGCATGGCAGGAGGCCCCACAGACACTTAGAAAGGCACACGCCTGTCCCCTGCCTCAGTCAGACTGGTGGCCCAGACTCTTGGACATCACTCCATGCCCCAGCTATAGCCAGATGAGAAAATGAAAATCTCATGCCAGCCACCAAGAATGTACTGGAGTTTCCCGAGGGCCACCCCTGCTTTCTCCTCCTCCCTTTCTGAGTGTCCCCAAAGCACTCACATTACTGTTGCATCCATGAGATATTTCAGGTTCTGCCTTCTCTTTGGCTTTCTAGGTCTTCATTTTTTTGTTTGTTTATTTGCTTGTTTGCTGCTGGCAAATAAAGAATGAGGAAGAAACCATCTCTTAAAGAAACCAAGTCATGCTTTTTGTTTTCAGTCTGTTACTAAAGATGTAATTAAGAATCTTCAGTAGTTTTTTTTGTTTTTTTTTTAATGTTTACCCAACACACACAATGTAGAATTCTAGTGGGAGAAAAGATATGCAAAGGCACAAAGAAGGTCACATTATGATGTTGGGAAGCACAATCAAAAAGAACATCAATCCTCACTGTGGTTTCAGGTCCAAATAACATAGGTCAACACATATAATAACTCCTACAGAATTATAAGGACAAAATAGAATAAACCAGTGTCCTAGGGAGGCTTTAACGTATCTATTTTAATACACATTTTTAACAGTTCAAGTACATAAAAATGAAACTATAAACTATCAGTCCTCGGTTCAGAAGCATACATATTACTTTCTGCTGTTTATTTCAGAAAAGTGCCCTAGGGGGACCTGTAACAATTAATCATGTTTTCAATTACAAAGAGAAAATGAAATGTTAATTCAGATCTTTACTATAAAACTCACTTCTGTGCTCAGCCTGCCTGTGACATCTCCTGGAGAAAGACCAATAGCTCAGTCATGTCCGATAAAATCTACACAGAGAGGCAGTGAAGTGCATAGTCCCTGGGATCAAACTGACTGTACCTGGGTCCAGCCCTGTCACTCACAGTGTGACCTCGGGCACCTCTCTATACCTTAGTCTTCTTCTTTAAAATGGAGAAATGAGGGGCACCTGGGGGCTCAGCCAGTCCAGCATCCAACTCTTGACTTCGGCTCAGGTCATGATCTCAGGGTTGTGAGACTGAGACCTGCATTGGGCTCTGTGCTGGGCATGGAGCTTGCTTAAGATTTTCTCTCTCCCTCTCCCTCTGCCCTTTCCCTCCCTTTCTCCCTCTCTTAAAAAAAAAAAATAATAATAATAAAATGGGAAATGACAATCTTGGCCTCAGAGTACTATGGAGGCAACTGAATAGAAGGTTAGAGTAGGTGTTATTAAATACATACGTAGAATTTAAATCTACCCACACTAGGAATCATTGAAATATTTATTCCCTTCAGGAAAAATGTTATAGGTAAAAGGCAAATGTATTCCTTCTAAATTCACACCAGCTTACAGTAGGAAATGCTGTACACATAAAATGCTTCTGAGAGTGCCCAACAAATAGGAAATGCACAGTAAGTATTAGCTATTATTATTTCTACTACATTATCCAGGACTTAAAAAACACTATTAAAAAGAAGAAATGCAAAGGAAGAAATGGTTAGTTTGAGAGATTTATAACTTCAAGGCTGTAAGTGTGGGGGCATCCAGGAAAGGAAAAAGAAGTCTTACACTCAGAAAATTAGAGAATAATTCTCACTCCTTATTACTCAAGAGCTTTAAACGTGCATATAAGAGAAAACCCAATTCAGCCTGGCTTAAAAATAATTAAAAGATGCAACTTGAGATCCAAGCTAATACAGCTTTAGAACTGTTTGACCCAGGGACTCTCCAGTGTCATGAAGCTCTAAGCTTCTGTCTTTCTCCCACAGTGCTAGTCCATCTTCTCGTGACTGCAATCTGGTTGCCTGTAAAAATCAGACGATACGCTTCTTCATTCTTGCCTAGAGGAGTCCCACTATTTCAAAATAAGTTTCTGTACCCCTGTCCCCAGGGATATGGGTCCAGGGTAAGAGCTGGTGCACCTATCCAGAGCAAGAACTGGGATGAGTGCTCTGCTTCACCCCAAATGGCAGAAGGCAGAAAAGGGGGAAAATTCAAGAGATAATGTGGGCAGTAATAAATGTTGAGTAGTGAACCACTGGGTCTGCTGTGTCCCTGAGTGAATTCTTCAGGTTGCAAACACTGGATAGTTAAGTAACTGTGCCCACTGCACACATCCTTTGATCCTTTGAGACAAATTTGCCATGTGCGAGCAGGCCAGTTCTGCCTGAAGGGTGGTCAGTGAGCTATTCTGTCAGAAACCATTTGCTGATCTAATTAAATATCCAAGGCCTTCTCGTGTGGTCCCTTTCAGCCGAGTGTTTCTGTGCCGCGGGTAGCATGAAAATCCATGCTGATGGTTCCACTGGGCTCAAAATGGAGATGTGGCCCAGAAAGCCACAGCCTCACTGCGCCTGAGTCTGAGACCAGGTCAGGAGGCCCGATGCTGACCCAGGCCCAGGCCATGCTCCATCTATTGTACTTCCTCAAATTAGCAGTCTTGATTACACAGCTAAATTATACAGCTTTCTAAATTCATCCAAAATTCTGACAAAAGATTTTTTTTCCAAGTCTGGTTTATTTCCAAAGGTGAAAAAGTCTAAATTCTAAAATACTGCAATGTCTCAACAAAAGTAAACAAGGGAGAATTAGGTGAAAAATCATGGAAGTTTATAAAAACCCCTACACAGAATGAAGAATCCCCCAGGGCATTGGTCTGGTTTAAATTAATAACTTATGCCATGATTAAAACACCATTTGTATGAATCCTCCAGTTACCCCCACACAATGAGAAAGGTCCAAGTATGACCATGTGTGCTGTGTGGTTTGGGGCCCTGCTCACATTCTTCCATTCGGAATGAGAGCTCTCCTGACTTCACCTGGAGGCTCTATACCATGAGCACAGAAGCATGTACCTCCTGGAATCTCCAAAACCTGCAGCTCCTTCTAGCTTGGAGTGATAATAGCTGTGGGCCCTGTTCCTCTTTGCTTAAAATTCACTAAAACAATACAAATATCCGTAAGATATAAACAAAGAACTGAAGAAAGAGGGAGATAATTCTTAATGGCCTTAGGCAGAGTCACTCAGAGAATCAGGACTTATAAACATTAATTTAGCCCTATAAGCATGTTCTCTCTTGGGAACAATGAAAGTCCATTGTCACATCTGTGTAGTGGCATCTGTTAACCTTTTCAAGCACTTCACTCAGTGGTGGCCCTTGGGAAGTTTTACAGCTTCTCAAATGTGTTTTTGGGCATGCATTCAGGGGATCACAAAATTACTTTGTTTCCACCTTAGTAACATGCTGAATAATGTTAACACATTTCCTTTTTTTTTTTTTAAGATTTTTTTTTTATTTGACAGAGAGAGAGAGAATACAAGCGGCGGGGGGGGGGGGGGCGGCAGGCAGAGGCAGAGGGAGAAGCAGGCTCCCCACTCAGCAGGGAGCCCGATGGGGGGCTCGATCCCAGGACCCCGAGATCATGACCCGAGCCGAAGGCAGACGCTTAACCATCTGAGCCACCCAGGCGCCCCAACACATTTCCTTCTGTTGAACTATCCTTGCCTGGCTTGGACAAACCATTCTTGGTCAGGATGCACTATTTTGTAGGAACATTGATTTGTTAACATTTTAACTGATATTTTGCATCTCTGTTTATGAGCCAGATTAACCTATACATTTTCTTTCTCAAGCTGCTCTTTTTTCCAGTGTGGGGTCATGGTCATGTCCACAGTTTAGAAAAAGATGAGGACTATTTCATCTTTTCCTGTGTTCTGGAACAGAATTTAAATAAAATAAAGTATCAGTTCCTGGTAGGATAGTGACTATTTTTCATAGTACTTTTTGGACTGCCTCTTCAATTTCTTCCATAGTTATTGGAATCTTTTACACCCTTCTTGAATCAAATGTAGAAATTTAATTTCCCAGAATTGTTCTTTCCATTTAGATAATTTAAATACATTTTAATAGGATTTCTTTTTTAAATGTCTTACTTTTCATGAACCACACTGAGCTTCTCACTCTTCAGTCCTAATATTGTCCTTTATTTCTCTTGACTCAACCTTTCTCAAAAGGTTGATCTATTATGGGGGTTGATCTATTATGATACTTTCAATTTTTTCACTTGTCAATCTTCATTAATTTGTGATTTTTGCTATTTAATGACTCCTTCCTAAAACACATTTTTTAAAAAGATTTTATTTATTTATTTGACAGAGATACAGCAAGAGAGGGAACACAAGCATGGGGGGGTGGGAGAGGGAGAAGCAGGCTTCCCACTGAGCAGGGAGCCCGATGCATGGTTCGATCCCAGGACCCTGGGATCATGACTTGAGCCAAAGGCAGACGCTTAATGACTGAGCCACCCTGGCACCCCCCTAAAACACATTTAAAAGCAGAAACACTCCTCTGAGTTGCATTTGGACACAACATGTCATGCTGTTGGTGGTATTCATAAAGAGTCTGTATTTCTAATTGATATTCTCTATAGTCAAGAGTTGTTTAAAATACTGATTTAGTTTCTTTGATTTTGTTTTCATTTGCAGAGTGGATCAGTTTAGAGGGACTTTTTTTGTAGTTATTGCTTTCAGAAGGTACAGCACGTATGTTTCCTTATTTTTATAATAATAGTCATAAAATTTCCATGGGTGTTGGGAAAGAACATGTATCTTGCTTATTAAATATTATATAGTACAACAATTATATTAATTGTATTACTCAAATCATCTAAATTCTTACATATTTGTTGTCACTATTCTGGCAACTTTCTGAAAGATGTGCAAAAACATACATGATTAACACATCTTAATGGGCTTTTTTTTTTTTTAAGATTTTATTTATTCAAGACAGAGAAAGAGAGAGCACAATCGGGAGAGGGGTAGAGGGAGAGGGAGAAGCAGGCTACCCACTGAGCAGGGAGCCTGACACAGGGTTTGATCTCAGGACACTGAGATCATGACCTGAGCTAAAGGCAGTCACTTAACCGACTGAGCCACCCAGGCTCCCCTTAATGGGCTTTTTAAACTTTTGCAATATAAACATTGGCCCCAATAATTACAAAATTCAAAAAAATTAAATAAGATGGATTTATGAAAGGATAGGACAGAAAAATGGATACATATTTAATAAAGGAAATAGAGCAAAATATTCATTATAGACTGTAGATGGTGTGTATACAGATGTCCACTATAGAATTTTTTCCACTTTTCTGTTTGAATATTTTTATAATAAGATGTTCAAAAGAAACAAATTTTTAAAACCAACTTCATGGGTATATGCTTTAAGAATGTCCACCAACTACAGTCCTCAAAACAAGCTAACTTGTCTTCATCACCCACAGATATTCATGACTGAAGTTGATGCAAGAAAATATAGCATCACTGGTCTTGAGCATAAATGCTCAAATTTAAAATCTAGCTAGAATAATAACAGCAATTAACACTCACTCAATGTTTACTGTGTACCAGAACATGAATTATCTCATTTTATCTTCCCAACAGCTCTCTGTGGTCATAACGAATATCACCATTTTATAGGTGAGAAAACTGAGGCACACATAAGGGGATTTTCCTAAATCTAGACAGCCTATCAGTGGCAAAGCCAGGATGCAAACTCAGCTCCATGCGACTCTAGAGCTCACACCCTTTAGCCTGCAGGCTCTGCAGACCTGCTGTGTCGGTACGGTGACCACTAGCTACAAGTAGCTGCCAGGCACCTGAAAGGGAGTAAGTCTTCACTGAGATGTGTTCTGAGTATAAAAGACACCCCAGATTTGGAACAGAGAAAAAAGAGAGTTCTGATCATTTTTTAATACCATGTGCTGAAATAATATTTTGGATATATTGGGTTAAATAAAATACTTTTAAATTAATTTTACCTGCCACTAGAAATTTTTTAATTATATATGTAGCTCACATTAAATTCCTGCTGGACAATGCTGGTCTAGTCCTATTTGACTCTGAAATGAATTGTTTTGTGTTTCTTTCCTCTGATGTCAATCAATAGCCTCCTTGTGACAAAAATAAGAACACTAAGAAAGGTGGCAAAAAGAATCCTACTAGAAGCACATTGTCCAACCTGAACCTCAAGGAAGGGAGAAGGTGTTGTCATATCAGGGACAGTGGAGGCAGGCAGGCTTAGACTGGCAGGCAGGTGACATGGTAGGACTTGAGAGCCGTGTTTCAGCTACAAGAGGGGCTCTCATGTGAAGATCAGATAGACCATCCCACACAAGGTGCCTCCCACTACAAAGGATGATCCAGTCATGGGACTTGCTGGTTACTGAATGCCTGCTACAGGAAACCTTCTCTAATCTTGGCTGCATTCACAGAGGCTCACGGTCATTTAGTAGCACTGACTCCCTCCCTGTGGTCACAACCTTCCCTGCACTGAAGTGTGACAGCGGTAAGAGTAGAACCCCAGAGCACTGAAGACAAGGTAGTCCCTCCGGGTAGCCCTGGAGCCCCGGAACACTGTGTCCCCCGTCTCAGAAACCTGAGCTCACACTGAGGCAAGGCTGGGGTGGAGGACATGTGAAGGGAAGTAACAGCCTTCGGTCTATTGGTGCCAGACTGTGAACTTCTTTGGAGTCTATCCTAAAGGAAATGGGAAACCACTGAAGGTGCAGCAACGGGAGGCAAATTAACATCAGGTTGGCAAGAGGGACGGCATCAAGGAATTTAATTGAAAAAGACTGAAAAGTCTGCTGGTTCTCCAGGGGTATGTGCCAAATGTGACACGTTAGTAAGAGGGGAGACGGCTGCCGACCGCCAGAAGGGGCCCCGGGGAGACCTCAAAATCCTTCCTCTAGATGTTGAATTTCACTATAAACCCATTTCTAACGTCCTTTCCATTTCTGAAATTCCCTGACCCTGTCATGCTGTAATGTTGGGGCTGTTCTTTGTCCATCTTTCCACATGTTTCTGAAGAGGAATAAGTGATAGAATATTTATTGATTGTATGTAAGCCATAGAATATGCACACAGTGTAAGTACATTATAATAAAAATAACCATGCATGATAACGGATGCATGATAAATGTTTCACTTCCAATCATCCTAGCCACATCTTCTGTCAAACAGAAGACAATATTACTTCTATTCATGTACCAAATTAAATGGAATTGTCCAAAATATTGTATCATGGTGTCATGCTAAACTAAATTGGTTTTAACAAAATAAAATAGCTAAGAATGGAATGGTGGTACATTTCCTCTAACCTAGTCCTTGAAACCATCCCCATCAAGTTGCCAAAGTGGCTTTCCAGTCTTGCTCATGATCATATTCATGGTGGATGGCATTCATGGGCATGAGGAGCCATGATGGGTGCCTTTCATACGTGCTTCTCTAACACAATTCTGCAAAGTGGATCTCAGTGGACATTCATTGCACTGATAGGAAAACTCAAATTCACAGATCTTGTCCCCCACCTGGAATGGCATCTTTCCAGATCTCATGCTCTCTCTAGGACCTCATGCCACCTCTTAACACCTCCACATAGACATTCAAATATCAGGAGTTTCCATACGCCCCTACCCTTACCCTGAATTCCCTCAAGGCTAAAACACTGCTCCTTCCAACTCCCCATGATTCTGAATCCTTTCTCTATTCCAGTCACCTTCTGGTGACCATTCCACACCCACCCAACACCCCCACCCCAATTGCTACTATTGTTGATCTAATTAGCATTCACTCCATATCAACAAGAATGAGGAGCAAAACAAAAGGCAGCCCAGTATGGGAGTCTGAACTCCTAGGTTCCAGGGTCAGTTCTGCTACCTATGAACACTGCGATAGGGTCAAGTTAATGAAAGTAGCTGGGCCTCAGTTTTCCCACTTGTAAAAGGACAATTATCTTTGCTCCCTCCCAGAAAAGTAGAGGTACAGGAATGGGGCAACTAAGGAAAAAGCCAAATCAGGCAGAAGCAGAAAGTGACCTTGTCTGGAGAGAAGACAAGTTCAAGTTCTGGTGTGCCACAGAAAAGATGGTATAATGTAGCATTAGAAGCATGGACTCTGGACACAACAACCCTTGAGTCAAGTCCTAGGACTGCCTTGGTTTCCTCCTCTGCTTAACAATGATAGTAGGAGTATCTACCTCACTTAAAGAAGCTACCTATGGATCCTGGCCAGAAGCCCTGTTAAAACAACACTCAAAACTTTTTTGAGATAATTTGTTAGTGGAGAAGGTACCTATAGCTCTAACAGTCTTCAGTACTTGGGAAGGCTTGCCTCTCCAAGATTTATTTATTGATTCAAAAATTACATGTTGAACACCTGTTATGTGCCAGATATTATTCTCAGCTCTCGGGGTACATCAATGAACAAAACATGCCTGACTTCATGGAGTTTACATCCTAGAAGAATAAGCAGTAGATAATAAGTAAGCAAACCATATAGTTTGTCAGAGCGGATAACTAAGTACTGTAGTGTAAGAACAGCACAGAGAGAGTGAGAAGACAGGTTGCAATATTAAAGACAGTCAAGCTAGGCCTCATGAAGAAAACGACGTCTGAGCAAAGACTAGAAGGAGGATATCAGGGAGAGGAATATTGCAGACAGAGGTACTTGGCAGTGTGAATGTTCTCAGTGGATGCATGCCTAGTGCCCCAAAGGAACAGCAAGGAAGCCATGGGGAACAGACTGAAATGATAGGTCATTTCAGAAGATAGGTCAGAGAGATATGGGGGCCAGACTGTGAAGGGACTTGTGGACAACTGGAAGGATTTTAGCCTCTGCTCTCAGTGAGTTGAGAGGCACTGCAGGATTTTAAACAGAAGAGGACCATGAGCTCTCTGATATTTTAAAGGATCATTCCAATGGTTCTGTTGACAGTAGACTATAACAGAGTAAGACTAAAGCAGCTTCTGTTAAGAAGCTCCCACAATAATCTTTAGTTACAAGCAGGATACCAGAGGAGAGGTAAGTAATTAGATTCTAGACATCTTTTTTTTTTTCATTTTTCTCTTTTTTGTGTGGCAAAAATGGCGTAACATAAAATTTATCATCTTAACCATTTTTAAGTGTATGGTTCAATGGTATTAAATATATTCATATTGCTATATAGCCATCACCACCATCCATCCCATAACTCTTCATTTTGTAAAACGGAAACTTGAACATCCTTTGAAGGTAGAGACAGCCAGACTTCCTGACAGATGATGGATATTTGATCAGATATCATAAGCATAAGCTTTTTGAACAAAATATGGCCAGGAGTCAACCATTAGGTTTAGACATTCCTCCTGTTGAACTGGTCTGTTGGAGAGAACCCAGGACTTCTGGACAAGGGGCTGCATGTTCAGGTTTTCAAGTAGAGCAGCCTTTTGTCTAAGTACCTTATCCTATTATCCTAAAGCTCATAAAGGATTTCCCCTACACATTGTTGGAAATTGTTACCAAAGGAGTTTGAAAAGCTGGAAGCATTCTGTTGGGTCCAGGAGTCATAGTTGGTGCATGGACAGATAGGGGATACTAAAGCAAAAATACATCTTAGCAATTAGGATTGCAGTGGCTGAAGCCAGGCCTGGGGCTGAGGGGAGTTGGCTCTCCCCCAAGGCACTGCACCCTCTGGATATGACCTGGAATAGGAGAGCTGCAACTACCATCTCTCAGGGTTCTCAAGGACCCATGGCTCATCAGCAGCCCCCTGGGCTACTCCATCTTGGCCCTAGCTCACCTTCTGCTTATGTATGCATACCCAAAAATACCATGATAGTTTGGAGCCAATGGAAGTCCCAAAGGACTAATCCAGGAGTTGACAACATTTTTTTGTAAAAGGTCAGATAGTAAATATTTTAAGCTTTGTAGTCACATGTCACACGTCACAAACTATTTTTTCTTTTAATTTTTTCCAACCATTTAAAAATGTAAAAACCATTCTTACCTCGCTGGCCAAACATAAACAGGCAGTGGCTGGATTTGGCCTGCCAGCCATAGTTTGAGGACCCCTGGGCTAAACCATGTGTCTTGGAAGGGCCCTCACGGGCCGCCATGGCAGTGTCAAGGTCAAGGTCTCACTGTGCAGCATGCCAACTGCCTGCATTGTCCCCTCGGCTGCAGCCAGGCTGGGTACAGAGCTTCGAGGTCACGCTCACTGTAGTCATCTTTCTGCTGTGGCCCCAGCTTAGTCATGACGGCTCTAACAGTCAGCTGTGCCAAGTGTGGGCCCACTGCTAACTCACAGAGATGCCACACAAATTAGAACAAGGCAGCCGCTCTTCACAATACTTTCCTGCCATCTACTGGAAAACTGTTATAATAATAAACAGATCCACACCAACTATGAATTTGAGTAGCACCTCCCCTGGAGTTTTCCAACAATCTTTTGCTCAATTTAAGCAGTGGCCCTGAGTTCAGGAAATACAGAAGGGGAAGCAATTAACTCACAGGAGTTCCAGAAGATATCGTGGAAGTGACAAAAAGATCTCTCTTCCACAACTTTCTAGAACCTGTCAGAAGGGAGACAGAAGGCAGAAGGGAAGCAAGAGATCTCATTGCTGTTCTTATCCAATCTCTGCAGAATTAGACAGGAACTCTGCCCTACGCTGAAGGCATTCTGCAAACAGAAAGCCTTTCTCAGGTAAATGGGAGTCCCACAAACTTGCCTCGGACTCTGGAGAGACTGAGAAGAGAACAGACCATCAGCATCTGATGATTTGAGCACCTTTCTAAGGGGCAGCGGTGCACACAGCACTGAGGTTCTCTTAATTTTGAAAGGACTCTGAGCTGAGGGCCCGGAGAACCTGAGTAAGGCTGAGCTTTTCTACTGCCTCGGTGACCTTGAGTGAGCACCTGGCCTCCTCCTGCCTCGGTTTCTTGGTGCTTTCAGTAAGAATAACACTACTAGTGATGCTATCTCACAGAGGTCATGTGACAGTGGTATGACCACCCTTTGCACGGCATTATAATTAGAATGTACAATCTTGTGACCAAAAGGCTGGAGTGAGAACAGGGAGTGAGTGGAAAAGGTCTGGTTCTACTTACATCAAGTGTAATCGAAAAACCAGGAAACACTGCAAGATAGCAGATAACATGACTCCAGGCTTTCAGGACCTAGCAACAAATCCCCAGGTGTTCAAATGAAAAAGGAAAAGGGTCAGAGACTGAGACCAAGGCATATTTGCAAAGACTATAAGGTCCATCATCTCTAATTTAAAACCAAAACCTTTGCTATTTACTCTAGGGGAGCAGGGAAGAAAGAAACAGGGGGTGATCTGTTTCACCCTGCCCCCGAGACTCCTGACATTTCCAGCACTCTCAGGCAAGGAGAGAAGCCAGGTCAAAAGTTCCCACAGCAAAACAGGTGTGGGCACAGCGAAGGCTCAGGAAACCCAAGGAGTATGTCAGATGGAACCTGAGGGGGCCTGGGATGCAGAGAGCCCATGTTAGGCCTGGGGTGGGGAGCGAGCATAAAGTGCAAACATCAGACCCAGATCTGGTAACAAAACTGTCCAAGGAGGAGCCAGGGGATCCCCGTGTTGTGACAGCTGCATGGAGGCAGCTCAGCACCGAGGATGCCTGTGTGGGGACAATGGGTCCTTTGTGGGTGCAAGGCAGGGGGGCAGGGCAAGGGGGCCAGGGAGCCCCTCCAGTACTCTCCAGGACCCCAGGAAGGGAATGCTGCATGGGAAGGGTTGAGTATTACAGTTTACCAAACCCCATGTCTACCATGAACTGACAAGGCCCTTGACCAGCTTTAAAACCAGTTACCATTTCCTCATCCACACACCATGACTACCCTTCCATGTTGAAGCTACTGTCTGGAAACACGGGGTTTCTCTGGGCCTGGCATGTTGTAGAGACTGCCTCCTTAAGGCCCAGAAGGGCACTCAGCATAACACGCATGGCACACAGAACATAGACCATGTCCAATTGCACTCTGACCTGAATTAGGAAGGCAGGAGCCCCCGTGGGTTCACCAGCCAGTGCCTTCTACAATTACCTCAAGAGACTCAAGAGCCGGACCCAGCCTCTCTTCCTCCCTTCATCTCTCATTGCTCCCGTCTCTCACCACTGTTCACCACCAGCAGCTACCATGAGTCATGTCCACAGGGCACAGCTGCCCTTGGCCTCCATGACTCTGTCCACAGGGAGTGGGCACTGTGTCCTGTGCTGCTCACCACAGGCACAAAATCCTCCCCACTCCCAAGACCCCACCATAATCTGAGCCCAGCTTGTAAGTTTTGGGGAATTTGAAGAACTTGGAATAAGCCACGGGAAGTATAACAGAGAATAACTTAGAAGTAATCCCATATCTGGCCCCTAACAGACACTGTCTACCTCACTCAAGACCCTCTGTATGGCCACAGGTGACCATCCCCCAGAATAGTAAGGCCATGCTTTGACCTCCACTTGCCACTCTTCTGGGAAATTTCTCAATGTGTTCAAAATTCAGACACTGGGGATACCTGGATCTGCTCAGAGACCCCAAGTCCCATGTCCTGCCCTAGAAGCCACCACTTCCCAGGATGATTAACAATAAAGGTCCATTCTCTTTAAGAGAAACCCCCTCCACTCAAGGTTGAGCCTTGGGGCCTTGACCTGACAATCCCTCCTGAGGCACAGAGGATGGAGTGAAGGTACGGATGATGATAATGCTTGGACAGAAGTGCTCTTGTGGCCCAAGGACCTTTCCTTCCCCAGATAGATGGACACAGATTCACCCAATGCTTTGGGGAAAGAGAGTCACCTGTGGAATCAAAAAATAAAGATGATACAAACTTAGCTTCTTACTTTAAAGGTACCATCCAGGTATGAAACCAAAGATTTGAAAGGCAATGAAGCAGAAAGATACAGAGGTTTGTTATCTCCCACCACAACCATCTTCATCTAAGTGCACCCATATATGTAACATGAGAAGCAAAGGACATATCTTCTTTATATATAACCTACTGTCTGTGTGTCTGTGTGTGTCAGAGTTCTCAGTGTATGTATGTGTGTGTGTCTGTATGTGTCTGTGTGTGTCTCTGTGTCTTTGTGTCTGTATCTGTGTGTGTGTGTGTGTGCACACGTGAGTGTGTATGCACCCTCCAAGCTGGGTGGTGGAAGAAACTGATGGGAAAGGAAGCATGAGGCTCATGAGAAAGACACACTCTCTTCCCTTCCCTCCATGGGCTAACTACAGGGCAGGTGGGTGATAGACACACAGCAGACTGTACTTGAAGTCTGACAGTCTGATCAGAACTGAAACCTGAAATCAGGACAGCAGCAGCGATTCTCTTAGAGAGGCCTATGTCCTCCAGCCTCAGGGGAGTAGTGGGTCTGGGTACATCTAGGCATCAGAGGACCCAAAATAGCCCTACCTGACCCACCTGAAAGGCATGAGAGGCTACCCCTAAGTTCACAGGGGACCAAGTGGGACTTGGAAGTTAGATAACCCAGGTGGATCTACTCAGAGTCTTGAAACTGGAATGTGGGAAATTGCATCAAAGAACCCACTTGGACAGCCTCCACTGAGGCCCAGGGGATATTCTGCTACTATCTCAGCCGACCTCTCTGTCCCAGGGAGCCAAGGGACCATAGACATCTTTCCCAGAGCCCTGCCTAGCCCATCTGTGGGTGGCCCAAGAGGACATAAAATATAAATTGGAAATAGGCAGGGATCAGCAGAAACCCCAGAGAGAAGAGGCCCAGGAGGCCCCAAGGCCTTAGAAGAGGCTGGCCACCCCGTGGTACCAGGTAGGTGGTTGTGCCAAGCTATGTGCTCCCTAGGTATAATCAGTCCAAGGATACAGTGAGTGGGAACCAGTGTGTTTTAAATCTAAAAATGGTTGAGCAATTACTAAGTCAGCAGAGTTAAGCAGGAAGCGGTTGATTCATCTGTATCAGGCATAAAAGAGAAAGAAACTAGGCTGGAATCAGAGAAAATAATGTCAGTGACATTTCTTTTATACCCGAGTCTGACTGAGAGCTTTGGACCACAACAAAGGCATTTCCAGCCCTCTGCAAGTCGGCTTAACCAGCACCCTGAGTAAGTCCCCACTGAGAGGCTGCACCAGGCAGAATCCACCTCCCCTGCCCTCCCTGAAGGCCTGTCCCCGCCCGTTGTGGGGTTGTCACACCAGCCTGACAGATGTCCAAAGCAAAGGAGAGAAAGCAAGTTCCATCGAATCCACATGATTGTAATCTATGCTACTGCTTTTAAGGGATTCCTTCGGGCTGGAATGATTCGTGTGGAGGGAAAGTCAATAAACTTCAGACCATAAAACAGAGATCAAGCTGCTCCAAACTTTTCCACGATTTTGCAATGTGAAGTTCAGCGCAGTCGGGAAAATTCCTAAGCGTGCCTGCACTGCCCCCTGCTGGAAACTTCCGGCACCAACGCGCCACGCCAAGGGCTGTCAGGGCGCCCCGTGAGCGCTCAGAGACGTCCAGGCATCTGCGCTTCCCCCATAATTCGTCTATCTTCACAAAACACTTCCTAGGCGGCCTTCTAAGTAGCACCGTCCTGAATTCTTAGGTTTCACTGCATCCAGACTCTGACTTGAGTCCAGCGAACTGCCCTGGGATCCCCAGCCGGGCCTGCGGACTACAGAACCCAGACCAGCCCGCTGACTGTGGGTGCCAAGCCTGGGCCATGGGAAGGCTCACGGAGGTGACACGTGTCTCCATGCCAGGACATGCGGTTTGCTGCCATTGCAGTCCCCCGTTAGCTGTCCCCTCTGCCATCAGCTGGCACATCTGAAGAAGCGCCTTCCATGGCAGGGAAGGGGACCCCTACATGAAAGGCTTCTGAGCCCAGGAAGTTACTGGGCCCAGCTTACAAAGAGGACCCAAAATCTCTAATTGGGCAGGAGTGCCTCCTGAGGTGGAGGGGCAGCAGTGAAGCCACACAGAGAGAGAGCAGTGTAAAAGTGTCATAATCAGAAAAAACAAACCTTCAGAAAGCTACCCAACATTAAATACCACATTTGAAACCTCCTAAATGTCCAACAATGTGGGAATGGTTATAATTAATAATAGCCATTTAACTGAGGGGACAATTTTTATCTACTAGTATGACCACATTGTGCCTTTAAAATGCATCCAAAAAAAAAAAAACCAGAAATATTCAAGGTGATTTTCTGTTTGATAGAATTAGTAACAGATTGCTCCTCTGTATTTTTCCATTCTTCTATTACAAGTTGTATTGTTCTTATAATCCTAAAAACATCTTTACTTTTAAAAAGAATATTTGGAAATAAGAGAGGATACACGAAGGAATAAGTTCCCCAAGAAGACACGCAGGTTAGTGTCCTCGCCCTTGGGCAAAAAGAGCACTCCATCCGCTTCCAAGGTGGCGGCAGGTGGCCCACGTGATGCCCGCTCTGACAGCCGCAGTACAGGAGGCTCCGGCCTGCCAGGTCTCACTTCCTCTGAAACAAAACAGGATGCTGTCTGCTGAGGAGAGGATTGCTGGCTGAGAAGAGGACAGCAGACCTGAAAGTGGAGCCTGAGGAGTGGCCGAGAGAGCTAAAAGGGGACAGAGAAGGGGCAGGGAGTCTCGTGGTCAGAGGTACGAACCTGGGGCTGGATGGCAGGGGCTGGCCGCCCCACCTCCCTGGCTTCAGGCCTATGGGCAAGCTCTTTAGCATGGCTCCCCTGACTGTTTAGGTCTGCCTTAATTTTTCTTAGCAATATTTTGTAACTTGTAGTATAGAGATTTTGTATGTGTTTTGTTAGATTTCTTCCTAGGTATTTGATGTTTTGATGCTATTGTAAAAAATACTTTTAATTCATTTTCTAGTTATTTGTTGCCGTTATGTATGAATACAATTAACTGCTTATTGGCTTTGTGTCCTGTAACCTTACCAAATTCAAGTATTATTCTAGTAGCTTTATTTTTAGATTCCATAGGATTTTCTACATATACAACGATGTCAGTGACTAATGACAGTTTCAATACTTCTTTTCCAATCTGTATGCTTTGGCTACGCTGGGGGTTAGAAAAAAGATGGGAAGCATCTTTGGGATTATTGAACAAATATTTATTCACTAACTAAATATTCACTGACTACAAACTACATGTATAACACAACTCAATAATGAAGGGGGTTCACAGACGCACTTGGTCAAGATCTTGTTCTCGTTCTAGGACCACTGGGTAACATGAAACCCTTAGGTTCACAAAGAGCTTTATGTTTTTCACAAAGTGAAACGTAACTACCAGAAGTAACCTTCACAGCTCCGTGACAGAGGCAAAGTTGTTGTCATTATTTGAGGTACTTAAAATGGTCTGCCCAAGGTTGCAGAATAACGGATCTATGCCGGGTGTGTGATTTTTATATTTGTACACTTCCCACCATTGGGCCAAAGATGGTCCTTGGAAGTTACTTAATGATAAAAACCCTGAAGCTGGAAAGGAACTTTGATGAACCTCTTTTCTAATTTAGCACTGCTACTCTAGAAGGATTGTTTGTCCTCTTGAGGCATAGACATGATCAGAGCCAGTTAATTATGCCCCTCTGGGTTTCTGAAGCCCTTTCAACACGCAGAAGAGAGGCAAAGTCCCACGTTCTCTGCCGCTCCTCAACTGGACTTTAACAACAGTCTGACCTAGCATCTATTTCCTGTTCAGCCATCTACTGCTTTTTCTCCTGGAAACTATACCAACTTACCAATTCATGCTATAAATTCCGTGTTTTTTATTTTCCCCACAGGACCCTAGGATTCTCATTTTGATGTTCCCTCCAATGGAGGGTGAGCAAACCAGAATCTTCTTGATCCCTTCCAAACATTAGCATTTAAGACTCAAGCAGTCTTGCTCCCTGGGGTGTGTCAACAAAATAAACAGCCCAGAACTCTTCCAGGACTTCCCAGGAAAGAGAGGGAAAAAGAAATTAAAAACTACTCTGCCCTCTTGTGGTCATGAGAGAGATCAAAAACACCAAAATACCAAATTTCTCAAAAGTACTTAAGTTACAATTAATATTTGCTTATAATTTTATAAGATAAATTATACTTTTACCATAAATTATATATCTGTAAACTTTACAAAATAAATTATATCTTTTTAATAATTTAATAATGAATTGTATCTACTACTCTTCTTTTTTTTTTTTTAAGTAGGCTCCAATGCAGGGCTCAAACTCACAACCCTGAGATCAGGACCTGAGCTGAGATCAAGAATCAGATGCTTAACTGACTGAGCCACCCAGGTGCGCCCCTATTCTTTCTAAATTATAGTTATTGTTTGTACATATTGATTGTTTTTCTTGATCAGATTTTTTAGTGAGCTGTCTTTTTAAGGTTCATAATTTTCAGTTTTTATTTTCTAATTTGTTTTATCCTTTTATTAATATTATTTCTGTCTTATACTTCTTTGAATCCCTTTCGAAGAAATGATATTGAATGCTTTCTTTTGCTTTTTTCTTTAGTGATGATAAAAATGCTGAATTTTCTCTTGAATATTGTTTTGATAAAAATTACACATTTTTATATGTAGTATTGTTATTTAAAAAACAGCATGTCGCTATATTCTTTAATTTCCCACTGTAGCTGATTATTGTTTGAGAGAGAATTGAGCACATTTTAAATGGCACAATTTTGTAATTCCTATTGAAACATTTATTGTTACTAGTTTTGCTATATTTGGGGCAGTCTTTATAGCCTGTAAGATTTTTCTTAAATTTTGTAATGTATTAGATGTCTTTATGTTGTAATGAATTATAACACTTTGTAAAAATTTCAGGCACTGGCAAGTTTCTAAGACTCAGATTCTATTGATTAATTCTCTTTTATTGTTTTGTAATATATACCTACATTGTGCCAGCTTGACTTAATATTAATTGATAATGGTAAAATCAAGTTTCTAAATAGCATATTTTGTCAAATACTCCTTAACTGCAAATGTTATATCTTTATGTCAAAAAGTAACAAAGTTCATAAACTTTTTAAAACATTGTCTTTAATATAATCAGAATTTTTGTTAAATGCTATATATATATAGCCAATTTCTGTTGACTAAACAATGCTTTTTTAATATTAATATTAATGTCAGTGCTGTGTTCATATCTGATTAAAGCCTTTCTGGGGTATTTTGTTTCAGGTGCCCTGACTGCTGTGCAGTGCACATCCTGTCAAGACAACCCAGTGAGTTGGAAGAAGCAAAGTGCTTGGAATAAGAACTGGGCAGAATCCCAAAGTGGCCACTTACTGGTTGTGAGACCCTGGATACGTAATGGACACCTCTCTAAGGTAGAGGGAATGCCACTGCCTGCTACATAGGATTGTTGTGAGGATCAAATTATATGTAACATACATAAATGTCTACTGAGACACATCTGTTTCTGAGAGCATCAGACTCAGGGCTGTTCCGAAGCCCATTCTTGATAGCCTTTGTGTAGTCACCATGGCTTAGGATTTATTGGGGACCTAACATTCACAATGAATTGTAATTTTTAGGCAAATCAACATTTAGGAATCTATCCTGGAAATCCAGGGGGAAAAAAATCCGGGTCACACATTGTGGAGTGGTGGAGAAGCAAGAGTGGAGGTGGCAGATCCAATAAATAGGAGTAAAACGGGGAGGACAGAGTTTGATGGAATGTGGGAGGTGAGGCGGGAGCCTCTTTGCCATCAGAGGCTGCATACTGTGAACATTCCCAATCCAAGCCCAATTTTTTAGACTTGTCTATTTCTTGTCTTTAGATGAGTGAATGTATTCCCATTTGCTTCCATTCTTTACTAAGGTGAAGCAGGAAAACAGCCCAGTTTTGATCCCACGGTTGTTATCCTGTAACAACAAACTGTATCGGCCTCATTTAAAATATCTTAAAATAGCAATAAACACACAAAACTCTATTTGCCGTTTAGGTAAGCAGAAGACTAACGATTTTTGGCTTCTCTCAATCCACTTTCTCATTCCTTCCTATTCTTTCATTATTTAGTCTGTGATCTTAAATGCTGGTTTAAAATAATACTATCTTGGAGGTGGGTCAGGAGGTGAGTGAAATAGGTGATGAGGATTAAGGAGTGCACTTGTCATGATGAGCTCCAGGCGTTGTATGGAAGTGTCGAATCACTATACTGTACACCTGAAACTAATATAACACTGTTAACTGGGGCATTTAAAATTAAGTTTTTTAAATTGAAAATTTTTTTAATGTTTTAAATTGAAATTTTTTTAATATTTTAAAATAAAATAAAATACTATCTTCTCTCCCAATATGTGTGTGTGTTGTTGTTGTTGCATCCATTTCTCTTGGTCCACCAGATTTGTTAATAATATACCCTTACCTGTTGGGATTTGGTGACTTTCTTTAATCTCCAATTCCTTCAAGTAATTTTTTTATTTGTTTGGGTTTTGGTGGGGTTTTTTTGTTTGGTTTTAGTTTTGGTTTTTTAGAGAGAGAGAGAGAGCACACACGTTCAGGGGGTGGAGGCAGAGGGAGAGGGAGAGAGAGAATCTTAAGCAGACTTCAAGCCCAGCACAGCGCTGGACACGGGGTTTGATCTCACAACCCTGAGATCAAGACCTGAATCAAAATGAAGAGTCAGAGGCTTAACCGACTAAGCCCCCCAGGCACCCCAAACTTCAAGTAGTTTTGAGGCCCACCAAGAGCTTTTTACCTCCCAATAAGACTGATGGTTCTGTTGTGTTACTTAGTTCATATGGTGTCTCCCACAGAAAGTAGACCCAAGACAAAGACTTAAGGGCAAGTAATTTGAGAAACACAGTTAGGTAGTGGGAATATGAGCCAGGAAAGGAAGGAAAATCAATCAAGGGTGCATGAAAGAGTGGGGTATCACTGTGGGCAAATGGGGTACAAGCCTGCTGGGGCCCTCTGAGAAAATATAGAACATACTCAGAATTGCCCAACTGAGAAGGGAGCAAGCTGGGATATTTCTCCATGAACTCCTATTCCTCATTGGTTAAAGGTGATTCCTAAAAGCACTAAATCCCCATCACTTGAGGCCTACCACACTCAAAGAGCCAGGCAAATTCCTACGGCCAAAGAAAGTCCTCAGGCAAAGAACTCAGATTCTTGAGGTAAGGAACCTTCCACATATGGGAACATTGTCCACTAAAACTTAAGAAGAACTCAAGATATAAGAGTGTTTATTTGGGGTCCATCACATAGACATGATTAACTGCCCAGGTAGCTGATCTCAATCTCCATGTGACCCAAAGCTCCTACCCTATGTCATACTATTACTACCTGGAGTGTCCAGGCTCTATCCTAAGACTATCTAGTGTGGCAGCCCACACTGTAAATCACATTTTTAGACTACCCAGTGTAATCTAAAGCCTCCATGCTGATGAAGACCCTCCTATCAAGCATGAAATTCTCTTTCCCTCTGACCCTCCCCCAACTTATACTATTAATTAATTAGTTAATTAATTAAAACCATCAGTTGCATTTTTTACTTATTTTAAAATAAATAAGTTACTTCAGTTAGCAAATAAAAATAAAGCTAATGTTTAAATTTTGCTTGGAAAGAAAAATGAGTGAGAAGGAAAAAAAGAAGAGAGGGAAGCAGATCATTTGTATGTCCTTACATTTATCTTGCATTTTAATAGTGGTAGTAGTGATGATGGTAGTCATCACTACCAACAGATTTTATTTTCTTCTTTAAAATGGGGAAGTGTCACAAATAGAAGGAAATTAATGAGACACAACTAAATGCAACATGGGACCCTGGACAGACCCAGGAACAGAAAATGAACACTAGAGGTAAAACTGGTGAAATTTCAGTAAGGTCAGTCATTTACTATTAAGTATTACCCTTGGGTATTGTACCAATGTTAATTTCCTGGTTTTCATTGTTGTTATAATTCTCTCAGTTGTTACTATTAGGGAAAGCTGGGTGAAAGATGAATGTGAAAACCCCTGTACTGTTCTTGCAACTTTTCTGTTAGTCTAAAATTATTTCAAATTAGAAGTTCAGGGTGCCTGGGTGGCTCAGTCGGTTAAGTCCGACACTTGATCTCAGCTCAGGTCTTGATCTCAGGGTCGTGAGTTCAGGCCCGGCATTGGGCTCCATTGGGCTCCATACTTTTAAGCCTACTTAAAAAAGAAAAAGTTAAAAGAAAAAAGTTTAAAATGATCTATCTCTGTTTACTCAAGGATTCTCTAAAATAATCATTTTAATCTTTTTGGAGTTCAACCAACTCTTTGATGAAAAGTAAGTCCTATCTGTTCCAAAAGTTCACTTATGCCATTTTGCAAGTTCAGAGACCCATGTGGTGCATATCCATGGGCCCCCAGTGAAGAACCCTGGCTCCCAGCGCTGTAGCTGGGACTTGGGTATAGCAGGAAGTGACATGCAACAGATAAGCTGAGCAGGAACAACTTCTAGCTCTCACCTGCAGCCCCGTTCATGCCTTCATCATCTGGCTGCCCAGGAGGCCTTCCTACAAAATGGGCTGACATCATGCTCCCCCTTAACATCTTCTCAGAAGGGTCATTATGACAGGACTACACTCACCCACACAACAAAGGGCACCTCCTCTTTCTGAGCCAAGCAGCACCATAAATATATCCTAAAGGGATCCCGAAAGGCAGCCCCACTAAGTGCACCAAACAGAATAATCAGCTCTGGGCATTAGAGCCTCAGCAGGAAAGGAAGTCCTGGCCCCTAGCGCTGGAAATAGATGCAAATATATACTAAGTGTGGGGCATGAATCCCCACTCCAAACTTCCCCTCCCATCTTCTGCTTTGTAAGCAACTCCACCAAAAAACTGAATGAAGAAAGGTGTAACCAGTTACATGGTAGAAATAAATGGCAAGAATAAAAATCTGTCTGAACCCTGCACAAATAGTTTCCACAGAGATGAATGATTTAGATTTGAATAGCTGCAAGAGTTAAAAAGTTACAAAAGCTAAGGTGCACACACTAGACATTATTAATGCCAACTATTAGTATCAGGTAAGAATAATGAGATCAAACACAAGACATATTTGCTCAAAGGGACAGAGCAGCTGCAGAGAACAGGAATGGCTTGTACAAGGAGAGACCAGGATGACTTGCAGCCCTGAGAATTAGCTAGCAAATCAAGAGACACTTGGATGGCTATAGCTGAGAATTCAACCTTTCCAAAGAATTGCACTAACACACAGATCCCTTTCTTTCTGGTAGATTCAGCTCCTCAAGTCTGGCCACTGGGCAAAAAGGCCTGAGAGACAGCCAGCTTTCTGCCAAGCACTGGCCTCCATGATGGACATAGTGGGATGGTTTTAGAGGGATGGGAAGGCTGAGTAGTTCAGTGAATGTACAGAATAGTGGTATGGAAGACATAAATGTTGAAAATGACTAAATGGGCTTGCATTTCTGACAGGGACTAAAATAAACAGACTTGAAACATAATGAAAATTGTTCTGATAAACTCTTCCAGGAGGGCAGATTCTACCACTCTAGACCCAAAGACTGTCCAGAACTATGGCAGCAAGTGAAGGACTAGAGCTTTCCTTGAGCATCATGCCATCTCATGGAAACTTCTGGGGCAGCAACTCCCTTCAAAGAAACCAGAAGTCCTTACCAAGTCAATAATTCACTTTACAAACTTAGATGCTGCGTCTTTCATTCCACATTTAGGATACAGTTATTTGATTTTTTTTTTCCTGGAGAAAATATTCTAGATGTAAAATGCACATTTTTAGGACTTTTTGATACACATTACCAAAAGTTTAATCAGAATGACTGTCTCAATTTACACATGGATGAAAATGTCCATTACCCTAGTCCCTTCCACAATTTTTGCCATTCAGTAGTTAGGGAAAAAAATTTCCTGTTTCTCCTGGCATTTTAAAAAGATTAATAGCAAATCTGAGTATTTTCTTTAATTCTATTTTTTTCTTTTGTGAGTTGCTGTCCTTTGCCAAATTTCTATTGAAATGTTTTTGTATGTTATCTTTAAATATGACAGTTATAATATTTTCCCAGCTTGTCATATGTTAACTTCATAAATGGTGTTGACACACAGAAGTGTTGGATTTTAATGCAGTCAAATCCAGCAATCTTATTCTTTATTGTTTCTACCTTTGTTATCATGGTTAGGAAAGCCATTCCTATGCCAAGATTATAAAAGTATTAAGCCATACATTCTTCTGGGCCTTTTGTGGATCTGGGTTTTACATTTTACATTTAATCTATCTAGAGGCTATCTTGGCTACAGTAAGGTAAACATTTAAATTTATTTCTTTCCCAAATGGTTAGCCTTTTGTCATAACACCATTTATTGAATTATCTGTCCTTGCCTGATGTTTTGAAATACATGCAAAGTGGAGGAATAGTGCTTTGGCAATTTTTCAAATCTACACTACTGACACCATCACCCTGCCCCCCCCACCTCCTGTTGAGTGTGGGCCTTAAATTGCTGGTGGTGGTTGAAGACTGGGCCCCATTTAGAATCTGGGTGAAGGCTGCTCAATGTCTGTCTAGGGAGCATTAGGTCTCATCAACTGCTGTCCTGCTTTCTCCCCATGTCGATTCAATATGCCCACTTTCCTGAGACCCCTTAAGAGAATTTATGCATATTTGTGTGAGAAAAGTAACTACAAGTCCCCTTTTACAGCCACCTTTTCCCACCAAAGCTTTGTCATCTACTTGTCCTAATGTCCACAGCTGATCCTGACCTCAACAGAACCAATATGCCCGGAATGACTTCTAGGCACCTTGTGCTGTTTACCAGCAGGAGAAATGACTCCTGGGGTTTGGGAGGTGACACACACAGCCCTACTGACACAGCCTTGGGAGAGAAGAGAGCAGAGACACTCATACAGCACTCACGAGGATTGGCCTTTGCTGTGTGCTTCCTGGGCTTTGAGAAAGTAAAAGTATCTGGCTGTTCAGCAAGGAGAGAGAGAATAGTGATTGTGCCCCATCCCCCTGGTGTCCTACCCCTTTCTCTCCCTGACTCTGGAATGAATGACAGAAGGAGGCACCACAGGGAGCTCCGCAGTGGTGCTGAGGGGGCTTTGGGGGGAGAGGGGGGCATCAGATCAGTTTCCACTGCACACTCATGGACCTCTCTGTGAGGCAGCTGCCAGCCCAGGTTTTAAGAAAGGTGATGTGTTTGTTTCCCAGCTAGACTCTCAGCTCCCTTCCTAGGAGAAGGGAGTGTGTCTTGTTCACATTTATGTCCCCAAACCCAGCACAGTACCTGACACTTAAAACGGGCTCAGCACATACAGATTCAATTGAACTTAAGTAATGATGTGTTATTAGTAATAGTAATGACTAACATTTAAGAACCAACTTATTACTTACACTTCGTATACTCTGTGAAATTAATTTTTTTGTTCTGTTTTGCTTAACAAGTGGACAAGAACAGAGCAAGAGGAAATTTGCTTTATGAAGCCCTCTATTCAAGAGGCCAAACCAATCTCCAAGTGAGAGCTCTGGAGCAGGGAGCCTGAAGAGAAGTACAGTGAGCAAAAGAGCCCCAGGAAAAAGGACAGCAATGGTGATTTTAAGGAGGAAGGAGCCCCAGGCAACAGCAGCCTCAGTCATCAGGAACTTTAAAGCCATTCTTCCCTGTCCAAATTCCCTCTCAGGGAGAGGCCAGCATCCTATAAAAATGCCTTTGAAGGAGGCTGAGGGCATTTTTAAAGAATCTTTATCTTACAGATGCTCAAAAGCAACCTTACCCCCTCGCAATATCACACAACAGGACTAAGGCCTTGACCACCTGTGTTTGAGTGGCTCCTCAGTGATGCCCCATGTGCTGAGTGATTTTCAGGGCTTACAATTTCTCCATGTTTCAATCACATCTCCAGTTAAGAAGAAAAACTTAATTTGTTTCCCTAGAAAATACTGTTTTCTCTCCATAATTCATAGGGTACATGAAGAACGACTTTTTCTGGGTTCACTCACATATCTGC
Source organism: Leptonychotes weddellii (assembly GCF_054177405.1). NCBI lineage: Eukaryota > Metazoa > Chordata > Mammalia > Carnivora > Phocidae > Leptonychotes > Leptonychotes weddellii. The sequence continues at coordinate 34,410,907 of NC_138374.1, read as the reverse complement.
CTTTACTCTGAAGGAATAGAATGGGGGTCGCCTGGCCAGAACCCTGCTCTCCCAAGAAACTCACCTGTCCTGTCACCTGACCATACCCTGGGCTCACCACCAGGGTAAGAAGCCTAACCAGAGCCCCGCAACTAGCCAGCTAGTCAGAGGTGGAGCCGACGTGCAAATTCAAAACAAGTATCTTAGTAAAGAGATCTGAAAGGAATAGCTCTACACCAGACAAAAGTATCCTCCTCCCAGCCCCTCGAAATTCTCTGGTTGTGTCAAATTCTTCCCCACAGTCTCTGCTTGAAAGATTTGCTCCTAGCTTCAGAGCCTTAACTACAGAACACTAAGTCTTTGCTCAAGCAGCGGCTCAACACATAACCCCTAAGCACCCAAGGCTTTTCTCCGCCAAGACTTTGTTTCCTTCCACGAAACCCTCAAGAACCCTGGATTCCCGATTTCCTGGCCCAGCGGATTGCTTTACCAGGCTGCTGCTATTCCAGACCTAGCTAATCTGAGCCGCAGCGTGGCTCCCTCACTCCCCGGACTACGTCGGCGGGCAAGGGCGCCTCCGCCTAGAAGCCGAAGGGGATTCGACAGAGGGCCCCGCCCGGTCGGGACCCTCAGAGCCCGAGCAGCAGCGCGCGCCGCGGAACTACGTTTCCCACAGTGCTCCGAGAAGCCCGGACGGCCAAGGCCCGGGACCCGGCGGGCGGGCTCGCGCGCAGCCTCTTGGGAGTTGTAGTTCGATCCGCTCGCGCCGGCGCTGCTGTGGGCTCGGCGCCGGCCTTTGTCTGTCTGCGGGCGCGCGCCGCTGCGGTGAGTGAGGCCGCCGGCCGGGTCAGTGAGCCCGGCTAGGCGGGGCCGCGTGAGCGGGCCGCCGCCCCCGCGCGCTCCGTGGCCCCCGCGGCCCTGAGCAAGCCTGGCTGGCCTGAGCCCCGAGGGAGGCCACCCGCGAGGGGAGAGGCGAGCGGCCCGCAGAGAAGGGTCCAGCTGGACCGGAGAGCGGGGTGCTGAGGTCCAGCACGCAGGGCGGGCCCGGGGGAGCCTGAGGCGGGAGGGTAGAGTGTGCCCGGGGGAGCAGGGGCCCCTCCGACCGCCGCTCCGCAGGACAGAGCATGGGGGAAGGCCCCGCACCCTGGAGACGCGGGAGGGGGAGGCCACAGGCAGGTGTGCCCAGGGGCCTGCAGTGAGGATTTCACAACACGGTCGGGGGTGAAAATGCGATCTCTCTAGGGAGGGGGAATGGGAGAAAGGACAGACTTGTCAGGGTGGAGAATGGAAGAAAGGACAAAATGGATTCAGATATGTGGAGAAAATAATCACCCCTACCCTCATCTCCTAAACCTGAGACTGTCGCCCAAGGGGTTCCAGAGACAGCAAAGTTTACCCCCTCTGCTAGGGCTCTCCTGAGGACTCTCAACTTTAAGGCCTTCAGTCTCTAGGTCGTATCAGAGATTCTTCACATTTGGTTCTTTTATTCTCCCAAGAGCTGCCTGAAACGACAGTGTTGTTAACCTATTTAGTTAGTAGGGAAATAGAGCCAGGGCTGTTGGTTAGTTGTCCAAGGTTGTATGGGGGTAGGGGAGATTCAAGGCAAGAATCCAAGTCTCTCCAGACCTAATTCTGAGTTTTTCCAAAGGATAAATAGCCTCTCTGATAGGAAAAGCAATTTTCTATTACTAAAGCCACTTCAAAATCTTCAGGAAATTATTTCCTCAGATTTATGACCTAGGGAGAAAAATAAAACAATCTCCCTTTATTAACCAAGGCAGTTCCTGAGACACAGCTGAGTTGTTACTTGTTGGAAGATCTCATAGCATGTGGAGAGGCAGAGCTATAAATTCTGCCCACTTGGTTCTGACCAAACTATTTGCTGGATTCCCCAGGGACCGAGTCCAAACTTGGCAGCAGGTTTCATGCACTTTCAGGGACTCTTGATGGATGTGCAGTTGTGGAAGAGTAACACCTTGAACTAACAAATTACCTGTAGCCTCCTGGCAGTCTCATAGAAGATTCCTTTGTAGCTTCTACTCCAAATTGGAGGTGACACCTCCAGATACAAGTTTAAAATGCCTCTTCAGTCAAAACAAATGTGGCAGAAGGTACAATTGTCAAGACCAAGTGCTTACGTTAACAAAACAATTGTAGCATCACCCTGTTATTTCATTAAATCAGGAGGCCAGCAGTTTGATGAGACATATTTGAGGGAAATAAAGATTATGCACTGAACCACTGCATAAAGTGTACGAATTTTAATAATTAGGGACCTAAAGTAAGAAGAAAATACTCAAAAAAATGTGGAAAAAATAATATGGAGCAAGAGGATTCCTAGGATCTTGAAGAGTAGTAAAGTCTGGTCAAGCACTGTTACATTCTGTCCCATTTTATAAAAAATTCTCACCAGCTCTTTAGTGAAAAGAAATTAGAGAATTGTCTAGTTTAAGGGCATAGACTCTGGATCTCAAAAGTCTTGAATTTGATCCTTTGCCCACCCTGGACTCCTTATTGGCTCTGAGAATTTGGGCAGGTTACTTATCCTAGTTGGAGTGCCTTGGGCTTGGTTTCTGAAGGTCTTCGTTTTCCAAGAATTGACAAGTATTTACACTTAGAATTGGTATTCTCATATCTTGAAGAATAGGAGAGGGGTGGGTCTGGATCTGGAGTCTCCTAAATATTGTTCAAAGGTAAACATATGAGAACTCTTGTCCTTATACCTACGGAGAGCTGGAGGGGGAGAGCTGAAGCCATTTTCATCATAGAACAAATCATGAAGGCTGAAATGTTGGGTTTTTAAATTCTGAATTCCTTTGGAGGTTTGAAGGATAAAAGAGCAAGTGGTTAGGTGGGGGAAGGAAGTGGGAGATCCCAATCACATGCCAAGGCTAAGGTATAAACAGGAGTGACCATTATCTTGGGATTGGCAGGAAGAGATATATGTGTTCTCTGCTTTCCCACCTCATGTTTCCACCTTGACTCACTTATGTGTGGTCATGGTACCATCACTAAAACTTTGCAGTTACATTATAGGTGACTAAGATATACATCACACAATCCAGATTTCTTCCATTTACTCATACCCCAAATTGGAGCTTCTGTTGAGTTTATCCTTCTCACTTATCAATTCTCCTGCCTTTTCCTGTTTGTTTTTGTTGTTCTGTTTTTTGTTGTTTTTTCCTCCTCAGGTGTTCAAGAATAGCCCATGGAAGAATCATATGAAGAAGTGGTGATTAAGGTCATACAGCAGGCGTGGACATGTTTGGATTTCCAACAGCTACCCTGCTGGACTGTCATGGAAGATATGCGCAGAATGTAGCATTTTTCAGTGAGTGAGTCAGTTGATCACTGAGATGCCCTAGTGTCCCTGTACTCAAGCACTGGTCAGCAGGCTGAGGAAGCAGAGGAGACATTCCTTTGGAGGAGTTCACCATTCCTGGGGGTTACAGGGGAAGCCTGCAAGCTAGAATTAGAAATAGCAGTAGAAACAGAGCAAGAGAATGATCTTGATATGGAGATAGTTTTGAGGTAGTCTCTGAGAAAATGAATGAGCAGCTTTACATCTCGGCACAATCACTGAATAAGGGTAAGGCAAGAGAAAATCTTCCTAGGATGACTCCAAGAAAACTGTTAATAGTGATGAATGGACCCATAATTAAAGTGCAGTAGGATGCAGGGCAATATGGATGCAGGTCAATATGGAAAACACTGTCAGCATCTGCACAGAAAGTGAGAGTAACTTCCAAACCAAAATTGATTTCAGTTTCACCATAGCTTAGTAGACTGAAATAGCATGGATATTAAAGGGGAAATTTCCTTGGATCAGATTCTATAATTATCCTAGCTTGATCTGTGGTATCAGACAAATTATTTAACTTCCTTGAGCTCCAGGCTCTTCATCTGTAAAATGGGATAATAAACTCTACCTTGCAGGGTTACTGGGACTAGAGATAACAGATGTAATGTACCAAAGATTCTGATGTATATTTTCTGATGTCATGGAGCTTACTCTACTATCAGGAAAACAGATGGGTGCAGAGATGGATTTCTCATGTATTGGTCTCTTCAGGGCCCTGTACCTACTTTTATACTTTTTCTTAATGGAGTGCCTCCAAAATTTTAAAGTTCTAGGCCCTACACAACCTGGATCCATACCTGTTTTAGAGTCAGATAAAACTTGGGTATGGGGCTCTATTTGATCCTATATATAGTTTTGTTTTTTGAGCCTGTTTTCTTATCTATAAAATGGAGATAATCATGTCTACCTTACCAGATTCTTTGGCAGGCTAAATTAAACTAAATTTAGAGGCAGTATAATACTGTGGAGCATGCCTGCATTTGCATCCCAACTCTGCACTTAGCTAACTACAAGATTTGTGACAACCTCCCTATGCTCTCACTTCCTTATTTGTAGCAATCTCATAGGATTGTTTTCAGGATTAAATTACCTATGCAAATTTCATAGTATAATGTCTGACACATAATAAGCATTCAAAGCGTTGTTTCTTTTTTCCCTATTCTTCTCACTCAGCATATTGGTGCATCTTACATGACTTCCCTCTCATTTTACCAGATGTGATGACAGAAGCCCACCACAAATATGATCACTCTGAGGCCACAGGATCCTCAAGCTGGGATTTCCAGAATTCTTTCAGAAGAGAGAAGCTGGAACAAAAATCCCCAGATTCTAAGACACTACAGGAAGATTCACCTGGAGTGAGACAGAGGGTCTATGAGTGTCAGGAATGTGGAAAATCCTTCAGGCAAAAGGGTAGTCTAACCTTGCATGAGAGAATCCACACTGGTCAAAAGCCCTTTGAGTGTACCCATTGTGGAAAAAGCTTCAGGGCCAAAGGCAATCTTGTTACACATCAGCGAATACACACAGGAGAGAAGCCCTATCAGTGCAAGGAGTGTGGGAAAAGCTTTAGTCAACGAGGTAGTCTGGCTGTTCATGAAAGACTCCATACTGGACAGAAACCCTATGAGTGTGCTATTTGTCAGAGAAGCTTCAGGAATCAAAGTAACCTTGCTGTTCATAGAAGAGTTCACAGTGGTGAAAAGCCCTATAGATGTGATCAGTGTGGAAAAGCCTTCAGTCAGAAAGGAAGCTTAATTGTTCACATCAGAGTCCACACAGGCCTGAAACCCTATGCCTGCACACAGTGCAGGAAGAGTTTCCACACCAGGGGCAATTGTATCCTGCATGGCAAAATCCACACAGGAGAGACACCCTATCTGTGTGGCCAGTGTGGGAAAAGCTTCACTCAGAGAGGGAGTCTGGCTGTGCACCAGCGAAGCTGCTCACAAAGACTCACCCTTTGACCACCCTCTTCAAAGGAAGTTCTCTTTATGAATTAAAAGTAAAAAAACCCTCAGATCAAGCAACCTATCCAATTCTATGGAATGAATGGAGACTTTCAGAAAGACCATCATTGGGTAGGGAAAACTGACTTTTCTCCTTTCCCCCAAATGAGTTTGAAAAATAAATGTCTTGTTTATTATCATTATCACATATGTTTCATAATTTGTCAATTTATTTTGACCTAAGTTCCCAAAGTATCTCCATTAATCTAGTGCATACTTGGGAGATTGTTCTATGTATAACAGATACAGATTTTAAATCTGTAGCTGACATCGTTAGTTTTTGTTTTTTAAATCAACCCTTCATGAATCCCAAGGTCTTTTCTTTACATATTCAAATCAATCTTGTATTGGATTCAAGACGGGAAGAATTCATCCCAAAGAGCTTGGTAGCAAATCTCTATCATCTAGAGGTAAATTACATCAAAGGTCTTAGGGTACAGAAATGCTTTAGAAATACTGTGGGTTTGAATAGTGATATAATATTGCTCCCAAAGATACCCTGTTACCATATGAGGATATATACAAGAATGTTGATATCATCCCGATTCAAAATAGTCATAAATTGGACAAAACCCAAAATATCCAACAATAGGTAAGGTAATATATGGTGGTATGTTCATATGACTCAGCAATAAAAAATAATATACAACTGATACATGCAATAATACGAAGAATCTCAGAACTTTACGTTGAGTGAAAGAACACACGCACACCAGGAAAAACTAATCTAATAGAATAGAACTAATAGAATTCAGATAGTGGCTAACTATGAACAGAGGGAACTGGGTAAGGACTGACTTAAAAAGGGCACAAGGCAATCTTATAGAGTGAAAACATGCTCTATACCTTATTTCAGGTGGTGGATGCATGGGTCTGTACAATTGTCAAAATTCATTGAACTCAACAGCTAAGAGTCTATGCATTTTCTTATCTGTATGGTATACTTCAGTAACAATGAGGCAGTTTAAAAATACTGCACACAAGTTCTTTAACACTTATCTCATGAAGAGATGGGGGTCTGTCACTTCCACTTGAGTTTGGGTAGGCTTGTGGCTGCTTCACACACAAAAAAACAGAACTGATGCCATATGATTTCCAAGAATAGGTCTGAAGAGCTCTTTAAAGGTGTGAAAAGTTTCTGCATGATAATCTTGAAACACTTATTCTGGAGAAAATCAGCTGCAATGTAAAAAGTCTATCTTGAGGCCACTATGATGGACAAGCTGTATATAAGTGCTCTAGTTGACAGCTTCAGCTGAGCAACAGACAGCCAGCATCAACTACCAGCCATGTGAGTGAGTTATTGTAGATATCCAGCCAAGTGCAACCTTCAGATGACTGGAGCCCCATATGACATCTGTCCAAAACTGTATGAGAGACCCCCAAGTAAGAACAGCCTTCCAAATTCCTAACACACAAAGTCATTAGAGAAATCAAAAGTTAAGGTTTTATATCACTAAATATTTGTTATTATACAGCAATAATAGAACATAATATATTTTCTAAAAGGATAAGATACTGTGAAAAGAAAAGGAAAAATCTGGGAGAACAACTCGAGATTTACTTACTGATTAAACCAAAACAGGAAATTATGATTCATGATTCATCAGAAAGCTTAAGATTTAAAAGTAAACATTTCTTTTGACAAAACAGAAGGCAAGGTATAGATTAGTTAACCCAAATACAAGTTACGTGAAGAAGTAAATGCTGGTCTCCAGCAGTCCTGCTCTGTAAGAAATTTATTAGATAGATACTTCAGTAACAATGAGGCAGTTTAAAAACACTTCCCACAAGTTCTTTAACACTAATCTCATGAAAAGACGGAGCTCTGTTTCGCTTCCACTTGAATTTGGGTAGGCTGTGACTGCTTCAGACACAAAAAACAGAACTGATGGTACATGACTTCCATGAATAGGTCTGAAGAGCTCTTTAAAGGTGTGAAGTTTCTGCATGATTAGATAGATAGATACATACATATCTATATATAGGTATCTTAGAAACCTGGTTCTGCAGAAATGAGTAAATAAAGAGTAAATAGGTCAGAAAATATAAAAGATCTTTAAAATTATTCTTCCTATTTTTTATACATATATTATTAAATTTCTTTAAAGATTATTGGCTGCTTCTATTAAAGTAACAACAAAACAGAGCTAATTTAAGAGGACAATGTAGAAGATCCTGGGTTCACACAGATACACCTAATCTACAGCTACCTATGGAACAATTTCCTCTAAAAAAAACAAAAACAAAAACCTAAAAACTTGCTGAGTGACTCCTACAGATAACACAAATAAGAAAAAACTCATACTGAAGCTGGTAGGAGAGGCTGAGACAATTGACATAAATCCTACCCCGGGTCCAGCCAACCCGCAATCAGGAGGGAAACCACAACCTGGAGCTTCTTTCTGAGGAGCAAAGAGTTTGAGCCCCACATTGGCTACTCCAAAGTTTTAAGACTTGAGACATGAGTCTCCAAAACAACTAGCTTTGAAAACCAAGAGGATTCATTCATGAGACCCACAAGGCTAGAGTGAACTGAAAAACAGCTCTTAAAGAGTTGTCATGCTTGGACTCACCCCAGGGACCAGCACAGGAGCAGCCAATTGAGAAGCACTCAGACTTCGTGTCAAAGCAGCTTATTTTCTTAAAGTGATGGCCTGAGGCACAGGCATCTTAATTTAACACACACCTAGGGGCCTTGCATCTCGAGGGATGGAAGATGGCTGGCACCATCTATCCATTCTCCCTCTGCCTCACTTCAGCTCACTGGTGTCTCCCAGAAAAGAGCTTATACCCTCCTCTGGCACACCAATTCTTGCAGCTGTGGCCCAGGGGAACAACTCTAGTCACCTGGCTCTGGTAGCTAGCCAATGGGGCTTATGCTCAGGGGTGCACAGGACTGTAACCAATGGAGAAATAAGTTCTTAACTGGCTACCACCCTCAAAGCACAACAAGAGACAACAGACCAAGGCACTCAGTCTTTCTATGAAATAGGCCTATTAGCTTATCTCCACAGCTGTGGCCTGAAGGGCAGGATTCTAATTAAACATCCAAGTGAGGGCACACTATAATTCTCTCCGGAGACCTCAGAGGGCAGTCATTATCTTCATTCTCCCTCTGCTGTGCTCCACAGTATTTCCCAGAAACATGCTTCCCACAGTCTCTGGTATGCTGGTTTTTATGGGTGCCATCCAGAGGACACCCCTTAGATTGTCTTTCTCTGGTGACCAACAGGGCTTGTGTTCCTGTATCCCATGGGACTGTAACAAACAGACAATTCTTGGCTGGCTACCAACCCTAAGGCACTGTGCAGAGAGGGGACTGAAACACACCCCCAGTCTTTCTGGGAAAGAGACCTATTTGCTTGTCCTGGAACATCAGCCTGAGGGGCAGGCTTTTGGTTTGGCACACAACTAGGTTCCTACTGAGATACACTAAGGGATGGGTGCCAGTGGATGCCATGTTCACACTATCTCTCTGCCTCACTCCAGGTCACTAGTATCTCCCAGAAGGAAACTTGTATACTTGCCTGGCACTTAAATATAAGTGACTGCCACCCAGGGGACACTTCTAAAGCATCTAGCTTTGGTGGCCAGTGGGACTTACACTTGTGGCCCCACAGGACTATATATATTTGCATAAGTTAGAAGCTACTGCTTGAGCTGAACCTAAGTGCTGATTGATATCCTACTCTTTGGGACACTGACAGGTCTTAGCACACCATCAGCTACTAGGAGTCACTAAAATAAAATAGGCTACTTGGACAATCATGAAGGCTTTAGAGAAAACCAAGAGTTAGGGCAGGGTTGAATGATAAGGTTCATCTAGTTCACAAGTCCACTTCATCAGGACTGGGAAAGGTGGCTGTTTTATCCAGTGCACAGAAACCAACACAGAGAGATGAAAATGAAGAAACAGAGGAATATGTTCCAAATGAAAGAACAAGATAAAACCTCAGAAAAAAAGTCCTTAATGAGACAGAGATAAGTGATTTACCTAATAAAGAGTTCAAAATAATGGTCATAAAGATGCTCACTGAACTTGGGAGAAGAATGCATGAACACAGTGAGAACTTCAAAAAAAGGTACAGAAAATATAAAAAGGAACAAAATAGAAGTCACAGAGATGAAGAATACAAGAAGTGAATGGAAAAATATTGTAGAGGGGTTAAACAGCAGACTAGACAAAGCAGAAGAAAGACTGTGAACTTGAAAACAAGGCAGTAGAACTCACCCAATCAAAGTAGCAAAAGGAAAAAAGAATGAAAAACAGTGAAGGTACCTTAAGGGACTTATGGGACAACATTATGTGGACCAATGTTCACATTATAGGGGTTCTAGAAGGAGAACAAAAAGAGACAATTTACTGGAAGAAATAATGTCTAGAAACTTCCCTAACCTAGGGAAGGAAACATATATCCAGAACCAGGAATCCCAGAGTTCCAAATAAAATGAACACAAAAAGACTCACACCAAGACACATTATAATTAAAGGGTCAAAAGTAAAAGACAAGGAGAGAATCGTAAAAACAACAAGACAAAAACAACTTGTTACATTAAAGGAAACCCCCCATAAAGGTATCAACAGAAACTTTGTATACCAGAAGGAGGTAGCTTAGTATATTCAAAGTACTGAAAGAAAAAAAACTGCCAAGACTATCCTACCCAGAAAAAGAAAAAAAAAGTCCTTCATAATTGAAAGCGGGATAAAGAGTTTTTCAAACCAAAAAAAAAAAAGTTTTCCAGACAAGCAAAAGCTAAAAGGAGTTCATTATCACTAGACCAGCCTTACAAGAAATGTTAAAGGGACTTCTTTAAGCTGAAAAAAAAAAAACAGACACTATTAGTAACAGGAAAACATGAAAGTATAAATCTCATCAATAAGGTAAATAAATATATAGTAAAATTTAGAAAAATCTAATGTTGTAAATGTGGTGGATTAATTGATTATAAAGCAAGTATGAAGGCTAACAGACAAAAGTAGTAAGAATACTATAACTACAATAATTAGTTAAGGGATACACAAAATAAAAAGGTGTAAAATGTGACATCAAAAACAAAATGTGGGAGGAGTGAGTAAAATGCAGAGCTTTAGAATACATTCAAACTTAGGTTACATGGGCACCTGGGTGGCTCAGTTGTTAAGCATCTGCCTTCGGCTCAGGTCATGATCTCAGGGTCCTGGGATTGAGCCCCACATTAGGCTCCTGGCTCAGCAGGGAGCCTGCTTCTCCTTCTCCTTCTGCCTCTCCCCCTGCTCATACTCTCTCTCTGTATCTCTGTGTCTCAAATGAATAAATAAAATCTTAAAAAAAAAAAAAATGTTAGACCAGATAGACTTAACAGATATATAACTTATACATAGGATTATAACAGATATATACAGAACATTCCATCCAAAAGCAATAGAACACATTCCTCTCACACATGGAACATTCTCTAGAATAGATCATATATTAGGACACAAAACAAACCTTAATAAATTTAAGAAGACTGAAATCATATCAGACATCTTTTCCAACCACAATGGTATGAAAGTAGAAATCAATTACAAAAAGAAAATTAGAAAATTCACAAATATGTGGAAATAAAACATGGTACTGAACAACCAATTGGTCAAAGAAGAAATCAAAAGGGAAATAAAAAAATACATAAGGCAAATATAAATGAAAATACAGCATACCAAAACTTATGGGATGCAGCCAAAGCAGTTCTACGAGGGATGCTCATAGCATTAAATGTCTACATCAAGGAAAAAACAGATCTTAAATAAACAATCTAACTTTACACATGAAGAACTAGAAAAAGAACAAACAAAGCCCAAAGTTAGGGGCACCTGGGTGGCTCAGTCAGTTAAGCATCTGCCTTCAGCTCACGTCATGATTCCAGGGTCCTGGGATTGAGCCCCATGTCAGGCTCCCTGCTCAGGGGGCAGTCTGCTTCTCCCTCCCCCTGTTCTTGCACTCTTGATATCTCTCTCTCTCTCTCTCTCCTTCTCAAATAAATAAAATCTTTTTTTAAAAAAAAGCCCAAAGTTAATAGAATAAAGGACATAACAAAGATCAGAGGAGAAACAAATAACATAGAGACTAAAAAGACAATAGAAAAGATCGATGAAACTAAAAGTTTGTTCTTTAAAAAGATAAACAAAACTGACAAACCTTTAGCAAGACTCACCAAGAAAAAAGGTAAGAGGATTCAAAATCAGAAATGAAAGAGAAGACATTACAACTGATACCACAGAAATGCAAAGGACCACAGAGACTACTATGAACAATTATAGGCCAACAAATTAGACAGCTTAGAAGAACGGATTCTAGAAACATACAACCACTAAGATGGAATCATGAAGAAATACAAAATCTGAACTGATTACTAGAGATTGAATCAGTAATCAAAAACATCTCAACAAACAAAAATGCAGGAACATATGGTTCACAGGTGAATTTTACCAAGCATTTAAAGGCTAACAACCAGGGTGCCTGGGTGGCTCAGTTGGTTAAGCGACTGCTCAGGTCATGATCCTGGAGTCCCGGGATCGAGTCCTGCATTGGGTTCCCCGCTCAATGGGGAGTCTGCTTCACCCTCTGACCATCTCCCATCTCATGCTCTTTCTCACTCTCTCTCTCTAAAATAAATAAAAATAAATAAATAAATAAATAAAGGATAACAACCAGTCCTTAAACTTTTCAAAAATTTAAAAAGGAAGGAATATTTCCAAACTCATTTTATGAAGCATTACCCTGATACCAAAACCAGATAAAAATACCACAAGAAAACTATAGGCCAATATCCCTGCTGAACATAAGATACAAAAATCCTCAACAGTATATTCACAAATCAGGGGCACCTGGGTGGCTCAGTCGGTTAAGTGTCTACCTTCAGCTCAGGTCATGATCCCAGGGTCCTGGGATCAAGTCCTGCATTGGGCTCCCTGCTCTAAAGGAAGTCTGTTTCTCCCTCTGCCCCTCCTCCCACTCATTCTCTCAGTATCTTTCTCTTTCTCTCTCTCAAATAAATAAAATCTTTAAAAAAAAACAATATATTCACAAACTGAATTCAACAATATATTAAAAGATCATACACCATGACTGAAGGGATTTATTCCAGGGATGCAAGGGTGCTTCAACATCAACAAATTAATCAATGTGATACACCACATTAACCAAATGAAAGATAAAAATCCTATGATCATCTTGATACAGAAAAACATTTGACAAAATCCAACATCTGTTCATAGTAAAAATACTCAACAAAGTTGATAAGAGGAAACACACCTCAACATAATAAAGACCATATATGACAAGTCCACAGCTAACATCATACTCAGAGTAAAAAGCTGAAAGCTTTTCCTCTAAGATCAGAAACAAGACAAGGATGCCCACTATCCCCACTTTTATTCAACATAGTAATGAAAATCCCAGCCAGAGCAATTAGGCAAGATAAAGAAATAAAAGGCATTTTATTTCAAATCAGAAAGGAAGAAGCAAAACTGTCACTATTTGCAGATGACATGATCTTTTTTTTTAAGATTTTTTTTTTTTAAGATTTTATTTATTTATTTGAGAGAGAGAGAATGAGAGAGAGCACATGAGAGGGGGGAGGGCCAGAGGGAGAAGCAGACTCCCTGCCGAGCAGGGAGTCCGATGCGGGACTCGATCCCAGGACTCCAGGATCGTGACCTGAGCCGAAGGCAGTCGCTTAACCAACTGAGCCACCCAGGCGCCCTGCAGATGACATGATCTTATATATAGAAAACCCAGGGGTGCCTGGGTGGCTCAGTCGGTTAAACACACGACTCTTGATTTTGCCTCAGGTCATGATCTCAGGGTTGTGAGATCCAGCCCTGCACTGGGCTCTGTGTTGGGCATGGAGCCTGCTTAAGATTCTCTCCCTCCTGCCCCCTACATGCCTGCTCTCTCTCTGAAAAAAAGAAAAGAAAACCCAAAAATGGGCGCCTGGGTGGCTCAGTCGTTAAGCGTCTGCCTTTGGCTCAGGTCATGATCCCAGGGTCCTGGGATCGAGCCCCGCATCGGGCTCCCTGCTCAGCGGGAAGCCTGCTTCTCCTTCTCCCATTCCCCCTGCTCGTGTTCCCTCTCTTGCTGTGTCTCTATCAAATAAATAAATAAAATCTTTCAAAAAAAAAAAAAAAAACCAAAGACATCACCAAAAAACTGTTAAAATAAATGAGTTCAGTCAAGTTGAGGGTAGAAAATAAATATACAAAATCTGTTACATTTCTGTACACCAATAACAAACTATCAGAAAGAGAAATTGAGAAAACAATCCCACTTACAATTGCATCAAAAAGAATAAAATATCTAGAAATAAATTTAACAAAGGAGGTGGAAGACCTGTACACTAAAAACTATAAGACATTGATGAAAGAAATCGAATAAAACAAATAAATGGAAAGATATTCTGTGCTCATGGATGGAAGAATTAATATTGTTAAAATGTCCACACTAGCCTTTTACCTCGTTGCATCTGAGAGAGCAAGATGGGTCACCAGCAGCTGTACTGGAGCCATCCGAGGAAATTTGGCCAGGGTTCTCGTTCTTGCCGCGTCTGCTCAAACCGGCACAGTCTGATCCGGAAATACGGCCTCAGTATGTGCCGCCAGTGTTTCCGTCAGTACGCAAAGGACATAGGCTTCATTAAGTTGGATTAAGTGAACTTCCTTGAATTGGTCATCCAGGATAACCTACCTTAACTGCAGATACCCAAGATACCTACTTTAATGCCAACACATTGTACATAAAATAAAAATACTTCAATTATGAAAAAAAAAAAAATGTCCACACTAAGGGCGCCTGAGTGGCTCAGTCAGTTAAGTGTCTGCCTTCAGCTCAGGTCGTGATCCCAGGATCCTGGGATCGAGTCCTACATTGAGCCTGCTTCTCCCTCTGTCTCTGCCTCTCTCTCATGAATAAATAAAATCTTAAAAAAAAAAAAGTCCACACTACTCAAAGCAATCTATATATTCAATGAAATCCTTGTTGAAACCCCAATGGCATTTTTCCCTGAAATAGACAATCCTGGGGTGCCTTGGTGGCTCAGTAGGTTAAGTGTCTGCCTTCAGCTCAGGTTGTGATCCCAGGGTCCTGTGGTAGAGCCCCACATCAGACTCCCTGCTCAGCAGAGAGTCTGCTTCTCCCTATTCCCTCTGTTCATGCTGTCTCTCACTCTCCCTCGCTCAAATAAATAAAATCTTTTTTAAAAAATAAAAGAAATAGACAATCCTAAAATGTGTATGGAACCACAAAAGACCCCAAATAGCCAAGGCAATCTTAAAAGAACAAAGCTGGAGACAACATGCTCTCTGATTTCAAACTATATTACAAAGCTATTGTAATCAAAACAGTATGTATTGACATAAGAGACACAGAGATCAATGGAACAGAAAAGAGAGCCCAGAAATAAACCCACAATAAATTAATCTATGACAAGGGGGATTAAATGGGTGATGGGGAGTCAAAAGGTACAAACTTCCACTTACAAAAATAAATCACCTTGCCAAGGCGCTCCCTTCACAGAGCACCCTGGGAAACCCCAACGGGTGATCCACCTCAGCTCCAGCCACCCAGCCAGGGCACCCCCTCCAAGTAGACTCCAGAAACCCCTGGCCCATACCTGCCTTGACTCAAGCCACCCCACCAAGGTGTCCCCTATGCTGAACACCCCAAGACACCCCAGCTTGTACTCACTTCAGCCTCAGCTGTCCTGCCAGAGTGCCCTTTGTACAGAAGGCCCTACCTGAGCTCTCGGCCAATAGCATCAACCACCAAACCTGTAAGCAGGCTTTCAGATCAATATTGACCAATAGAAATATAATGTGAACCCCAAATGTGGGTCTCATATGTAACTAAATTTTCTAGCAGACACATTAAAATCATTTTAAATAATTCTAATATATTTAATTTAACCTATATATCCAAAATATCATTTTGACCTGTAATAACATTAAAAAATTATTGAGATATTTTAGTTTCTTCATACTATGTCTTCAAAATCCAATGTATGTTTTACACTTATAGCACATCTCAATTCAGACCAGCCTCTTTTTAACTGCTCATTAGCCACTTGTGGCTACTGTACTGTGACAGCGTCAAATGATTCAACCATGCAACTGTTAAGTCCATTCCAGCCTTGAGTTTTCCCAGCTGAGACCCAAATATCATACAGTTAGAAAATTGTTTCTGCTATGCTCTTTCTGAATTGTTGATACAAAATCTGTGAGCATAACAAAATGGTAACTAAATCTGGGTGGCTTATTATGTACCAATAGCAACTGGGATACCAGTCTATGAAAGTTCTATAACTTTAACTTACTTAAACATTTTCCTATCCTAGGTGTTTTTCCCACCTCTTTCTAGGGCTTTATTATAAACAATGCTATGATGAGCAATACAATCTCTGTAAGCTAGTCGAATTATTAGAGAGTGGCTTTTCTGGGTCAATGAGAGCATACATTTAGATTTACATTCACATTGTCAAACTGCTATCCAAAGCTTAACCAGTTTTCACTAATAACACACATATTCCCAACTGTGCTTCTAATTAATGCTAGCCCTTTTCTAGTTTAAGTTGAATGTTTAGTTCCTTTCTGTTCCATAAAATTCATCAATAATCTTGCTTTATCTTATATTTTAAACTACCAGTGATATATTTGTGTAATAAAAGATTGAACTAATGCACAAACGGATCCTACATCATTACACAATTTGGCTCTTTTCCCACTTAAGTCTTAGACATCTTTCCCTGTTAATTAAAAAATTAATTCATTAAGGGCACCTAGGTGGCTCAGCCAGTTAAAGGTCTGACTTCAGCTCAGGTCATGATTTCAGGATCCTGGGATCGACCTCCACTCAGCAAGGGAATCTGCTTCTCCCTCTCCCTCTGCCCCTCCCCCCGCTCATGCTCACTCTCTCTAATAAATAAATATTTTTAAAAATTAACTCAGGGCACCTGGGTAGCTCAGTCATTAAGCGTCTGCCTTTGGCTCAAGTCATGATCTCCAGGATCCTGGGATCCAGCCCCGTATCGGGCTCCCTGCTCTGCGGGAAGCCTGCTTCTCCCTCTCCCACTCCCCTGCTTGTGTTCCCTCTCTTGCTGTGTCTCTGTCAAATAAATAAAATCTTTAAAAATATGTATTTAAAAAAAATAAAATAAAAAATTAACTCATTAAATGTTAATTGATTAACTGAATGACTGCTTTGTAATTGTTATATATTAAATGACTGCATGGTAGTCCAATGAATGCATGTATCTTAATTTAACCATTGCCCTGGTGATAAATACTATGGTGACTCCAACTTTTCATTACTGTAGTGCTCTAAAGACCATCTTTACTCTTTACTGGATTTTAAGAAGTAGAAATGTTAAGTCAAAGAGTAGCTTTCTAAAAGTTGGTCGATATAGTCAAATTATGCTTCTCATCACCAAACACTTCATTAATTCACAATTCCTTCAACGACATGTAGGTGTGCCTATTTTCTTGCACCTTCAAAAGCACAAAATATTTTTATCTTATAAATTTTTGCCAAATAGGACAAAAAAATTTTGATCATTTTCACATTTCTCTAAAGCTGGTTATCTCTTTTTGACTACTTGTGCTTGTTTTTTCTGACAACTGTATATTCATATTCCAAACCATTTCTCCACTGGGATTTTTATATTATTCTTTTTTTAAAGATTTATTTATTTTAGAGAGAGTGAGTGCATAGGGGGGAGGGGAAGAAGGAGAGCAGGGGAGAGAATCTAAAGCAAACTCCCCGCTGAGCAAGGAACCTGAGGCAG
This sequence comes from Leptonychotes weddellii, assembly GCF_054177405.1. NCBI lineage: Eukaryota > Metazoa > Chordata > Mammalia > Carnivora > Phocidae > Leptonychotes > Leptonychotes weddellii. The sequence goes on along the minus strand of NC_138374.1, from coordinate 34,393,759 downwards.
GGCTTGATCTCACAGCCTGAACTGAAATCAAGAGTAGGACATTTAACCGACTGAGCTACCCAGGCGCCTCTGGGATTTTTATATTATTCTTATGTATCTTTATGAACTCTTTAGATATTCTAAGTATTATTTGTTATAATATGATGATGGTAATATTATTCTATCCAAGTCTGGTTCTTTCTATTTTAACACCATAAAGCCTCTGATCATACAAAAGTTTTTAGTTTTTGTGTGTGTGTGTGTTTTATGGTTTCTGAATTTCCTTATTTAGAAAGACAACTGTGTTAAATTATAGAAGATATATGAATATATATGTGATTAAATATTTCAAAAAACAAAGCCAAAGTCAAAATTTCACTTCATCATACCAATAAAAACATTCTTCTCAAAGATAACAACTTTTGGACTTTTATTTTACCAGCTCTTTTTGAATACACAGGACATATATGTACAAATAAAAACAGCTTCATTTTTTAAAATATAAATTAGACCACAACATGTAGATTTTCTGCAACTTGCTTTTTTAACTTGAACAAGGTATCATGGGGTTATTTCTATGGTTCTATATAGAGTTCTACCTCATTCTTTTTACTTCCTACATAGTGTTCTATAGTAACTATTTCCATATTGATAGACATTTACGTTCTTCAAATATTTCACTAATACAAACCATACTACAGTGAACATCCTTACAAGTGAGAAGTTCTCCAGGATAGAGGTACACAGACTATTTTTCTTAAATGTGTGATTTGTTGAGTGTTTCCTCTTTGATGGTCAAAAGGAATAAACTACTTCTGCATGATCTACCACACTAACTACATTTGATGGCTCTTTCTTCGTTATGCATTTTCTTATGTTGTTTAAGGGCTGAACTCTGGGGAAAAGCCTTCCCACATACATTACATTCATAAGGTTTTTCTCCAGTATGGATTCTCTGATGTTCAACAAGGCCAGAGCTATGCCTGAAGGATTTCCCACATTTCTTACAGTAATAGGGCTTTTCTCCAGTATGAATTCTCTGATGTCCAATAAGGGTTGAGCTCTTCGTAAAGACTTTCCCACAGTCGTTACATTGATAGGGTTTATTTCCACTATGAGTTTTCTGATGTCCAGCAAAGGATGAGCTATACCTAAAAGATTTTCCACATTTACTGCAGTGATAGGGTTTCTCTCCTGTATGCATTCTTTGATGACTAACAAGAGTTGAGCTCTTCCTAAAGGTTTTTCCACATTCATTACACCGATATGGTTTTTCACCAGTATGGATTTTCAAATGTTCCAACACAGTTGAGTTATCCCTAAAAGTTTTCCCACATACATTACATTCAAAAGGCTTCTCTCCGCTATGTATTCTCTCATGACGAGTAAGGGCTACATTCTGAGCAAAGGCTTTCCCACAGTCATTACATTTGTAGGGTTTCTGACCAGTATGAATTCTCTGATGACGTAAAAGGATAGAGTTCTTTCCAAAAGCTTTTCCACATTCATTACATTTATGAGGTTTCTCTCTAGAATGAATTTTCTGATGATTAACAAATGTTGAGTACTTCTTAAGGAATTTCCCACATTCAATACATCTATAAGGCTGCTTGCCTGTGTGAATTTTACGATGATTTAAAAGAGATGAACTGCTCATAAAGGCTATGCCACATTCATTACATTTATGGGGTTTCTCACCAGTATGATTTCTCTGGTGGCTAATAAAGGAGGAATTATATTTGAAGACTTTCCCACATTCCTCACATTTATAATGTGTCTTCTCTGTGGAACTTCTGCCCTCCCAGTCCAGGCCTCTTTCCATCACGTCACTTTTTGTTTGCTCTCCCAGATCAGATCCTTCAGAAGTATGTTGCTTTAGGGGGGACATCTTTGTTTCAAACCAGTACTCCTGGACTGAAAAATTTTTTTTTAATTCAAACATTTTCTATGTTGAAATACTGAAAGTGAGAGCTGCACAGGATAAAAATTTTCTATTCTACACAACTAAGGGTTATGTAAAATTAATTCATCCCACTTGTGATTCGTGTTAAGAAAAGATGGCAAGAATAAAGATAAAAGTCTAGAGAAATGGAATGAAGTTATATAATAAACACTGTATTTAAAGAATGCAAGGAGCATCTAAGAAGTTGGCAAGTTAGGAAGGTAACACAGAAAACACATCCCCCCCCAAAAATAGATGAGAATGTGAGAATAAACACAAATTTGGAGAGAAAACCAAATATCCCAAAGCAAACCATGATTGCTAGGGCAGATTCCTATAGGGTGGTACATTTGAGAACACCTCAATGTCTCCAAAAACTTAAGAATAACATTTCTCTGAGAATTTAACAGAGAACCAATACTTAGTGTCTCAGAGAAAAAAATAGACAAAATATTTAAGGAACCAAAACAGTTCTCAGGCCAAAAAATTGTACTGTAATCTATGTTTTTTAACATATCTTAAAAAGAACATACCAATCAAATTGTGATCTTTTTTACAAAGTACACACCTATGACCCAACAGAAAATAGGTAAGACGATTATGACAAGTAGATTCTCAAAAACTAATGGAGCCAAATTTATGATAAAACAATCATTGATCAATTCTTTTACTGAATGAATTTTTCTTATATACACACATATACATTTACATTCATATATTTTATTATTTATATTTATTAGCCAGGGGAGAGATTCCATACATCTGATACTAGAGCTAAGACTTATTTTTTTTTTTAGGAAAACTCAAGTTGAAAATGAAGCCTGTGAGAAACAGCCCAGATCCTTCAAATGGCCTTTGATGGGATATACATTTAATGTGTAATGATTAAACTAGAGAAAACTTTAAGATACTGATTGTAAAGGAAGGTGGAGGCAAATTAGTCATATGAAGAGAAACGCAAGCATATGGACACTTGTTCTATAACAAAGGTAGCTTGCAGAGCACTGAGGAAGACTACACTGGCACTTGTGAGGTGTGGAGGGGGTGGTTAAACATGAACCCTACCTCTTCCCATGCACAAAAATCAATTCTAAGAGGACGATAAATCTAAAAATAAAAGACAAACAATAAAAATTCTAGGAGTTGGGGCGCCTGGGTGGCTCAGATGGTTAAACGTCTGCCTTCGGCTCAGGTCATGATCCCAGGGTCCTGGGATCAAGCCCCACATCGGGCTCCTGACTCAGCGGGGAGCTTGCTTCTCCCTCTCCCTTTGCCTCTCCCCCTGCTCATGCTCTCTCTCTATCTCTGTGTCTCAGATGAATAAATAACATCTTTAATAAAAAAAAAAAAAAACTTCTAGGAGTTAACACAGAAGAATGTTTTCATGAATGTGGGGAAAGGAAAGATTTATTTAAAAGGACACAAAAAGCACTGACAAGAAAGGGAAAGATTGATAAACTAGAGATCATTAAAGTTAAGAACTTCTATTCATCAAAAGACCATTAATAGTCAAAAGCAAACCACAGAGAGAACGGTGATACCACATATTTAATCAACAAAGGGCTCTCTGAATTGATAATTCATAAAAGATGATATATAATGGCCAATAAACATTTGAAAATGTCCTCAACCTCATTATATATAAGGGATAAGGATATTAAAACCACATTGAGATACATAACACACCCAAAGAATGCCTAACTTCAAAAGACTGGCATTATCAAGTGTTCATAGATACAGAAAAATGAGTACTCTCATACAGATGGTAGAAATATAAATGGCACAAACCTTTCAGAAACTATTTGGCATTATGTACTAAAGTTGAACATATGCATATCCCATAAAATAAAAATTCCACTCCTTAGGTATATGTCCAAAAGAAACGTATCCACACACGAACCAAAAGATAACCTATAAGAATGTTCATAGCAACTCCAACAGTCAAAAGCTGGAACTATCCCAAATATCCATCCACATATATGAGATAAGCTATGGAATAGCCATACAATGAATAAAATACTCCAGCAGTGGTTTTCCAAGCATGGTCCCCAGCCCAACAGCATCAGCATCAGCATCACCTGGGAACTTGCTAGAAATTTTCAGTTCACACTCCAAACCTACTGAATAAAAAACTCTGAGGGTGGGATCTAGTAATTGAACTTAAGCATGCTTTCTGATGCATATTAAAGTTTTAAGAATCACTGATCCACAGCAAGGACAATGAATTAAAGTGGCCAAATAAACTTTAGTGTTAGTTTAGGGGCGTGGAGGGAGGATGGCTAATTATTGGGAGGGATCAACATGTGATTTAGTAGTATTGCCAATGTTCTTTTCTTTGACCTGAGTGCTGGTTACATAGTAGTGGCTTTAAAAACACTAATTCAGACTGGGTATATATATTTATCAACTTTTCTATATATATATTAAATTTTTAAAAGGCTTTAAGAAAGAAAAAAAGGAAGGGTAGCTTATGAGTCTCTTAATACTTGATCAGAGAAATCAAAACACAAATTGCAAAATATCTAATAATCATGAAAACCATATCAGAATCTATTGAATACAACCAAAACACTGGACAAAAGTTTAAAGCTCTAAATACTTATATTACATAAACAAGAATGAAAATCAATGAATTTAAGTAAACAATTAAGAAGGTTAGAAAAAGTAAATAAACCTAAGAAAACAAAAGGGAAAAGGAATTAAATATTAAAAAACAAAAAATAATAATACATAAATACATCTAAGAGCTCTTTTAAAAAGCAGAAGAGTTGGGGCACCTGGGTGGCTCAGTCAGTTGAGCAGCTGCCTTCGGCTCAGCTCGTGATCCCGGAGTCCTGGGATCAAGCCCCACGTCGGGCTCCCTGCTCAGTGGAGAGCCTGCTTCTCCCTCTCCCTCTGCCTGCCTCTCTGCCTACTTGTGCTCTCTCTCTCTGTGTCAAATAAATAAATAAAATCTTAAAAAAATAAAAAAATAAAAAGCAGAAGAATTAATAAATCTTAAAAAGACAAATAAATAATGTAAGAAATCAGTAGAAAGTAACCATAATGTAGAGGATATTACAAAAAGAATCAGAGGGGTACCCGGCTGGCTCAGTTGGAAGAACACACGACTCTTGATCTCAGGATCATGAGTTTGAGCCCCGCACTGAGTGTAGAGATTACTTAAAAAGATAAATAAACTTTTAAAAAATAAATAAATAAAAATCAAAAAGAATCATAAAGGCAGGGTACCTGGGTGGCTCAATCAGTTAAGCATCTGCCTTTGGCTCAGGCCGTGATCCCAGGGTCCTGGGATCAAGTCTCATGTTGGGCTCCCTGCTCACTGGGGAGTCTGTTTCTCCCTCTCCTCTACCCCTCCCCCCCAGCCAGTGCTCCCCCTCCCCTGCTCCTCAAATAAATAAATAAAATTAAAAAAGAAAAACAAATCATAAAGGCTACTTTGTTCAAAACTATAGAGATAATTTGAGAACCTGAATTACTGGATATTTTTAGTAAATTGTAAATTATCAAAACTATTTTGAGAGAGAGCAAAAATCTACTTGGACAAGCTACCATAAAAGAGAGATTATCATCAAATAACTACCCCCTAATTCCTCTCCCCTGCTCCCTGCCATTAAAAATAAGTAAAAACCGGGGCGCCTGACTGGCTCAGTTGGTTAAGCATCTGCCTTCGGCTCAGGTTGTGATCTCAGGGTCCTGGGGTCGAGCCCCACATTGGGCTCCCTGCTCAGTGGGAAGCCTGCATCTCCCTCTCCCTTTGCCTGCATCTCCCCCTGCTTGTGTTCTCTCTCTCTCTGTCAAATAAATAAATAAAATCTTTAATAAATAAAAAATAAAAAAATAAGTAAAAACAAAACAAGGGCCAAACTTTCAGGGAACCAGCTATCATGTGAATTAAACTATACCAGAGGATGAAAATAGGAAAGATCCAAAAAAATTTTTAAGAGGTATTACAAAACTGAAATCAAAACCTAATGAAAATGGCCTGACAAAAAAGAAAAATGTAAATAAACTTTTTATAAATATCAGTGCAAAAACTTACATAAAAGATTAGCAAACAGAATCATTTACTGTCATAACCAAGACGGTTCTATTAAGAATGCAAAGTCATTAAGATAACTGAAGATAAAATTTACCATATTAACAGATCAAAAGGGAAAAGAAAGATACCCTCTCCACACAGGCTGAAAAGGCATTTGATAAAATTCAATGCCCGTGCTTACTTTAAAAAAAGTAATTTCTTAATGAAAGTGAATTAAATACTTCCTTTACATAATAACATTTATGTATCCCAACCCAATAACCAGCTAAATGGGAGAATCCTAGACACAATCCCATTAAAGACACAAAAAGACAAGCATATCCATTTTGTATTGTTGACAATACAAAAAAAGTCAATATAAAACTTTAAAAAAATCCATCCTCAACTACACTCCTGATAAGAGGAATGCAAATTAAAATTACAATAAAAGTTTTTAGCTATCAGATTGGCAATTATCAAAAAGTATAAGACACTGTTGACAAGGTATGATCAGACTGGCACTCATAGGTTGTCAATAGGAGTATAAATGTATGCATACTAGTATTATCCACTAAATTTTAAAATATACTTACCCTTTCATGTATAAATTCTTGTTCTAGAATTTATCTTATATATTTACTTGTACTTGAGAGAATTGATATGTGTAACAATAATCACTGCATCACTGTTCATAGCTACTATGTCCAATAGGGAACTGATTACATAAGTTACAATATAGCCATAAAATGGAACGCCATACAGCCATTAAAAAATAAAACAGCACTCTAAATGATGTAGCTATGTGAAATGATTTCCAAGATATGACAAAAGCAAGACACAGAAGAGTGTACTACCATGTACTTAAAAAAAAAAAAGGAATACATGTATATTCTTGCAAAGCATACATTATACCTGGAAATTTCCACAAGAAATTTATATAAAGATGCCTCTGAGGAGAGGAACTGGATGATTAAGAAAGGTATATGAAGGCTGCATACCATTTGAACCATCTGAATTTTATACCATATGCATTTCTAAAAACCAATAGAGTGGAATATGCAAAAAAGGAGGGAGAAGTGTGAAACATGGAATTATTGTGGAATCTTTGCATAAAGATGTATTACCTTCCAAATGGATGGAAGAAATATCAAAGGAAACACTGCTAGCTTTTACTACATCTAAATTCTAAACATCTTATATCAAAAAATACCAAAATTAAAACAGAAAGAACAAAGAATAAGGAAGACTGAGTTACTGTTGTTACCCTATAAAGAATCTACACAGGGGTGCCTGGATGACTCAGTCAGTTAAGAATCTGCCTTGGGCTCAGGTCATGATTTCAGAGTCCTGGGGTCAGCCCGGGAGTCAGGCTTCCTGCTCAGCGGGGAGTCTGCTTCTCCCTCTCCCTCTGCCCTTCTGCCCCCCGCCCCCTGCTCATGCAGACACTCTCTCTCTCTCTCAAATGAATAAATAAAATCTTTTTGGAAAGGGGCGCCTGGGTGGCTGAGTGGTTAAGCGTCTGCCTTTGGCTCAGGTCATGATCCCAGGGTCCTGGGATCGAGTCCCACATCAGGCTCCTTGCTCAGCACAGAGCCTGCCTCTCCCTCTGCCTGCCTGCCACTCCCCCTGCTTATGCTCTCTCTCTCTCTCTCTGTGTCAAATGAATAGATAAAATCTTTAAAAAAAAAAAAAAATCTTTTTGGAAAAAAAGAATCTACACAATAATTTAGGGGAAAATTTAGTTAAACGTAGTAAGAACAAAAAGAATTACTGAAAAGCATTAAAAAACAAAACAAAGCCAAAAACCTAGGTTAAACAAATTATGTATCCTTGGTATTTTCCATGAAATACAGTTATAAAAGTTTCTCTGAGGATGATACAGGCAAAATGACAGAGTTTTTTAAAAAAGGAATATTGGCAGGATAAATATTTTAGGTGAGAGAAACATCCATGTTCAAAGATTTTGAAATGAGGGGCACCTGGGTGGCTCAGTCGTTAAGCGTCTGCCTTCAGCTCAGGTCATGGTCCCAGGGTCCTGGGATCAAGCCCCGCATCAGGCTCTCTGCTCCGCGGGAGGCCTGCTTCTCCCTCTCCCACTCCCCCCTGCTTGTGTTCCCTCTCTCGCTGTGTCTCTCTCTGTCAAATAAATAAAATCTTTAAAAAAAAAAAAAAAAGCAAAGATTTTGAAATGAATTATGACACGAAGAAAGTGACATACAGAAATTTATGCAAAGTATATGTAAAAAAAAAAAATGAGAGTCAAGAGTAAAGCATAACAGAAGAGAAATTTAAAAAGACTACAGGGAAGAAAATGCTTCCCCATCAGTTTGTTTGCCAAAAATAGTAATTATCTGATAGGAAACTATGCTTACACTTGGAATCTGCCACTGTCACTATATGATTAGAGATAATGGATATTAAAACTAGAAAGGGATATACAGTCATTTACGAAGCGAACCATGACAGAATTTGAAAGGAATTGAGAATGCGACAGAAGACAGAAACAAAGTATAGCCTGACAAGTGCCTGAAAATGGGGAGGGGAAAAAAACACATAAAGAGACTGAGGATTTCAGAGCAAGAGGTCATGGACCTGAGGCCCTCGAGAAGGGAGCAGCTCTCCACAGGAATGAAGAGAAAAATGGCAAGTCATTTGACACGACAATGACATTAAAAAGAGGAAACTTGTGTCAAGTGCCCCAGCCCTGCTGCCCAGACATGGGCCCTCTAAGATGAGCCTTCTGACCAAGAACCCCTCCTCACCATTCAGTGTATTCAGCTGCTGCTTGAAATGGCTCCCACCTCACTCACCAGAGCAAGTATCTGATGGAATCTGTTGTACTTCCATCCATGGCTCTGCCCCTTGCTCCAACTGGGTGATTAGTTTGGGTTTGGAAGACAGAAGTCCTATTAGTACAGAAAGAAAAGGAATGTGACTGTGGTGATGAGCAAAAGCAGCTATCCCAGACCTCAATCTCAGGGTGGCCTATAGGGTGGTATCAGGATGTCCAAATCATGTAGTTATAGACATGTACATGGAAAAATTTAGAGAACTGGGCTAGACTGCACACAAAGCTACCATTTTAAACTCTGTATGGCTCTTTCTGAGGGACAGAATGAGCATTAACTCCAGCCTCTAAGTCCATGTTAAAAACAAACAAACAAAACCTCCCATTTAAGATTTTCAAATACCCCATATACCCTGTGAAAACCCACAGTTGCCCAGGAAATCAATTTTGAGTTAAAAAGACATCCTTACGGGGTACCTGGGTGGCTCAGTTGGTTCAGAGTCCGCCTTCAGCTCAGGTCATGATCCTGGGGTCCTAGGATCAAGCCCCCTGTCAGGATCCCTGCTCAGTAGGGAGTCTGCTTCTCCCTCTCCCTCTGCCCCTCTCCCCTGCTCGAGTGCACCCTCATGTTCTCTCTCTCTCTCAAATAAATCTTAAAAAAAAAAAAAAAAAGACACCCTTACCCACAGACACCAGATTCCTGTAGTTTTCCAGCATCACATCCCTGTACAGGGCTTGCTGAGTGGCATCCAGGTGTTTCCATTCAAACTGGGTAAAGGCCACAGCTACATCCCCAAATGTCAGTGATCCCTGCAAAATCAAACCCAATTCTGCTCATCCAGGAACTGTTTACACCCTTGACCCTGAAGTAGAGAACCAGGAAGTCCTCACTAGAAAAGGAAAATAACACATTCTGATATTTCAGATTGTTTATGCAGAGGGAAGTGGAACACAGTTAATGAAAGTATCAAGGGGGAAAATATATGACAGGCTCAGAAATCAGACTTGCTACACAGGAACAAAAAATTAAAAGATAAGAAGCTGGAAAATCCAGCCAGGGATAAAGGGAGGTCATGGCCCCTCATCTGAACCACACTGCCCTCCTCATGCCCTTCCAACACACCTATCATGCTCCCTCCTCTGCGCGTGGCATTGCTCATCTCTCACTTTGTAGGTCTTTACTTAAATGTCACCTCATCAGAAAGTTCTTCTCTTTTCTCTTTTCCCATCCTCTACCACCGTCTATCCCATGACCCACTTCACTTTCTTCACAGGATTTCTCACTTCCTGGCAAGATTAGATTTATTGTTGGTATCATCTATAATGTGAGCTCCGGGAGGTTAGGGACCAGTTGGGTCACTGCTGTCTCACCAGCCTAACATACTGCCTGGCACATTTCGGAAGTGTTCAAGGATTTGTCAATTAACAAATGAACTAAAACTCAAAAAGACATGCAAAGTGATACTGGCTTCATCCTAGAATTTACTGGGAAATAATATATATTTGTCAATAGCCTTTCACAGCAATAGCAACTTAATATGTACCAGGCACAGTGCTAAGCCCCAGGCTATACATCACCTCTCTGAATTTCTACCATGACTATTCATAAAGTAAATCTATTTTATCATTAAGGGTAGTAAAGCTCAGAGAGTTGAAAGAACCTGTTCAAAGTCACCAGGCTGGTTGACTACAGTATAAAAAGGAACTATAAAAAATGGTAATGAGACTATGGAGCAAATTGGAAGAAATGGCTACGACAAATTAAAAGGAAAAAAATGGGTAAACTTAAAAAATACATATGTGAAAGTGTTTCAAATGAAATAATTTGACTTGCTGGTGTGATAGGAATACAGGTAACCTTTAATTTTTAAAATTTTCTGTACTCTTGGGGCGCCTGGGTGGCTCAGTCGTTAAGCGTCTGCCTTCAGCTCAGGTCATGATCCCGGGGTCCTGGGATCGAGCCCCACATCAGGCTCCCTGCACCACAGGAAGCCTGCTTCTCCCTCTCCCCCTCCCCCTGCTTGTGTTCCCTCTCTCGCTGTGTCTCTGTCAAATAAATAAAATATTTAAAAAAAATTTTTTTTAATAAATAAATAAAATTTTCTGTACTCTTAATTTGTGTAATACTCATATATTACTTCCTGTCAAAATGCTAATTACTTCCTGTCAACTTTTCAAAATCCTTCAAAACCCAGTTTTCTCCAGGATAAAAACAAACTCCAGCCTGGCATTCTAGACCCCAAATGTTTCCAAATTTCTCTGGGACCAGTTTGTTCCTGGTTTAGATGTGATGGCTTCACTCATGTCCTAGCCTTCCCCTAGTCATCCCATCTTCTGCAATTACGCAAGCTTCATTTAATCTTCAGGAAGAACTAAAAGGATTACCACCACCACCACCACCACCCATCCACCCTTTAGACTCTGACCCTGAACATCAAAGGCACTCCCCTCACTGTATCATTCACTGACACTTCAGCCTCTGTCGTTATATGATAAATGAGTCTGTTTTTCATCTTCTGTGAGTTGGCAACCCCTTTCAGGCAACAGCTATACTTTACTACAAAGTATTCTTCAGCTTCTAGCACTCTAGAAAGCATGGGTAGCAAAAATCGATTTAGTGAACAACTCTGTAATGGGTAGTGAGGAAATGAAGGGACAACAGTGGGGAGAGGGCTCCTTTCTCTGTAAAGCTGCACCAATCCAGGACAGGCTCAGGCAACCTAATTTGGTCCATACACGGCAGAGCATCTTCCAGGCAAGAAGCATAAACCCGACTTCACTTTGAAACAGTGGCCATTTCTCGGGAAAAGCTGAAATCAAACTTGCCTGGATTTGGGGTCTTGGTAGTCTTGGGGCCATCTGTCTCCTGAACTGTTCTCCCAGGCAAGGGCAAAGAATCCTGAATAAGCCAATCTGGGAAAAAAGAAAGGAAATATGAGGAAGTCCCTCCATGTCCTAAACTAGCTAGAACTTGCTCTCTGCAAGCTGGACAAGACCAGTCCTCCACCCTCCCCACTCCCCACAAAGGTGGGTGGACACGTGAAGGTGGTTAAGGTCAGGGCCGGCTGCCTGGAATCTGGCCCGGCAGCAAGGCCAAGCTCTGGGTGTGAGTCAGTCAGGCACCTTCGCCAACACGGGTGGAAAGTCTCGTAGGTGACTCAATCTCTGGGCCTCAGCGCAAGCCTTTAAACTTCCGGTCAGGCGCCATATTCGGGCGGTCACTCGACAGGGCACCGCTCCTCGGGGTGGGGCCCCGGCCACATTTGCCCGTCCCCTCCTCAGCCGGCTCCTTCCAAGGCCGGCTCCCTGAGGAAAAGAGGGGTGCACCAGGTCTCAGGGCCCCAGCCCGGCGGCAGCCTTCCAGGACCAAGCTGGGCGGGCTGGGCCGCGAGGCTCAGCGTGCGGAAAAACTGCGACCACCCACGACGGTACTGGCCGCGCAGATCCGCGAGCTTTCAGGAGCCTCGCTCTACGCCCGCCGAGGCGGGCAAGGCCGGAAACGGAAGCGGCCGCGGGGGCCTCTGGGAAATGTAGTCTGGGATTCCGTCCAGGGTCTCAGCGTCTCCATCCTGTGCCTTTCTAGGCATCACTTGGGGTGCTTTGAAAAGCAGTGGGGCCTTGGTCCCAGCTTCAGAGATTCTGGAGTAATGCTCTGGGTAGTCCTGGCATCGGGATTTTTTTAACCTCCCACGTGATTCTAATATGCAGCCAAGACTGGCACCCAATGCTAGAAACATGCAAATCTATGAGACATGTTTTATGTTACTTTGGGACAGCTCTTTATGATTGATTCGTTTGCTTATTTGTTTCCAAGCAATCCCATTTTGATTTTAAGCAAAGAAAAAGCATGTTAGAAAAGTAGAACACCCAAAACACTAAAAATTTCCTATTTGCTGACATAGAAGATGGAACAAGATTGAATCCATTTTTTTAAATGTGTTATTTTCTAGCAAAAAAAAAAAAAAAAAAAGTACTACTTATAAACTCCAGGAATTGGATAGCTTAGTAAGGAAAGTGTATCTCTTTTTTTCAATTAGGACTTTTTATTTGGAAGACTATTTCTCAGAACGGGGCATTTATTTGCCAAATTAACAATGATTAACCAGTGCCCTGCTAAATGCCACTCACTATTCTAGATGCTAAGGACAGAGCACTTGATAAGGACTCCCTCCTTAACCAAACTTTGGTCAGGATCCTCTGAATCCTCTTCCATAAGACCTTGTGTTTGGCGTAGTAAGTCCAATTTTATCGAAGAATCCTCCTAAGCCAGTTCATCAAGAATTCCCCCACCCAGGGGGGCCTGGGTGGCTCAGTCAGTTAAGTGTCTACCTTCGGATGGGGTCATGGTGCCAGAGTCCTGGGATCAAGCCCCGCGTCGGGGTCCCTGCTCAGTGCGGAGCCTGCTTCTCCCTCTCCCTCTGTCCCTCGGCTTGTGCTCACTCTATCTCAAGTAAATAAAGTCTTTAAAAAGAAAAAAAAAAGAATTCCCCCACCCTTGGAATCCAATCAAGCTCCTCCTCCCCCACCCCTGATATCTAACCAAATTCCTATTCTGCCCTCCCCCTATCTTGATACCTAACCAATTTCTTCATAGTCCTTTTCCATTTATTCCCTCACCCTGTCAGTTGGCTATAAATCCCCACTTGTCCCTCTTGTACTGGGAGTTACAAACTCTCTTCCATATTGCAATGCAATAAAGTCTTGAATAGTCTTCTTTGCAAGTTTCAAAAGGTGTCAGTATAATTTCTCTTTAACACAGTGAACCAAACAAATAATGTCTGTCCCCTCAAAGATTTTACATTCAAATGGACATTTGGAAGAGAGAGATTCAACAAAATCAGGGTAAAGAAGTGAGAAGAGGATTCTTATTTAATCTAGAGCTGTAAGGACTGGCCCCTTTGATAAGAGATCATATGTGCAGAAGTCTTTAGGAAGTGAGGTAACAAAAAGGGGTGTATCTGTGGGAAGTTAGTTTCAGGCAAATAAAACAGCAGATGCAAAGCCCCTACAGAGTGTACTCGGTTTATTTGAGGAACAGTACAATGTCAAGGGGTTAGAACACCAAAGACAGATAAAGGCTAGATCATGTTTGTGATGATTAATTTTACATGTCAACTTGATTGGGCTAAGGGACACCCAGACAGCTGGTAAAACATTAATTCTGGATGTGTCTGTGAGAATGTTTCCAGAAAACATTACCATTTGCATCAGTAGACTGAGTAAAGAAGATCTACCTTTACCAATATGGACAGGCATCATCCAATCCATTGAGAGTCCAGTTGAACAAAAATGTGGAGGAAGGATGAATTCTCTCTCTTTCTTCTTGAGCTGAGACATCCATCTTCTCTTGTCCTCAGACATCGGAGCTTCTGGTTCTTAGGCCTTCAGATTCTGGGACTTCCTCCAGCACACCACCCCTCCCTTCTCAGGCCTTCAGCCATTGGCTCCCCTGGTTCTCAGGCCTTCTGACACAGACTGAATTATACCTGCTTGCAGATGGCAGATCATGGGACTTCTCAGCCTCTATAAACAAATGAGCCAATTAATTAATTAATTAATTACACATATACTATCATTCTGTTTCTCTGGAAGACCATGACTAATACAATATTGGTCCATTTAGTCCACTGCAAGGACACTGGCTCTTACTTTGAATGAGATAAGAAGCCATCAGAATGTGGGGAATTACAATCCTCATTCATTGTTGGTGGAATGATAAAATGGTGTGGCCACTTTGGAAAACAGTTTGGCAGTTCCTCAAAACTTTAAACATGGAGTTATCATATCACTCGGTGATACCATTCCCAGGTACCTACCAAAGAGAAATGAGAAATACATCTACACAAAAACTTGTACATAAGAGTGCATACCAGTGTTGCTCATAAGAGTCAAAAGTCCATCAACTGGCAAATGAATAAAAAAGTATGGTATATCCAAACAGTGGGATATTTGGCAATAAAAGGAAAGTATTGATATATGCTACATAATTGATAAACTTTGAAAACAATACTAAGCAAAAAAAAGATAGTCAAAGTCGTTAAGCGTCTGCCTTCGGCTCAGGTCATGGTCCAGGGTCCTGGGATTGAGCCCCACATCAGGCTCCCTGCTCCAAGAAAAGCCTGCTTCTCCCTCTCCCACTCCCCCTGCTTGTGTTCCTTCTCTTGCTTTGTCTCTCTCTGTCAAATAAATAAATAAAATCTTAAAAAAAAAATCTATAGCAACTAGCAACAATTCACAATAACTAGCCCAGGAAGCCAGCCTGCTTGTAGACTGACTTGTAAGAAATCAAAACATCATCTCTAGCCATCAGCCCAAGCAGCCAAACTATTAACCAGCCCCTAAGAGTCAGACGTTAATAACTGACAGTATCCCTTAGTTTTGTCCCCACTTCCAATCAGAGAATGCCAAATATACTCCCCTAACCAACCATATAGGACGCCCTCTTCTACTTAGCTACCTCCAGTTTCCCTTCCCAATTGCCTGCAATCAGGGCATACCCAAAGCCTTCCGTTTTTTCCGCTCTGAAGCTTTACCACTCCACTGCCTTTGAGTCTCTGCCAAAATGCAAGGGATAGTAGCTACCTTGCTACAGCATGCTTTGAATAAATAGCCTTTGCTTATTCCCATTTGGTTAGTCTTCATTTTTTCCACAAATTCTTTTATATCTAATATCCAGTCCAAATCTGAATATCTCTAAGTGTCCCATAGATTTCTTTTACACCTAATTTGTTTGACTCAAAGGGGAACGCTTCAATCAGGCCTGGACCCTCTTTGGAAGTTTCTTGCTCCCTGGCAGACAAGTTGTCCGAGGCCTACACTATGCTTTGCCACAAACCAGCCACTTCTCCAAAGAGCCCTGGCTTTTTCAGTTTCCTGCCATCTTTTGGATTTACCTACAAACTGGAGCTTGTGAAGGAGCCTATGGAGCCTTAGCCCAGTTTCAACGGTGTTCTCAGCTTCCTGCTGAGGAGTCCACTCAGAGTGGAGTTCTCTTCTTTGGGGACTGTGTTATGTGGTGGTAGTTTCTGTGTTCTGGGTTCCAGGATTCTCACTATTTTGGAACAGCTGCTGAAGCCCCATGGTGCTTTGACCTCACCTCTTCTGGTTGTGGGGGTACCCTGACTTTGGCTTTGTTGAAGATACTGTCCAGTGGGATGTTTCTCCTGCTATCCTAGGGACTCAGTCCATTTTTATGAGTGACTTGGAGAAATTCAAAAACTCTGCTGCTCCTGTTTCTCCCTCTCCCTGCACTGTTTCCCCCTGTTTGTGTGCTCACTCTCTCTCTCTGTCAAATAAATAAATAAAATCTTAAAAAAAAAAATTTTTTTTAAGGGGCGCCTGGGTGGCTCAGTCAGTTAAACATCTGCCTTCAGCTCAGGTCATGATCCCAGGGTCCTGGGATCAAGCCCCGCATCGAGCTCTCTGCTCGGCAGAGAGCCTGTTTCTCCCTCTCCCTCTGCTGTTCCCCCTGCTTGTGTGCTCTCAAATAAATAAATAAAATCTTTAAAAAATTAATTAAAAAAAAAACTCTGCTGCTATAAGGATCTCACCCTGCTTCTCATTTTTTTTTAACAGATGAGGAAGGTTTAGAGAGGCCAAATAATGTGGCCTCGGTGTGTTCACATACAAAAAAGTTAATAATCTCTGCTCCCCTACTTCCCAGGACTGTTGTGAGAAATAAATGAGATAAAAGAAATGAAAAGTCAGAGATACAAGGACACAACAGGGCACAAAGGCAGACATTCCTGGAGCAGGTCAAACATCCTCCCACAGCTCCTCTGTCTCCAAGGGCATGCTGCTAGCAACCGCCACCCCCTAAATGTCAAAACAGGTAAATTAACTTTTACAAGGCACTGTGATGCAGGCCTTCCGCGCCTTATTTCCTGCAGTTCTCATGACAGCCTGAGAGGGGCAGCTTTCACAAGCCTCATTTTACAGAGGAGGAAATCAGCACTTAGTGACATTGATAAACCTGGCCATGGTGTCTTGTTTTCTAGTAGCGGAGCCTGTATTTACACCCAAGCAATCTCACTCCACGGCCCCTGCTTTAGCAATCTCATTCCACGGCCCCTGCCTTAGCAATCTCATTCCACCACTCCTGCCTTTAGCGGCTCTTGGTGCCTGAAGCGGAGAAGGTGTGGGTTTTCATGGAAGATGAGGGAAAGGCAGAGGACAGAGAAGGTGAGCCAGGAGGAGCTGGTAATTGAGCTGTTGAGAAGCTCTGTGCAGCTATTCTCAGTATCCTCTTTCTCTGAGGTAGGTGGCTAAGCCGAAGGCCGGGCTAGCTTACCAGATTGTAATTACCCACTTAGAGTCTTTTAAGGCATTCTTGGAAACATGTCACTCTTCTAGGGTTTCCAGATAAAATACAGGATGCCCAGCAACATTTGAATTTCAGACAAACATTACAAGGGACACACATCTCCTAAAAAAAAAAAAAAAAAAAGTCATTCGTTGTGTATCTGAAATTCTAATTGAGCTTGGCATTTTCATTTTCATCTAATTGAACTGGACATTTTCATTTGCTAAATCCGGCAACCCAACCCTGCCCGCTCCACACAGATCTTTTTTCTTTTACATTTCTATCATCCTAATACAACATCTAAATGGAACCTTTTTTTGGTTTTAAAGATTTCTAGATCTTTAGGGATACTCTATGATACATTTAACCTTGGATTGGGGTATGCTCCTTAAGTTAGCTACTCATTAGTATCCCTTAGTTGGTTGTGCCCGGTATCTTAGAGAAAGTCAACAGATACAGTCTGAAGAAAGGTGGGAAGTACAGCAACAACAATCAGGATGGAGAGGCTGATGGGGGAGAAGAGAGGATTCATAAAGCTGAAAACCGCTAAAACCCTCCCTCCCAGTGCTGGTGGAGCCATGTGGAGAAACAGCATTTTATGTGATGAGGTACATAGAATATAGTCGCTGAACGCTTCTGAATGAGTGAGTGCAGGAATCATGCTGAGGTGCATCTAGCAGCGTGTACACTATAATGATGAGTTTCCACAGCCCTGGGGCCATCTCCCCCTCCCCCCTCCCCCCTTAGGAGGCAGCACCAAGAGCCCTTTATTACTGGGCAGGATTAACTTCCCTCCTTGCCCCTCCCTGCTTGCCTGGAGGCACTCGACCAATTCGCTTCTTTCTCTGGGCCTTGATTCCCAGTCTGAAAAGAGGGCTGGATGAGACCCCCCCTCATCACCCTCTTCATTTCTATGATTATACATCATTTGAGCATACCCTGGGGACAGTTTGGGAAACAGACGTGGAGACATTCTTAGAACTCACAGGGATCTGGACAGAGGGAGCTCTGTGATCCCCTGCTCCAGTCAGGAGCCAGCCTGGCTGGGGAAAGGGCTCAAATCCACATGGAAGCCCTGACCTCCCTTTTCCAGCTCCAACAGTGATTTCTCCGGCTTTCCTAGTAGTCCACTGTGACCGGACCTGCATCTGCCACCATCTTAATTGGCCTGCTATTTCTTTTTTTTTTTTTATTCTTATGTTAATCCCCATACATTACATCATTAGTTCTAGATGAAGTGTTCCATGATTCATTGTTTGTGCATAACACCCAGTGCTCCATGCAGAACGTGCCCTCCTCAATACCCACCACCATGGCCTGCTATTTCTATGTTAGATTGATTCCCCCAGCAGGCTGGACTGGGAGGCAGAGCCCAAGGGGTCCAACAAAAGTTCCTTTCTTCATCTCTGTTCTGGCCTGTTGCATCTCTGATCCCCTGAAAAGATGAGGTGACAGGTAAATGTGCTATAGTGAAAGTGCTTCCAATGCAATACCTAAGGTAATGAGTTTCAATCCTGACTCTGCCATTTACCAACAGCAGAATCTTGCGCAAGTCATGGCCCCTTTCTCTCTCATCCTCTGTGCCTTCAATTTAAGACAAGTGAGGAATAACCCCTATTCCCCAGTGCTTTAACAGGCAAGGATGAACGTTGGGCCCTAAGCCCAGTACAGGGCATCCAGGAGGAAATCTGTAAATCGAAGTCCCTCCACCTTTCTTTCTGTGTGTCTCCCAAGGGCTTTCCAGCTGAGGCCTAAAGACTGAGGTGCTCCCTGGCTGGTGCTCCTCCAGGTCCCAAGACCACAACAGGCAGAAAATGTAGACCCCAGATGGAGACCTCACAAGCTTCCTCCCAGAGCACCTGGCTCTCGCAACATGGAGTGCATCCTGGAAAGGAGGGCTTAGCAGGGCCTCAATGGCCTCGGGGGCCACATCATTACTGCCTTTCTCTGGGGTCCAGGTTGGAATCAGCTAAGGAGAGATGGCAAAAGGGTACTGGATAGGGGTGGGGCAAGACTAAAATAAGATAGAGGGAAAAAAGCACTGTTAGATCATCCACACAGCAGATCATTTACCTTGGAAAACAGATACAAACATTCCTATAAGCCTCAGTCCCGCTATTTAGGCAAAAGGCTCCTTACCATACTGTGAGTCCCCCAAATAGGGCTCAAGAAGGAATACTACTAACAACTCTACATTCATAAATGTGACAACTTGGAAGCAATGAACCTATTCCCTGAAAACCATAACCTACCCCGCCCAAAAATAGACAATCTGAATAGTTATAGAACTATTAAAGAAACTGAACTTGTAATTTAAGATAAAATCTCCAGGTTTACATTGTTTCACTGGAGAATTCTATCAAACATTTTTTTTTTTAAGATTTTATTTATTTATTTGACAGAGAGATAGAGAGAGAGCACAAGTAGGAAAAGAAGCAGGCAGATGGAGAGGGAGAAGCAGGCTCCCCGCAGAGCAGGGAGCCCGATGCGGGACTCGATCCCAGGACCCTGGGATCATGACCTGAGCCGAAGGCAGCCGCTTAACCGACTGAGCCACCCAGGCGCCCCTATCAAACATTTAAAGAAGAACTAACATAAAATTTTATACTATCTATTCCAAAAAATAAGAGGAAACATTTCCCAGCTTATTTTATGAGGCCATCATTACTCTGATAACCCAAATCAGGGTGAATCAAAACAAAACAAAACAAAACAAAAACTACAGAGCAATATCTCATTAATTTAGATGTAAAAATCCTCAAGAAAATATTATCAAATCAAATCCAGCAATGTATAAAAAGGATTATATACCTCAGCCAAGTGGAATTTATTCCACATATGCAGCCAATATTGGTTCAATATTTGAAAACCCATTAGTATAATCTACCATATCAATACTAAAGAAGAAAAACACTAAGATCATTAAATTGATATAAGAAAAAGCATTTCAGGGGCACCTGGGTGGCTCAATCAGTTAAACATCTGCCTTTGCCTCAGGTCATGATCCAGAGTCCTGGGATTGAGCTCCCCATCCCTCCAGCTCCCTGCTCAGCGGGGAGTCTGCTTCTTCCTCTCCCTCTGCCCCTCCCCCCACTCATGCATGCACATGCAGACTCTCTCTCTCTCAAATAAAGAAAATCTTTTTTAAAAAAAAGGAAAGAAAAAGAAAAGGCATTTCATAAAATCCAACAACTATTCATGATAACAACACTCAGCAAACTATGAATAGAAAGGAATTCCTCAAATTGATAAAGACCTAAAGTAACACCAAACTTAATGTTAAGATCAAACGCCTTCTCCCTAAGACAGTAACAAACAAGGATGTCTGCTCTCATCATCTTATGCATCATAGTACCGGAAATGCTAGCTAGTGCAATAGGTCAGAAAAAACATAAAGGGGATACAGATTGGAAATACAGAAGGAAAATGATCTCTAATTATAGATGATTATTATTCTCTATGTGAACAATGTCAAAAAAGCATTTAAAAAAGAAAGCCCTCCGATAACCACTAAGTTCAGCAAGATCACTGGGTCCAAGATCAACATAAAAATTAATCAATTTTCTATATACTAAATAATAAACATGTGAAAACTGAAAATAAAAAACAATATCATTTATGATCTTTCCTAAGAAAATTACTTAAGTATGTACTTAACAAAACATCTACAGAATCTATATCCTGAAAATTACAAAATCTAAGACACTGCCATTAGAAGAAACTAGGTGAAGGATACAGGGACCTCCATTTTTTCCAACTTCCTGTGAATCTATAATTATTTCAAAATAAAAAGTTTTTAAAATATATGAACTGAAAAAAATTTGAGAATAATAATGTACTCTCTCATGGACAATAATGGGTGAGAGTGTAAGCACATGCTGTGTATGAATATGGTTGTGTGGGAACATGCTTGTGAAGGGGTACAGATTGTATTTATGTATATAGTTTGTGTGAATGAGTATGGGGTATATGTTTGTAGGCAGGTTGATCACTGTCAGCAGAATGCCATTCAGCATACATCCCAAGGTCTCAGCACCACCCTGGGAGGAAATTCTCCAGGGATCATTCTCCAGGGATTCTAAACTGTGCAGAACACAACGTGAATATTTTTGTCCCCATAACAACCCCTGCTGAGGCCTCTCAACTCATCCCTACAAACACCTCCTGACATTTTCTAAGAACAATGCACCACATTTCAGTGATAATTATCTTCAACCATATAGAACCCTGGAAAGTTCCTGGAACAGTTTAACCCCTTTTGCCTTCCTGGCGGTTTCCTTGAAAAGGGCTGTGATTACTGGGTCCCTTTCATAAATGAGAAAACCAAGTCTTGAAGGGGAAAATTACATGGAAACACAGGATAATTATAAAGGGAGTCAACTGTGAAAAACATGTGCTTTGGAATATTTTTTAAAAACCCAAAATCTGGATTTGAATCCATACTCTACCCTTATTATGAGATTGGAAAACATATTATGAGACACTAAATATGCTTCTTGAAACTTTTAAAATGTAAAACCTGTAAAATGGGGTCACACTACCTACCTCTCAGTAAAGTGTATGGAAAAAATACGTAAGATAAAGGTATGGTATTTGGCATATATATGCTAATATTTGCTTAATTTGTTAAAAGACATAGACAGAACCAGGATTTTCTCTGGTATCTGGGCAGGCTGCCATTCTTGTCTTTCCTCTTCCTCACCACATTAAGAACATGTTCTTCCAAGTGGGCCTTTTCCTGTTCCAAGCAATCAGCAGAATCTGAGAACAACTGTTGCCCTGTTAGTCAGGATATAAGTCTCAGGTCTGTCCCCATATCCTTCTGTTAACCATCTGACCCTACCTCTCTCCCTAGAACTTTAGGCTAGACTTCTAGATGGTTCCATCCACACCAATCCTACCCCGGGGGCGGATTTTTAGAGGAAAAAAAGCACTGCCCTGACAAGAGGCAATATCTTGGCTTAACAGGATTTGCCAATAACAAGTTGAGTGACTTCAGGAAAATTCCATTTTGTCTTAGTTTTCTACATCTATAAAATGGTGATAGTGTCAGAAAGATAAAGTTCTTCATTGCACATTATAAAAGTCAAAATAATCCAGGTAACATATAGTCTTAGGTTCTTGGAAAGTAGGAATCAGAGTCATAAATGATACATTTCAATGCTCTAATTGGTTTTTATATGAAAGCACAATAGATGGTTTACATACTCCAAATAGCATTACTTCCAACTGCAGGCCTTTCTCAGATGGCTGCCATGTTCTTTACAGGATTGGAGATCAGCTTTTGCTGTTGAAGTAATATTTGAGAACCTCTGGATGGACAGAAAAAAAGTTCAGCACTTTGGTAGGTGATGTCAGAAATCCTGTGGACAGCAGATTCATGGGCTAGCATCTATAGAGAGTCCATCTAAAGTCCATTTTGATAACTGCAAGTTGACTATATAATATAAACTCTGTAAAATTTGTTGACATTTTATCATTTTTAATAGGATTTTTGTGACTTTTTCATGTTTTTTAAAAAAACAGTTATTTTCTGCTTTGGAGGTCTACTATTCTATATTTACCTACTAAATCAGGCTTAACTGTATTTTTCTGATTTTCCATATCCCAAGCAGATTTTTGCTAGCTTGATTTTTTTTTTTCTGTAAGAGGTGTGTCAAAATACCCAAGGTTTATAGTAATTTGTCAATTTCTCCCATTCTAAACATTTTTCATTTATAGATTTTGAACACAGGATATTGAAATCTAATGGTGACTTTTCCATTAGATTGGTGGGGAAAAACACCTAATTGCAGTGGATTCAAGAGAATGGGAATTGGAAACATCTCTTAAAGACAATTTTTTAAGGAGTTTTGCAATAAAGAGAATCAGAGAAATGGGGTAGTAGCTTGAGAAATGGGATGAAGGACAAAGGGATATTTTATAGAAGATACTACAGCATATTCATTAGTATGTTGATGATTCGGTATGGAATGAAAAACTGGTAATACAGAAGAGAGAGAAGAATGCCCTCATGTGTGAGAAAGGGGATACAATTCAGGGTGCAAATGGAGAGTCGTCTTAAATAGGAACTGAGGCTGTTCATTCAGAATGGGAAGTAGAGCATACAGATTCCAGTGGAGAAAGGTGGGCAGGTGGACTTGTAGGACAGTATAGTTCTCTTAGTTCTCTTTTCTCATAGAAAGCAAAGTCATCAGCTGTGAGTGAAATGGGAGAAAGAGTTGTCAGAGGCTTGAAGAGTGAGGAGAAGCTGTGAAATTGTTAAAAGAATGTATGGACTAAGCAAATGTAGTAGGATAGCTGGGCAGCATTAAAGGCCCACTTGACCTTAGTGGTCATAAATTGAAAGTGAGACCAATCATCATGGCCATGTGTTTCTCTCAGGCCACATCTACTACACAAGTGCAAGCACAGAACAGGCAGAGAATTGGATTCAACCAGGTTTGGTGTTTTATCGGCAGAATATAACCAAGTGAGACATGGGCAAGAGAGTTGACAGTATATGCAAAGGACTAACCATAGTGATGAGCCATGGCCTCTAAATTGGATGAGGAGGTAACTGAGAACATCAGAAAGTGAGAGTCAGGGCAAGGGTGACAGAATCAATGGATCAGGGAATATTTGGGAGAGCACTAGGGCCCTGATACTTTGTGTTCCCCAGACAAAAGGTAGGAAAGCAACTCAGAGGAGGAGCCTCTCCAAACATGGTAGGTCACCCAAATGTGTCCCTGTCCTAATCCGAAGAAACTGAATGTTACCTCATACAGCAAAAGGGACTTTGTGAATGTGATTAAAGATCATGATGTAGGGAAATTATCCTGGATTATCCAGGTGGGCCTGATTTAAGTCCTCACATCAGTCCATAGAAGAACACAAGAAGACTCAGTACAAGAGAAGGTAATGTGATGACAGAAGCAGAGATTGGAGTCAAGCACTTTGAAGATGGAAGTAGAAGCCACAGCCAAGGAATAGAGGCTATCAAATGTACTTTGAGAAAGACAAGGAAACAAATCCTTCTCTAAGCCTGCAGAAGGAACCGGCTGCTCTGATGCCTTGACTTTAGCCCAGTGAAACTGATTTCAGACTTCTGACCTCCAGAACTGTAGGAAAAGAAATTTGTGGGGTTTTTTTGTTTTTTGTTTTGTTTTGTTTTTTGTCACTAGGTTTGTGGTAATTTATTACAGCAGCATTTGGAAGCTAATACACTAACGAAGGGGGAAGATACAGAGGAGAGGTCCAGGCAACAGTTAACTCCCAAAATAAATCTGAAGGGAAGGTCCTGGGGAGAGTTGGGAGTGGCCTTGTGCCCCTCAGGAAGGGGTGAAGGTAATGAAGGAGCAGCCTGGGAGAATTTTGTTGCTCTCCCCTTGAAGGCTGTAATAATTAAAAGGGTCTCAAGGGGGCAGGGTTTGTTTCTCTGGTAAATTTATTGTTTTTTTTTTTAAGATTTTATTTATTTATTTGACAGAGAGAGAGAGAACAAGGAGGCAGAGAAGCAGGCAGAGGGAGAGGGAGAAGCAGGCTCTCTTCTAAGCAGGGAGCCCGATGCCGAGCTCCAATCCCAGGATCCTGGGATCATGACCTGAGCTGAAGGCAGAGGCTTAACCAACTGAAGCCACCCAGGCGCCCCTTCTCTGGTAAATTTATGATACACAGTAAGTACTATTGTATTTTTAAAAGCAAACTGTAGGCCCATATATATGGCATGACCCCATGTTGTTTAAAAAGTATGTGTGTGCATAAATAGTTGCCTGTGTACATTTAAGAAAGAGTTCTGAATGTCGCGAGACTGATTACTTCATCTCAGTATCTTTGCTCCAATAACCCCTATTTAAAACTGCAAAGCAGCGGTGCCTGGGTGGCTCAGTCGGTTAACTGTCTGCCTCCGGCTCAGGTCATGATCCCAGGGTCCTGGGATGGAATCCCAGATCAGGCTCTCTGCTCAGTGGGAAGCCTGCTTCTCCCTCTGCCTGCTGCTCCTCCTGCTTGTGCTCTAATAAATAAAATCTTAAAAAAATAAAACTGCAAAGCATATCTCAACACACACCAACACCCCTTAATCCTCCAACTCGGCTGTAACACATATCACTTTATAACACACTATACCATTTATGTATAAACAAGTATTGCTTCTTTGTCCCACTAAAATTTAATATCCAGGGCGCCCGGGTGGCTCAGTCGTTAAGCGTCTGCCTTCGGCTCAGGTCATGATCCCAGAGTCCTGGGATCCAGCCCGAATCGGGCTCCCTGCTCAGCAGGAAGCTTGCTTCTCCCTCTCCCTCTCCCCCTGCTTGTGTTCCCTCTCTCGCTGTGTCTCTGTCAAATAAATAAAATCTTAAAAATAAATAAATAAATAAATAAAAATTTAATATCCACAGTGATTTTTAAGTTCCTGGAACATAGCAGGCCCTCATGTTTGCCAAATGCATGAACTCTGGAGCCGAACTGGTGATGCTGAGTAGCATATATTCGTTTAAGGCAAAGACAAAATTAGAGCTGATATTTACGTTCTTTTCACGCCAGTAGGACTTCAGCAAAATAAAAAACCCTTTAATGAGTATTCCTAAAATAATTCTTACGCGTTTGTTTAACAACAGCAACAAAAAAAAGTAAGGGAACTTGAACAAATTAGCCTCTAACCTCAAAGAACAGCGAACAAGCAGACGCCAGCGTAAAGCAACAACCCTCGGCGTCACAGCCCGCCAAGCCCGGACCAGCGCCGGAAGCGTGCGTCGGAAATGGGCGTGGCCATCCCCCAGCTTTCTGGGACTTGTAGTTCCGAGCCCGTAGGAGCGGGTGCGGGTCAGTGTCGGGAGTCCTGCTTTTCCAGGTATCGTATTCCACGTGGGAGGTGAGACGCGCGGGACAGGAGAGCCAGCGCCGCGGGCAGGGAGGCGTCTGGTGGTTGGGATGTGGGAGTGCCTCGGGGGAGGTGCAGGGCCGCTGAGATCCGGAAACCTGGTTGGGCTGCAGTGGGAGGGCGCGCGACCTGCAGGAGGTGCGGCCCGGGGTCGCACGTGCGTCCGAGCGTCGCGACCGCCGCTCTGTCCGCCGGACCTGACTGTGATCACCTGAGTCTAAGCGCCCCCAGCGCAGAAGTGGCTGCGGCTCCGAGGGATCCATCCTTCGCCCGGCTGAGCTCTGGCTTTGGCCGGCCTGGAGGCTTCGTAGTTGGTCGCACCGGCCATTTCTGTGCCGGTGACTGGCCTTATTCCACGGTTTTCGGTGGACGTTAGGCGACCTAGAGGGGCCTCTTTGAGGGACCGAGGTTTCTGTCCCCACAACACTGTCCTCCCACCCCAGAAATGAGGCAGGTCAGGGAAGGCACCTCAGGGAGTCGAAATCCATTCTGAGGCAAAGCATCCAAGCTGAGAGCTCCTACTGGTCTTTCTCGAACTTTAGGGCAGAAATCAGAAACCCTGAGGAAATTGACACATCTTAGTGTTGCTGGGGGCAGCGGAATTTATTCACCCTCATGAGTCTGGCGGGGAGGCTTGGACTGTTTAATCCAAAACCCTGTGGAGAGAGGCGAGGAAGGTGCAGCCTGGGGGAGACTAGGAAGGCATCTCAGGAGAGCGTGTGAAGGGTTGACTGAAAAGGGGTTAGTAGCAGGAGCAGAGTAACTTTTTTCCTACAGTCTTGCTGGACTGGCTACTCTGTATCCTGCAAGGTGGACTTGATATTCATGGCTTTTTCTCTTTCTCTAACTCTACTTTTCCAGGATTCTGTCCTTCCTGAGAGGAGGAAATGACCAAGTTCCAGGTGAGTTGGGGTTTCTTCTCTGAAAATGCCATCTCTTTGAGAATGAACATAACCTTTCTTGCTTGGAACAAAGGAAGAACATCAGCATTAATTGACACCTATCTGGTGTCAGGTCCTGTGTTTGTTCTGTACTTTATTTTTATTGTCAGACTTCAGTGTGAGACATACATTTTATAAATATGGGTGTAAGAACATTAATATACTGAGGACATGTAGCTATCAAATGATGTGGCCAGAGTCTGCACATGTGGCTGCTTACTTTAAATTCCACATCATTTTTACTGAACCACCCTCCCTCTATGAACTTGGACCACTCCCCAAAGCACTCAGCTATTCTATTGAAAGACTCCACACAGCATCTTTGCCTGGTTCTCTCTCAAAGTCACCCTTTTCCTGCCAAGACATTTCACTCATATTAAAAGTTATTCAGTTATCACATGCTCTGGCCAGTGTTCAGTAGTCTCAGGAAAACAAACAGAATTATAAATTATGGTGCTTTTCTTCATGAGCAGATTCCATGTATGAAAAAAATAAAATACACATATTAACAATAACCATTTATTAAACATTAAAAAAATTTGTTAAATGCCAGCACAGTAGTTACCAAATCAGTCCCAGAAATGCTTCTTAACCAAGATATTCATCAGAGTTATCTGTGGTGTTTTTTAAGAATTAAGAGTCGTAGGCACTTCCCCCAACCCCAAACCTACTAAAAGAATTTCACTTTTTTTTAATCCCATTGGCCTTTGTACACCCAACGATTTGTTGGATTTATTGTGAGATATTTCTCTACATACTCGATGTGAGCATCATTAAGGTAGGTAA
>NC_138374.1:34332646-34365640 GCF_054177405.1 Leptonychotes weddellii | reverse complement strand
GAGATCTTGGAGGAGGAAACATTTAACTTATCTTCATGCTTCAGAAAGGCAGTTGTTGATTGTCCTGAAACTAGAAGGAGTTGCAAAATGGATGTGAGAAATACAAGTCAAGGCAGAAGCAGCATGTAAAGGGCTATTCTAGACTACAGCATGACATCTGGTTGACTGCAGGTAATCCTCTGTGATGACAGATCTTGTCCACCTCCTGACTTCAGCATTACTGTTTCCTACCTCTAAGTAAATTGTTGGATCCAGCGAGGATGGGCTCTGAAAAGGAAGTGGAAAGCCACATGATATATGTAGTTTTAAAAAGTTTGAAATTTGTCAGGTGGAAACAGGAAACTACTAGTCCTATGACCTTCCCCTTTGGTTGGCCTTCAGGATACTGAGTCCACCTTGGGTGTAACTTATTAGCTCCACTGATGGGGGGGCGGGGGACACGACTCTTCATTATTCAGATTCCTTCATTCCCCCCTTTGTCTTTAGCAGAACCACTATTTTCTTTCCCTTTTCCTTTGTCACACTGATTCCTTTCATTTGGCCCACTGTTCCACCATTTCTTATCCAGCAATCTCCAATCTAGTCCATCAATATGTCATTTCAAAAAGAAAAAATATATATATTATATATATGTGTATGTGCCCTTTCCATTCTTGGCATGGAATTCTCCCCACCACTTTGTGAGATCTTAAAAAACTAATGATTCTGTCTTTCAGTCTATGGATTGAAAGATGACAAAACTTGTACTTTAAAGACTTGGTAAGGAGTTATTGTGGTCTAGGTATGAAATGAGGGCCTTACATGGAACAATGGCAGTGAAAATAAAGAAGAGGTAATACTATGGTGGGAGATTTGGGACATGAGTTGACAAGATCTGAAGTGGTTTGAATATTATTGAGATTGGGTAGGAGTCTTAGACCATCCAGATGACTGAGTGGAAAAATGAATCAGAAATGAAAGGGAAAAAAGATAATTGATGGACTTGAATTTCAGAAGGAAGAAAAGGATTGGAGCTAGAATGCATCAGGAGAGGTTAGCCTTGGACAGAAAGAAACCTTGTTCTCTGAGGCTGAGAAGAAAGTCTGATTGAGAGGAGTGGCTAATTCTACTGCTCCGATGTACCCCAGGCGCTGTTGTCCTAGTGGGTGTATGTATGGCTCCCTGAGGCAGCAACCTCCACTTCTACCCCTTCTCTGTCCCACCTTTGCGCAGGGACTTGCAGGCTTTTTTTTTTTTTTTTTAACATTTATTTATTTATTTTAGAGAGGGGGAGAGAGAGAGCACATGGCGGGGTAGCGGCAGAGGAAGAGAGAGAATCCTCAAGCAGACTCCCCACTGAGCATGAAGCCCAACACGGGGCTCAATCCCAGGACCCTGAGAGCATGACCTGAGCCAAAATCAAGAGTTGGATGCTTAACCAACAGCCACCCAGGTGCCACTGGACTTGCAGGCTTCTTGAGCCCAATCTCATCTCGTTCACCTCAGACACAGTGGATACCCAAGACCTTGAGAGGAGAGCTTGGGAAGCTTGCCACCTTCCCTCATAATTACCTTCTCCACTGGTGATAAGTAAGGTAGTCCTGTCACTCCTGCAAACAGCCTGGTTTTCTTCAGATTCCTGAGGAGCGTGTGAGTAGTGCCCCTTCAGCTTCAGGCCTGAGGTGTTGGGAGTTCTGAAGGTTATCAGGTACTTCCCTGGCCCAGAGTTGAGCTGCTTGGCTTCACTTGGTTCTTAGTCATTTTGTGTGTATTCTGTCATTCAGCTTTTCAGGGTGTGGCCCGAAGGCTGGTGCCAGTCCACAGACTGCTGCTTGTTACCAGTCTGCAAAGACATAAGGAGAGAAACTAAGAGTGTTTAAAAATGTTATGTCCGTCAAATCTAATATTTTTTAAAATGGCATTGGTATTTTATACATCTGGGTTTTTATTTCTAGTAACTCTTTTTTATTGTATTTTGTAAAAATATCTGACAAAAGTGTGACATATTAGAAACTTTTTAAAATAAACTTGTCCTTCACCAGAGGTAGTTTGAGAAGTGTTGCTCCATCAACAGAACCCTGGAAGGAACCAGAGTCACTGTGAAGTTAACTAAATAAACGCCTGGATTCCTGTTAGATGCCAGGCATTGCTTGAGGCCTTGGGGATGCAAGGATCAAATATCTCTCTGTTCTTAAGGAATATATATCTTAGTGGGGAGAGACAGTTAAATAAGAAAGCAAATGAATAAATAAGAAAATGGGATAAGACATAAGTAGCACAAAGAAATTAAAACAAGAAGTGGTAGTTTCTGGGTGCCACTGTGGATTAGACAGTCAAGGAAATGCTTCTCTGAGGAGTAGCAATTTGGCTGAGACCTGAATGATAAGGAGCCAGGCGTGTGAAGATGTGGGAAAAGAACGTTCTGGGCAGAGGGGACAGCCAGTGCAAAGGCCCTAAGTTGGGATGGGTTTGATGTTGTCAAGGACCTGCAAGGTCACTGGGGCTGAGTGTGATACATAGGGAGGAGTGATTCAGGCTGAGGTTGGAGAAATGACAGGACCCAGTCTATAAAACCTTGCAGGCCAAGATGAAGCGTCTAGATTTTACTTGATGTCCATTGCAAAGCCTTTGGAGGGTTTCATGCCTGATGTGGTATATGTTTTAAAAGATCACCCTGGCTACTATGTAGAAAATTCATTGTGTTGGACAGCAAGTATGGAAGCAGAGAGACAAACTGGGAGGTTGGTACAGTTGGGACTACATGATGGCTGGGGCTTATAACCATAACTGTGCAAGGTGGAGAGAAGTGGGTAGATTCTGATACATTTTAGAGGTAGGACTTGGTGATGGATAAAATGTGAGGGAGAGAGGAGAGAATCAAAATGACTTCTAAGACTGGCTTCAGCAATTGGGTGGGTTCTGTGGCCATTTACTATAAGTGGGGACCCCTAGGGAAGAGCAGATATTGGTGGAGATTGTTGGGAGCAAGAGTTCCGTTGGGGCCTATTAAATTTTAAGTGCCTCCTAGACATCTAAGTGCAGATGTTAGGTAGAGATTTGGAGCCTGCAGGTGAGGAGAAACAGGGCTGGCTGTAAATATTTGGGAATACCTAAGGAGAGTATCATGGTTTGTGTATGTGTGCTATTTTCTTTTTTCCAGGAATGTTCAACTACTTAGTTTAGAACAAGAAAGGACATATGATTGATAGGACTAGGGAAAGATTTGAGATCGGAAGTATACTTTGGCTGAAAGGAAAAAAGAGGAAGAGTTGAGGGTGGTGATCTTGATAAAGCAGGTGTGATGGAAGAGGAAGAGCAAAAAGATCAGGAAGATGTTTTTTTGTTTTGTTTTGTTTTATTTTTTTTTAAGATTTTATTTATTTATTTGACAGAGAGAGACACAGTGAGAGAGGGAACACAAGCAGGAGGAGTGGGAGAGGGAGAAGCAGGCCTCCCGCTGAGCAGGGAGCCCGATGCGGGGCTCGATCCCAGGACCCTGGGATCATGACCTGAGCAGAAGGCAGGTGCTTAACGACTGAGCCACCCATGCGCCCCAAGATCAGGAAGATGTTTTTAAGGAGTAGGATATTAAGAGATTAATATTTCAAAAGCAGAGTGGTCCACATAGTGAAATGGCCCTGGTCATGGTTTTTGAGCGTGAAGAAATGAGACAGAGATCATGAGCACTATAAAGAAATTAAGAAATGTGAGGTTAGAGCAGTCAGCAAATTGTTCTCTTGAGTGTTGAGGTTGTCATAATAATGGTAGGAATGGGGTGGAAAGGACAACTCAGCAATGACCGTGAAATGACAGTGACAAAGAAAGATTCAGTAACTGGACAGCTTGAGCTTGAGTGAGTTGTGGGCAGGAGGGGAAGGATTTGGATAGAAGTAGCCAAGTAGATGAGAAAGGAAAGCTGTTCCAACAAAACTTGACTTAGATGACTCAGCTCCCTGCACTGTACTCTTCTTCTGTCCCCTTCTCACTTTGGTCAATGCCACCAGCCCCACAGTCCTTCCAGGGCATTTGTGCAAACAGTTGTCAGTTGAGGAGGAATTTGCTTAATGTTTTAGGAACTGGTAACATTCAAGGATGTCTCTGGGGGCTTCACTGAGGAGGAGCGGGGCTGCCGGGACCCCGCTCAGAGGAGGCTACACCAAGCTGTGATGCTGGAGAACAACAGCCAGTTGGTCTCCGTAGGTAAGAACATGAGCCTGGACACCTGCCCACTGGACTCTTTGTTTCTTCAATTTTAAATAGTAATGAGGCCCCAGGGATTGTGGGTTAGGAATCAAAAGTTTCCTTTTGGCACAAAGGATGTTTCTGATTATTTTAAGCAGCCAAAGAATTTGGCTTGTTAAGAATTGAAGAATGTAGCTTTACTGAGTCGTCTTAGAAACCATATCCCTTATAAAACCATCTCTTGGGACTGATTTTGCTTTCTGCACAGTTACCCAATCCCTCTGTTACCCAGAAGTAATCTCTCAGAGCAGGGTGAAGATCATTATATCATGGCGAATGAACTCCAAATAAATCAGCTAGGCACCATGGCAAATTAGAGGCTCAGGCTAATACATGGAAGAGGAGGAGTCCCTTTTGAAATATTCTGAGTTCTCTCTGAAGTTCTCTGGTTTGTGGAGAAAGCCAGGGCATCAAAAGGATACTTTGCACATACTGATATACCTTTGTCTCTTCACTTATTCCCCCTCTTCCTTTTCAGATGGTTGTGGTCTTTCCCATACACACTGACCTTCTTATTGGTACTCTTATCTTTTCCCACATTTTCCCCACATTGGCTTTGTACCATTTTTGCTTGGACTTTATTTTCATTAAATATCCCCACCCTACAGTATCTAGTTTCCATTGCTTCTTTTCTTCCCATTCAGGGATTCATCCATCTCCCCTTCTGAATATCAGACAATACTTGTGATGAGACAAAATTTCATACCATAGAGAAAGATATGAGTATAATTGACACAGTTTTTCTCAAAAACATTTTGACTGCTTGAATCAAAGAGCATTAAACATTTTTGATGTAATAATTCATTTTTAGGTATCGTAAGGAAATAATTAGTAACTTCAACTGAAAATTGTGGAAAAAGATAAGTCATTGTAGAATTATTTAAAATAGTGAAAAAAATTACTCACCAAATGTGTCACAGGGTGTTGGTTATACAAATTATAGTGGAATATACAAGAGAAAAATGTGTACCCATTAAAAAATATAATGATATGGGGTGCCTGGGTGGCTCAGTCAGCTGGGCATCTGCCTTCGGCTCAGGTCATGATCCCAGGGTCCTGGGATCGAGCCCCGCATCAGGCTCCCTGCTCAGCAGGGAGCCTGCTTCTCCCTCTCCTTCTGCTTGTGCTCTCTTTCTCTGTCAAATAAATAAATAAAATCTTTAAAAAAAAATGATAAAGAATTTTTAATTAGATGTAAGATACATATATACCTACTAGATTAAACCATGTGAAATTGCCATATTGTAGTAAAAACGGACATTGTACAAAAACCACCAAAAAGAAGTAGCCTGTAATGGTGGCTTTCAGGGCTTTTTCCTGCCTCTGTCCACATGGTTCTTTCATAACTGTGGCTCTCGAACCATTGTTTTCAGCTACACCTGGGAGGTAAGACAAGCACCAGAGTGAATTGGTCCCTGTAAGTAGTCAGAGTCCTGTGTTTCCATTTTCTTTATGTAAACCTAATGCCTGTGCTCTTTGTACCAGAATTGTTCAGCTGGAGGTCACTATTAAACTTTTGTCCCTTTCAGAGCTTTTCCTTTTTTAATTTTTCTTCAAGATTTACTATTACCAATTCTTCTGATGGCTTTGATAGTGTTCACCTTAACCTTCAAACTTTTTGACATGTATGAAGTCATTGTTTTTTTGTTTCCTCTGGCCTTTCTCCTGTTCCTTTTCTCTGCATGTTCACTGGCTTCTCTGTCTTTCCTCTAACTTTGGAGATCTTAAAAGGCCCTTTGCCTTTAGATCACCATCTATCAATGTTTCTCCACTTTTTTTTTTTGTTATCTCCCCCTTGGTGTCAGTAGTACCCCTGTTGAGAATGTACACTGTATCTGTACACTTGTCTGCCTCCCTCGAAGAGCTGGCACACACATAAATGGCCTCAGCTGTCCTTTCTACTGTGATAACCCTAATGTCTTTATTTCCTATCCTCATATGAAACTCTATTCCCATGTACTTTCTTGGCTATGGGCTATCTACCCTTGAATATCCAGTGTCACTTCACATTCAGTGTATTGAGAATTTTCTAAGTTACTTTGCTTTTTAACTTCTCATATTCCCACTTTTGTCAGTATGAACATTCTACCAGCCCCCTAGGTTAGAAATAAGCCGTTACTAAGTTTGTCCCTCGCCATCCCCAGCATCTGTAATCCTCTCACCAATTCTTTTTTGACTTTAAGTTCTTTTAAATTTATTAACACTTAAGTCCCACAGACAGCACTCTAAAATAGGTCCACTTCATGCTAACAATGGTAACAATGAGACAGATCGTTGACATCATTCTTCAGGCTCAAGGTAGATGTTGTGAGTAGACTTATCTCCCCTAATATATCATTTATCTTGTCACTCTTTGCATAAAAACCTGGAATTACCTTTAGTAGCTGGTTTAGAGCCTCAAAACTCCCTGCTTGGCTTTCTCTGGAATCTTTGATGGTTATGATACTCTGGTTCCTGATTAACTTTGTCCTTTAAGATTTTATTTGAAGTCTAGTGTGAAACTTTTGACCATTCCTTCTCAGAGCTTTCAATTTATATCTCACAGTCTCATCAGACCTGATTGGGTATTTTTTTTTTTTGTATGCTTTTACATTAACCATTGGATCTGCAAGTCTGATTTATTTTCCTTGTTTCCAGCCAAGTTTAGCCATTGGATCTGCAAGTCTGATTTATTTTCCTTGTTTCCAGCCAAGTTTCTGGAGGGAAGGCAATGTATTTAATACTTCCTGTGCTGGGTATACATAGTCAAGATTTAAAATTTGACTACTATGGAGTTTAGCAAAGAAGAAATGTGTCTTACAGTCTTGTAAAAGAGGCATTAAGTAAACACAATATATTATTATAAATTGCTAAGTCCTGTGAAAGATAGAATAGTGTGCCCTGAGAATACGAAGGCATGGGATGGGACAAGAGTGATAATATTATGTATTGTTTAAAGTTTCAGGGAGGGGTGCCTGAGTGGCTCAGTTGGTTAAACAACTGCCTTCGGCTCAGGTCATGATCCTGGAATCCCAGGATTGAGTCCCAGGATCGAGTCCCACATCAGGCTCCCTGCTCAGCAGGGAATCTGTTTCTCCCTCTGACCCTGCCCCCCTCTCATGCTCTCTCTCTCTCATTCTCTCTCTGAAATAAATAAATAAAACCTTTAAAAAAAAAAAAGAAAGTTTCAGGGAAAGCCTCTGACATGACATTTCAACTGAGATCTAAAGGCTTAATAGGCATGAAACAGGTGACTGATTAGGGTAAGAATATTCCAAGCAGAGAGAATAGTACAAAGGAAAATCTGAAATCTGGAAGGAGCGTGGTGAGAATACAGGGAGCACCTGGGAAAAACAGAGGCGGGAGATATGGTGGGCAGGGCTTAGCTCATTTGTGGCATTGAAGGCACTGGTAAAAAGTGTGAATTCACGCTAAGTTCAGTGGGAAGCCAGTGGACAACAGGGTGGTATGATCCGATTTACCCACTATCAATGGGATTGCTGTGTAGAAAGTGGTTTGCAGTGGGGCAAAAATGAAGTAGGATGTGCTTCCGGTTTCAAGCTTGGCGCTAGGTTTCCATTTTTGTTTTTTTTAAGATTTTATTTATTTATTTGACAGGGACACAGCGAGAGAGGGAATACATGCAGGGGGAGTGGGAGAGGGAGAAGCAGGCTTCCCGCGGAGCAGGGAGCCCGATGCGGGGCTCGATCCCTGAGCCACCCAGGTGCCCCTAGGTTTTCATTTTTAATTGATAAAAAATTGAACGTGGTTGTCCAACATTTTATAATGCAGGTAAGATATAAAAATTTAAAAGAATCAACACAGAAGTATTGTGAAATGATATCACTAATAATAGTTTGTGTATCTTTTTTTTTTTTTTTAAAGATTTTTATTTATTTATTCATGAGAGATAGAGAGAGAGAGAGGCAGAGGCAGAGGGAGAAGCCGGCTCCCCGCAGAGCAGGGAGCCCGATGCGGGACTCGATCCCAGGACCCTGGGATCATGACCTGAGCTGAAGGCAGACGCTTAACCGACTGAGCCACCCAGGTGTCCCAGTTTGTGTATCTTTTTATGTACTCCATACATAGGTGTGTATATTACAAATATGTGTTAAAATTTAATGAGATTATACTGTATTTTTCAACTGGCAATCTTATGCAGTATGTCTTAGAGATCTCTGTTATGACATAAATACTCCCTGTAAAAGGACCCCTTTTCTCATTACATCAGCATTTTCTTCTGATATAAATATTCATTCTTTATTTTAAATACTTTTTAAAAACTAGTATCACAAGGTTTCATAACTATTTATAAAACCTACCATTGGGGCACCTGGGTGGCTCAGTTGGTTAAATGTCTGCCTTCGGCTCAGGTCATGATCTCAGGGTCCTGGGATCAAGCCCCACGTCGGGCTCCCTGCTCAGCCAGGAGCTTGCTTCTCCCTCTCCCTCTGACCCTCCCCTGCTTGTGCTCTCCTTCTCTCTCAAATAAATAAAATCTTTAAAAAAAAAAAAAAACAAAAACAAACTACCATTAATACAACGTCTCCCCCACTGATTTTCATAGACCTGCCATTTTTGCAGTCATTCCAAGCATTGTACAGCAAGGATGTTGAGGCAGTGTCCTTTGACCATTTAATAACTTTGGCCCAGCACATGACTTAACTGTTCCAAACTGCACTGTTTTTCTTTTTCCTTTTTCTTTTTGCCATTACTTTTAAACTTTGTGAACAAAACAATACATTCACCTAGGTAAAGCCAGTTGTATCAAAAGTCTTATTACAAAAGCCAGTCTCCCTGCTCTGCTGCTCCTTATGCCACAGGGTAGCTTCTCATAGTCACTTGGTTTTAATCCTTTCAGCTGTTCCTTATTGTATTTGCCTTCATATTTCCAAATAAGACATTTAGGCAGCTACTAATTTTTTTTTAAGATTTTGAGAGAGAGAGAGCACGAGCGGGGGGAGGGGCACGGGGAGAAGCAGACTCCCCGATGAGCACAGAGCCTGACACGAGGGCTCGATCCCAGGGATCCCAAGATTATGACCTGAGCTGAAGTCAAATGCTTAACCAACTGAGCCACCCAGGTGCCCCGCTACTTACTTTTTTTTTTAAGGAACAAATACATTCACATTGGTTTAAGGAAAAAAAAAAAGGCATAAAAAGGTACACGGTATTACTTGTCAGTTATACCTAAATAAAGCTGGAAAAAATGTACAATGAAAATTTTGAACATTCTGAGAAAAGGCAGAAAATAAATTATGTGCAAGCAGCAAAGAAAACAAAGTTCCCAAATGTACTAAATGTTTTTAAATTATTAAAGTTATACTACAAAAATAAAAAGGTGCACAGTATAAGCCTTTCATCGTGTCCCTAACTCCTCTCTACCAGGTTATGGTCATTTGCTGTCACAAGTCATCTGCAGTGAGTAAATCTTGTGCAAGTATCATTTCACAACTCTGTCTGGAAATCTGAAAAATAAAACCCGCAAGCTGGAATGCTGAGTGCATACATATATGATTTTAATAGATGTCCTTCTTGGAGGGTGATACGAATTTACACTCACAAGCAGTGTGGCTTCAGGCTTTGGGTTTTTGCCAGGGTAACAAGTGGAAAATGGTATCTCAGTCCAGTTTGAGCTTATTATAATATACTACTGTTTTTCAGTTGATCAATATTTTATACTCTGTATTGACTTTTCTACATCATAGAGGAGGATTTAGACCTTTTACATTAATTCCCCCAACATGCGCATCCTCCCAAGATTTTATGTCAAGGTCACATCAGTGATTAATGCTTACATTGCTTTGACCTTGTAACTCTTGTTCCCTGCAGGGTCGAATAGTGTACTATGATTATAGTTCCTTTTTTTTTTTCTTTCCTAAAGCTAATGCTTGCTTTTTAAAATATATTTTATTTGGAGTGATTTTCGTCCCATACTGTTTTATAGCATTTGGGTTAATTTGGTTAATTATTACTGTTTTATGTAGCAACAAATGATTCAGCTTCACTGTTTTATTGACTTCTTTGCTCACTGCTATTTCTTGTATCATGTATCATCTTTTTCACAATCACTTTTTATACAAAATTGGAAGATATTGCTCAATTATCTTTAGGTATCCAGTATTACTGATTGTTAGTTCAGTGTCAATATAACGCTCATTTATTTGCACACAACCTGCCATTTCTGTCTGGATGCTTTTAGCATTTTCTGGAATTTTTTTTTCCTTGAAATCCAGAGGTTTCCCACACAACTTAAAGCATTCAGTGAGCCGTGAATTGTGAATTCTAAGAAACATTTTTATCTATTACTGCTTTGATCATTTCCCTCCCTTCATTTTGTCTTCATTATATTCATGGAACTCCTACAATATGGGCTTTTACTTTTATCTTTCCATCTGTCTGTCCTTTTTATTCCACATTCTAGGAGGACCCCTCAGTCTTCCAACTTAACCATGTGTTAATTTTGCTACTCGACCCATTCTAGATTGCAGACCTTAAGATCAGCCTCCCTGACAGTAGCTATGACATGACACAAGTTACTTAATTTCTTCATCCTTGGGTTTCCTCATGTGTAGATGTCCTAGGAGTTCCTCTTACATGAGATTGTCCAACTAGTGCCTGAGTGCTTCAAATGGGCATGGTAGGTCTTAGTTCTTAAAATTGTCATCTTTTTTGATCCTTGTATTAATTTAAAAGAATTCTGATTATTTTTCTTAGCAATGTGTTTATATTTTATTATTAGATTATGTTGTTTTTCTAGATGTGATACCCTCTCAGATTTCTCTGGGATTTTAATTAGGTACCATTTAAATTCTGTTTCCTCTGTTTGTTATTTCTTTAGTTTATGCCAATCTTCATTTATGTTCATTTTCTACTTTTTTTTGGCCTGCTTATATTGTTTTTATCGTCTCATATGTTTTTTTCAAAAGTCTTATGTTCACAGTATGATACTGGAGTATACATCCTCAGCTGATGCTTGACCCTCTTTGGTGCATGCATGCTGTCCTTAATAGAGGAGGCTTCTGCTGATTGGGCTTAAGGTGGCTATAAGAATCCACATGGGGGGTGCTTCTACAACCACCTTTTTGATGTTGCCTTTTCAGTCCAGTAAGTTACCTGGGACATCCCCCGCTTCTCAATCTCCAGCTCTGAGATATCTCCCTTGTCAGAAATCCCACTTCAGGGGTTACCTTGAGCCTTTATCCTGGGCAGATGTGGAGTCACTTGCTTCTTTTTGTACTTTATCAACCCTGTCATTGTGCAGGTTCAGTATTACCTCAACTTCTGCTATTCTCTCCAGCCCAAATAATACCATTAGGAGTCTTTCTTTGGCTATTTTTTTTTTTTTTTGGAGATTTTATTTATTTATTGGACAGAGAGAGAGACAGCAAGAGAGGGAACACAAGCAGGGGAAGTGGTAGAGGGAGAAGCAGGCCTCCCTCTGAGCAGGGAGCCCGATGCGGGGCTCAATCCCAGGACCCTGGGATCATGACCCGAGCCAAAGGCAGACACTTAACAACTGAGCCACCCAGGCGCCCCTTCTTTGGCATTTCTTTTGGCCATTTATTTTGTTCTTGAGGCTTATGTGGGGCCACTACCCTTAGCCACCCAGTATTTCAGTTTTTGTAGGGAAGAAGGTGTTTGGGAGAGTGGTGCTGCAAATGGCAACAACTGGTCCAGCCATTAGAAATGCCTAACATGAGGGGCACCTGGCTGGCTCATCTGGAAGAGCATGTGACTCTTGATCTTGGGGTCATGAGTTTGAGCCCCACATTGGGTGTAGAGATTACTTGAATGAATGAATGAATGAATGAATGAATGAATAGGAAAGGAAGGGAGGGAGGGAGAAAGAAAGGCCTAATGTGAATTAATAAACCTGTTTCCAAGATCAACCTCTCTTACTTTATAATTGTTGTTTCTGAGTTTGGAATTTGAATTTCTAGGACTTGTTGAGAAGATCTCTTAGTCTTTTGGAAGCCTTCTGTATGTGATTTGAGCTGTGTGTTTGGGGTTTTTTTCCTAGTATCTCCATCATTTCTTATCCGTCTGCTCTTTATCATCTAGGAGTTCCTAAACATTTTCTGCTCCTCAACATTATCCTCAACATTTCTGTTCCTCAACATTATCCTGCTGATTGCAAACTTTCTATTTTTCCAAGACTATTGTGGACTTCTTTTTTGTCATCTCAGTGTAATATTAAGATATTCGTTCTAATTGTTATGACTGACATACATACTAGTAAGTCTAAAATCTGTATTCCTAGCACAGTTCTCTCTCGGAGTTCTAGACCCATATTACTGAACAGTTCAAGAATGTTCCACCAGCACCACAAATTAACCAAGTCAAAGTTTGGGTTTATTGGTCCCCTCTTCCCAACTCCAGGCTGTCTTACCATTTACACTTTCATACCTGGTCACTCAAGCAAGGAATATGAGGATCATGCTGGGTGCCTCCTTCCACATTTAGTCAGTCATCACATGATTTAGAATGAATCTCTCCCTTTCTCTTCTTAACCATCCTTATCACTTTGTTTCTGATTTGCTGCAGCAGTTGTTGTTCTACCTAAAGTCTTGGTTATTTCTGAAGGTGTTTATAATCACAAAGTCAGGCATTTCACTCTCCACTGAAGTCATTAAACTTTAAATCCCTGAGGGTTGTAGCCCTAACTCCTTAGTAGTGCTCACCAAACCCTTTGTTTGGACTCCTGCATTCTTCTCCAGGGCATGTTCTTTACCACTGTCACCTGTTTTATATCCTCCACAAGAAGTTGCATATAGTTTTCCTGAGCGTGTCATATTTTCTCTACATTTTCACTTTTTTTTCTCTCCCTTATATTTGTTCCCAGAATTCTTCCCCAAGATTTGGGTCAAATGCCCCTACTCTGTGCTCCCACGACTTGTTGTGCATGCATCTATTGTTGCACTTAGAGCGTTACCACGGTTGATTTGTTTTTTTTCTTCCAATAGGCTCTAGCTTGCTTAGCAAAAGAATTTCTATTTTCTTCTTTTTATCCTCAGCACCTATTAAAGTGGGTTACCAATTAAATACAAATTTAAAGTAAAATGAAGTAAAGTGAAATGAAATGTTATTTGTGACAAGGACATGGGATTCATAGCCTCTGCAGGGTAGGGGAAGAACACTTTCACTGGCTATGCTTAAAAGTCAAGACAAGATTTTGTGTACAAGCTGTTTTATACAGCTAAGCTTTCTCTTTCTGATACTAACCCAAAGGACATGACTATAAGGACAAGACTGAACTTTTTCCTAGTTACTAAATCTTCAGGCATTAGGCAATCCAGTTCTAATATCTTGAAATCTGGGACGCTTGGGTGGCTCAGTTGGTTAAGCGTCTGCCTTCAGCTCAGGTCATGATCCCAGTGTCCTGGGATGGAGTTCTGCATCAGGCTCCCTGCTCAGTAGGGAGCCTTCTTCTCCCTCTGCCTCTGCCCCTCCCCCTACTTGTGCTCTCTCTCTCCCTCTCTGATGAATAAATAAAATCTTTAAAAAAATAAAATTTTGAAATATACTCTTTGTGTGTTCTTATCACTGAATTCTCTTTGTTCCCTAGGAGACTTGAAAGAAAATTCTATGGAGAATCTTCAAGAGAAAGGACTTAGCGATCTATTACATAGGGGCTTTTCTGCTGGCTAATTTTAAAGATATGGCCAGTACAATAACAGAGTCAGGATTATATTGTGAATCTTCCAGGAGACGTGTACAAGAATCCTGAACTAGATTTTTGCCCTTATCAGAAGTAGGGAGAAGCATCTTCTATATTTCCAGAAACGAGCAGTGTGGTAACTCTTCCAAGTGATAATTACAAAAACATGGCAAATGAAGAATATTTATCTTTGAAAGTCCCAAGCCAAATGGCCACACAGG
Organism: Leptonychotes weddellii; assembly: GCF_054177405.1. Classification (NCBI taxonomy): domain Eukaryota; kingdom Metazoa; phylum Chordata; class Mammalia; order Carnivora; family Phocidae; genus Leptonychotes; species Leptonychotes weddellii. The sequence continues at coordinate 34,351,558 of NC_138374.1, read as the reverse complement.
ACTCCTCAGTGACGTTCTGTAAAAATGAGCCCCAGGAGCCTCAGAAAAGCAAAAGTCTATCTGTAACTGAAGAAAGCACTGAGAGAAAAGTCTTACGGGGAGAAAGTCCTCCCATGGACCATTGTTCAGAGAACCTTCAAGTTAAACTTACATCTAACGTAACAGAACTGGTCTCACCATTGGTCAGTGGTGAGGCAAAATGCCAAAATGGCCAATTGAAAGAGTCTTTGGATCTCTTTGACTGTACCTGCAAAGACATTTGTGGTTGGAAATCACGAGTGGTCAGTCGTAGTCATCGGAGAGCTCATACAGAGGAGAAACCCTGTAACCATTACAACCTTGGGAAGAGACGTAACAACAGCTCAGACAGTCATTCATGTGAGAAAATCCACACTGCAGAGAAATTAGACAGATGCAGTCAGTGTGGTAAGGACTTCAGTGAGCACTCAGAACTACTACTTCATCAAAGACACCACACAGAAGAAAAGCCCTACAAATGTGAGCAGTGTGGGAAAGGCTTCACAAGGAGCTCCAGTCTCCTCATCCATCGAGCAGTCCACACGGATGAGAAACCCTATAAGTGTGACAAGTGTGGGAAAGGCTTCACTCGGAGTTCAAGTCTGCTCATTCATCACGCAGTCCATACAGGCGAGAAGCCTTATAAATGTGACAGGTGTGGAAAGGGCTTTAGTCAGAGCTCCAAACTGCATATCCACCAGCGAGTGCACACTGGCGAGAAGCCCTATGAGTGTGGGGAGTGCGGTATGAGTTTCAGTCAGCGCTCCAACCTGCACATCCACCAGCGAGTCCACACTGGGGAGAGGCCCTACAAGTGTGGGGAGTGTGGGAAGGGCTTCAGTCAGAGTTCGAACCTTCACATTCACCGCTGCATACACACAGGCGAGAAGCCTTTCCAGTGCTATGAGTGTGGGAAGGGCTTCAGCCAAAGCTCTGATCTCCGCATCCATCTCAGAGTCCACACTGGAGAGAAGCCCTATCACTGCGGCAAGTGTGGGAAGGGATTTAGCCAGAGCTCAAAACTCCTCATCCATCAGAGAGTGCATACTGGAGAGAAGCCCTATGAGTGCAGCAAGTGTGGGAAGGGCTTCAGCCAGAGCTCCAACCTCCACATCCACCAGCGGGTTCATAGGAAAGATCCCATTAAATAAGGTCTTCAGTCATATGCTCATACTGTAAAGACTTAAATATTTTTAACATCATTCTTTTATATTCTCAGGAGAGAGATAGTAAAAGTTACTCATTTATGTTCCCTCACTGAAAACCATTCATTCATTTAAAGTATTTAAGTACCAAGCTCTTTGTTATGCTATACAATAAATTGACTTCTGGTTCCTCATATGGGTACAGTGAAATGTCTGTACTTTGTAGTTCAGCCAGTGTTATTAGAACTACATGTCCTACCCAGCTTTTTTAAGTGCAAGAACTTTATATTTGTGTAAGCAGAACATGTTTCCCTTTGTTCATGTTCTCTGAGAAATTGAAACTGGTTTCTCTTCAAATCTTGTGCCTTGTGTTTTTCATATTTCCTTCCAGCCCTGATTAGCCTCTTTAAACTATGACTGCACATGTTAGTTTTAGGTCGAGGGAGTGGTTGGAGATATTATGGGCATGAAATCTGTTGTGTTTATTGCAAAATATACAAGTCTGTGGCCACACAACAAGAAGGTGGAGAAGAGCTACTTGTCTGGTATACCCCATGTGCTATAGGATGTTGAACCCCCCCATTTCTCCCCTCAAGAAAGCTGCTCAGGAACATAAATAGTTATTTTTCCTGGGTACAGCTGGTCTGTTGAAGTTTTTCCAGATTTCACCACTTCAGATGACCCCCTGCTGCCAAACTAAAGCCAAGTAGGGTACATACCATGTTGAAACACAGCAAATGAAGTTGAAATATATTTAAATGTATTTAATTCCTCAATACCTCATTAATTTTTTTTCAGCACTCATGTTCTATACTATATAAAACAAAGAAGTCAGGAGAGAAAGTTTCTAATATTTTTCTCTTTGGGCTTATCTCTTGTTTTAATATGCGGCCAAAAGCCGCTTGTATTCACAGCATCCCCAGCCTAAATCTTTAGGCCTCACTATAGACCTATAACTTCTTTATAAAATTATATTTGGTTGAAAGTACTTTGTATAAAAATAGCTACACAAAAACATTTTAAAACTTGGAGAGTATGTTTGGGATGATCAGGCCTAAAATATGCACTGCGTCACATATCATTCACTTGGGGTGTGAAGATAGGACACCTCACCAAGTTACACATTCATCCCCTAGAAGTTAACACAAGAAATTCAAGCAACAGTTGAGAGTAGAAAAGTGATTGCATACATAACTAAATTGGAATTTACTGTTCAACGAGGAGCTCCTGATAGCAGCCCTCATTTTCTGATAGTTAATGATTCCGCAAGCATTTCTTAGGAGGCTACCCAGTGTTCGATATTCCAGTTTTCCACCAATAATTAGTATCCATATATGAAAAATGGTAGGGAAAATATGGATGCCTTATTTATTAGCTTGGGAAGGTGGGGTTGTAACTGATATATCCTGACAATGTAACCTGAAGCAGTTACCTGGACATAGATAACAGGGAAATTGTACATTAATTTTGGGGAAACAGCTAATTTCTATTAAGGAATGAAGGAGAGAGATTAAAGACATTTGCCTTTCTTTGAGAGTTCCAGAATATTTGACTCCATCCCTGGGCAAGCATTCCATATGGAATGATTAGGGTGGTGACTGAGCATCTGCCCTTTAGCATTCCATAATATCCTTCAGTTATTTGGATACCCTAAGGCAGTATCACAAATGATGTGACTCTGTTTCACCATCTCTAGAGTAATGAATGCCTCTCAATTCCTCCTACCATCATGGATCATACCTGAGTATCTGTTTTGGATTCAACTTTTTCATCACATATGTCTTCTAATTTCCTGATGTATAGGATCTCACTGAGATTTGGAGCCAAATAAGATCACAAGAACCCGCGTGTGATGAAGCTGGGGGAAGGTTTGAAGTTCAGATCTCAGGTGATTATAAAACAGCCTGTTTTTCCAAATTTCCTTTTATGCATAACTTACAGTATCAATGTTTTTAACTATATTTAGCTTTTACTGTTTTCTTTTAAGCATCACCTTCCTTAATACAATTGAAATATGATCAGAGTCCTTGTGAAGCATTTTATGGATTATGGGAAGGAAGTTTGTGGAAAAGAGGAACTTGTACATGAAAATGCAGGGGGGGGGTGCGCCTGGGTGGCTCAGTCGGTTAAGCGACTGCCTTCGGCTCAGGTCATGATCCCAGGGTCCTGGGATCGAGTCCCACATCGGGCTCCCTGCTCTGCGTGGAGCCTGCTTCTCCCTCTCCCACTCCCCCTGCTTGTGTTCCCTCTCTCGCTGTGTCTCTCTCTCTCAAATAAATAAATAAAATCTTTAAAAAAAAAAAAAGAAAATACAGGGGGAACAACGGGATATATCACATTTCATCAGATAGTAAGAAACCATTGTGAAAAAGAAAGCACTTTGCTTAATGTACCCAATTTCAGAGATGTGAACATTTTTTTAAAAAGATGTTTTAGGATTATTGAAAAAAAAATTTTCAGAGTTCAAGGGTTGCAGTAGGCTTGATACTTTACAAGTACTTGATTTGAACAAAGACCTTTGGATATCCTCAGTATTCATCAATTATATCCAATTGATAATCCTGTCCCTAATTTAGCAAAAGATATAGTTTACAGATTATTTGTTGACTACTCGAGACTTTACAAATCTTAAAATTCATATCCATTCAGTGAGTGCTATTTCCTTTCTATATGAATTGTTTAATATCTTAAAATCAAAATACTAATGAATATATTTAATTCTTTTTTTTTTAAGATTTTATTTCTAGTAATCTCTATACCCAGTGTGGGGCTCGAACTCAGAACCCTGGAATCAAGAGTTGCACGCTCTACTAACTGAGCCAGCTAGGCACCCCTATTCTTTTAATTCTTCCTACCATCTGCCCTAGCCAGAGTTAGGGGAGAGAAAGAAATATGGAAGCTCCTATGCCTTTCTCTTTGTACATCATTGATAAGAAAGGGTCATAACTGGTCATGGGGTGCAACACTGAACCCTAGATAATGAAAGCAGAGTTCAAAGCAAGATGCTCTAAGTAGTTGTGAGAGTAAACTGGCACTGGATTGGTACCTGAGAGCAGGTGAGAACAACAAGTAGGTTCAAGAGGTAGATCTGGAAAAAGCTAATACATAGGAGCATGTGGTAATTGATCAGCAAGGGCTACAGATATCATGTCAGTGTTTGGTCAGCTAAGCAAAATGACTAGCAGAGAAAGGACTAGAAAATGTGCTTTTTGTTAAATATCTCTCTGGACAGCATTAAAATGCTAAAAAAAAATTTACATTTTTAAAACCACAGTAATAAAGAGAATAGGAGAAAGACCACAACAAACAAGGAATCTCAACAAAAATTTGAAAAGTGAAGGAGGATGGCTATTGTATCAGAGCAGAAGCAGGTGCCATTTATAGTAGGTAAGGACAAAAAGGAGCCAGTTTGGCTCCAGGCTCAGAAATGCTTAATACTGTAGAAGACAGGAGTGAGACATGAAGGGAAGGCAGTGAAATTAATGGCCTGTTGTATATGGAACATTCACTTAATCCCATACACACATGCCCTCCTCCCCAACCCCTGTGCACTTGCCAACCAGAGATTTACCCTTCAGCAAGAGATGGAAGTTTCTTCTCTGCCGAAATTGAATGACTCCGAGAGAGAGACCTCTATTTCTGGCATTTGAGAATCCAACAGTAAAGCAGTTGTCTTCTAGCTCCATTACTCTTAGAGTTTCAAAATGCCTGAAATATAAACTGAAAGTCAGGGGGCACCTGGCTGGCTCAGCTGGTGGAGCATGCAACTCTCCATCTCAGGGTTGTGAGTTCAAGCCCCATGTTGGGCATGGAGCCTACTTTAAAAAAAAAAAAAAAACCTAGTAAAATTGAAATAAATATAGGCAAGTTTTCAAGTATAGATATTTCAATAATTAAATGATAATAAAAATAGAAAATCAGTTAAGAGTTAAGCATCTGCCTTTGGCTGGGGTCATGATCCCAGGGTCCTGGGATCCAGCCCCATGTCAGGCTCCCTGCTCATAGGGAGCCTGCTTCTCCCTTTCTTCTCCATTCCTGCTCTCTCTTACTGTCTCTCTCTCTCAAATAAATAAATAAAATCTTTAATTTAAAAAAAGTACATAATACTATCAACTAACTTGATTAAATGACATTTATAGACCACCACCCAACAACAGCATAATATGCATTATTTTCCGGTGTACATATTATGGGCTATAAAACAAGTTTCAAATGATTTAAAAGAATGAAAACAATACAAAGATGTTCTATGACCAGAACAGAATTAAATTAGAAATCACTAACAGGAAGATATCTGAAGAATTCCCAAATATTTGGAAATTAAATCACCTTCCTAAATAAGCCCTGAATTAAAGAGGAGGTAAAAAGAAAAATTTGAAAATATTTTGAGCTAGGACACCTGGGTGGCTCAGTTGGTTAAGCATCTGCCTTCAGCTCAGGTCATGATCCCAGGGTCCTGGGATTGAGCCCCATGTTGGGCTCACTGCTCAGCAGGAAGTCTGCTTCTCCCTCTCTCTCAAATAAATAAATAAAATCTTTAAAAAAAAAGAAAAAATATTTTGAACTAGTCTATGCCCATACCACCCTGAACGTGCCCAATCTCGTCTGAAAAGATTTTGAACTGAATGAATATATTGAAATTGTTGGATCTAGCCAAAGCAGTGTGGAATTTTAACTTTTGCCAATAAATTCAACAACTTAAGTGAAATGTAAAAAGTCCTTGAAAGGCACAAACTACCAAAGCTCACTCAAGAAGAAAAAGGAGGGGCACCTGGGTGGCTCAGTCAGTTAAGCGTCTGCCTTTGGCTCAGGTCATCATCTTGGGGTCCTGGGATCAGGTGGTATTGGGCTTCCTGCTCAGCGGGGAGTCTTCTCCCTCTCTCATCGCCGCCCCCCTGCTCATGCTTTCTCTCTCTCTAATAAATAAAATCCTTAAAATAAATAGATAAGTAAATAATATTTTTAAAAATTTAAGAAAAAGAAAACGTGAATAGCCCTAATAAGTTGAATTTCTGGCTGACAGCCTTCTCACACAGAAAAAGTACAGGCCCAGATGGCACAAATGAATTCTACCAAACATTTAAGGGAGACATATTAACAATTCTACAAAAACTCTTCTAGGAAGAAATACTTTACAACTCATTTATGAGCCAACATTGCCCACATACCAAAGCCAGAAAAAGACCTCACAAGAAAAGAAAATCATACATCAACATCTCTCATAAACAGATGCAAAAATTCTTTTAAAAAATAGCAAATAGAAACTGCTATCTATAAAAGATGGTAATACATCATAGAGTTTATTCTAGAAATGCAAGTTTGCATTAGCATTCAGAATCAATGGATTTAATCATACTAACATAGTAAAAAAGAAAATCTGTATCTTTTTTAAAATGTAGAAAAAGTATGTGAAAAAAAATCAACACTCATTCATGATTAGAAACTCTCAATTGATAAGGAATTAAAGGGATCATCCTCAATTTACTAAAGGGCATCTATGGAAGAACCTGCATCTGACATACTTAATGGTAAAATAAAAAGCAGTTTCCTCATAAAACTGGGAAGAAGGCAAAGATGTCTACTCCTCTTCTAGCCAACATTGTCCCAGACGTAGCCAGTACAACAAGGCAGTGAAAAGAAAAAGGAAGGGGCCACCATAAGTCTCAGCAGGCACCGTGTACCAGCCTGCACTGGGTTTGGGGCAACTGAGTTGGGCCTGAGGAGCACACCTTAAGAAATAGAAGAAATAGAGCATAAATAGAAGAGACACAGAAACCCAGGCACATGAAGGGAGAATGCCATGTGACAGCAGAGACACTGGAGTTGTGCAGCTTCTAGCTGAGACACAATGAGGATGGACAGCCACTACCAGAAGCTAAGAGAAATAAACAATGTAAATAAAAACAAAAACTATAAAGTGCCTCGAAGAAAAAACACAAATCATAAAAAGGAAAAATTGGTAAATTGGATTTCGATGTTAAGATTTCATATGAAGAAAATAACTATGGACTGAGAGAAAATACTTGTAGAACATACATCTGATAAAGGAAGACTTGTATCCAAATCTATAAAGAACTCTTAAAATCCCTCTCCCTCTGCCTGCCTGCCTGCCTACTTGTGATCTCTCTCTGTCAAATAAATAAAATCTTAAAAAAAAAAAAAGTGGATAAAAGATTTGGGTTTTTTTTAATATTTTATTTATTTCACAGAGAGAGACACAGCTAGAGAGGGAACACAAGCAGGGGGAGTGGGAGAGGGAGAAGCAGGCCTCCCGCGGAGCAGGGAGCCCAATGCGAGGCTCGATCCCAGGACCCTGGGATCATGACCCAAGCCGAAGGCAGACGCTTAATGACTGAGCCACCCAGGCACCCCTAGAATAGCTAAAATTTGAAAGGCATAATAATACCAAGTATTGGCAAGAACATGGAGCAAGCTGCTGGCAGAAATACAAAATAGCCATTTGGAAAATAATTCGACTATTCTTACAAAGTGAGATATTCACTTATCGCAGAGCCTGGCAATCCCACTCCTAGGTGTTTACAAAGAGCAGTGAAAACATTGTCATCCAAAGCTTTTATGTGAATGTTCATAGCAGGCTTACACATAATAAGCATACTATTCATAATGGAAACAACCTAAGTGTCCATCAGCAGGTGAATGAGTAAACAACAATAAAAAAAAAATACAACAGAATGAATCTCAAAAGCATTATGCTATATGAAAGAAATCAGACTTAAAATGTTACATAATGTATAGGAAATTCTAGAAAAGACAAATCTATGAGAGAAGGCAGTTGACTGGTGGTTAGGGGATAGGAGAGAGGTGACTGACTACAAAGTGGAATAACAGATGGAAAATGTTCACTCAGCTGTGGTGGCAATGACATGAGTACATTCATTGAACTATTTACATAAAATGGGTAGATATTATATATAAATTTTACATGGTATATAAATCTAAATCAATAAAACTAATTAAAACACATGCATACACATACACCAGTGCACATTTTTTGTATTGTGTATGATAAGAACACTTAACATGACATCTTCACTCTTTTTTTTTTATTTATTTATTGAGAGAGATAGTGATAGAGAGCATGAGAAGGGGAGAGTCAGAGGGAGAAGCAGACTCCCCGCTGAGCAGGGAGCCCGATGCGGGACTCGATCCCCGGACTCCAGGATCATGACCTGAGCCGAAGGCAGTCGCTTAAACAACTGAGCCACCCAGGCGCCTGAGATCTGCACTCTTAACAGATTTGTAAGTGCACAATGTGGTACTGTTAACTATAGGCACAATGTGGGGCGCCTGGGTAGCTCAGTCGGTTAAGCGTCTGCCTTCGGCTCAGGTCATGATCCCGGGGTCCTGGGTTCGAGCCCTGCGTCGGGCTCCCTGCTCAGCGGGAGGCCTGCTTCTTCCTCTCCCACTCCCCCTGCTTGTGTTCCCTCTCTCGCTGTCTCTCTCGCTCTGTGTCAAATAAATAAAATCTTTAAAAAAATAAAATAAAAAAAACTATAGGCACAATGTTGGACAGGAGATCTCTAAAACTTACTCATCTTGCATAACTGAAGCTTCATACCTGTTGAAGTGCAGCCCTCTATCTCCCCCTCCCCGCAGCCTCTAGCAACCAACATTTTACTTTCAGGTTCTGTGGGTTTGTCTATTCTATGAAGTACTAGTGCACATCATTTTGGAATAGTAAAACTGCTTTGTTTTCGCAGGATCTCTTAACTGGCAGTATTGGCAGATTGCTTTACTGTTGAAAAGTGGGGTTAGGTACTCTTTGCTATCAGACAGATGTTAAGACAGATGTTAACCATGGGTTTCTCTGAGCTTAGGGAAACATTCTCCCCACACTATTTTTGTTCAGTTTTCCTCTGAACAGCCACCAACTGTTTGCTATTTTCCTATGAACACTGAAATTCATTTACATGCGTTTTCTTCCCAAAGTTCTGAGACTGCATGGGTCTTGGGATTTTATAAGAATTAAAATCTTGATTTGTAATAGTCCTTTGATGCTTCTTCTTGAACATCCACCACTCTGTCCTCATTTGGGGGAATCTGATGAGATACTCCTCCTTTTACTCAGTAAAGTTTCATTTGTCTTCATCTTCTTTAAGTCTTGTTTTTTTTTTTTTAAAGATTTTATTTATTTATTTGACAGAGACACAGTGAGAGAGGGAACACAAGCAGGGGGAGTGGGAGAGGGAGAAGCAGGCTTCCCGCGGAGCAGGGAACCCGATGCAGGGCTCAATCCCAGGACCCTGGGATCATGACCTGAGCCAAAGGCAGACACTTAACGACTGAGCCACCCAGGCACCCTTCTTTAAGTCTTTTTGCACCCCATTTCATTCAGGCCTTTCTTCAGTGACATCTCTTGGGGCACATTCTTCCCTGAACATCCTATTTCTCTCCCTATTTTTAATGCATTTAATTTCATTATTTCATTAAATCATCCATTCACTCACTCTCTATTAGGCTTAGAAGTTGAGGACACATCAGTGAATAAACTCTAACCACAAAGGGAAAAAAGCTGGTAAATTGGAACACATTAAGATTTTCTGTGCAAAAAAAAATACTATTAAAGTAAAAAGGCAGGACGCCTGGCTGGCTCAGTTGGTAGAACACATGACTCTTGATCTCAGGGTTGTGAGTTCCAGCCCCACATTGGGTGTAGAAATTACTTAAAATCTTACAGAAAAAGAAAAAAAAGTAAAAAGGCAAGCCATGGTGGATGAAGATACCTGCAATACTTCTACCTGACAAAGACCTTATATCAAGAATATATAAATAAGGGGCGCCTGGGTGGCTCAGTTGTTAAGCGTCTGCCTTCGGCTCAGGTCATGATCCCAGCGTCCTGGGATTGAGTCCCACATCGGGCTCCCTGCTTGGTGGGAAGCCTGCTTCTCCCTCTCCCACTCTCCCTGCTTGTGTTCCCTCTCCCGCTGTCTCTCTCTCTTAAAAAATAAATAAAATCTTTTAAAAAAGTATATAAATAAAACGGGCGCCTGGGAGGCTCAGTCAGTTGTGTCAGACCCTTGATTTCAGCTTAGGTTGTGAGATCAAGCCCCGTGATGGGCTCCGAGCTGGGCAGGAGCCTGCTTAAGATTCTCTCTCCCTCTCTCTCTGCCCACCCCCTCAAAAAAAAAAAAAAAAATATATATATATATATAAAACCTATAAATTAATAAGACAAAAGCTGGCAACACAACAGAAAAATGAACAAAAGACTTAAGCACTTCACAAATAAAGCCTATCCAAATAGCCAATAAACCACGTGTTAAAATATTCTACTTTATTAGCCATCAAGGAAATGCAATTAAAATCACAAGGCAGGGGCACCTGGCTGGCTGGCTCAGTCGGTAGAGCATGCAACTCCTAATCCCGGTGTCATGAGATCAAGCCCATATTGGGCATAGAGCCTACTTTAATAAAAAACAAAACAAACAAAAAACCCACAAGGCAGAACTCCACATCCATCCTAATGGCTAAAGTGAAAAGGCAGACAATACCTGCATTCGTGAGGACATGGAGCATCTGCAACTCTGCTACACCACTGGTGAGAATCTAAATTGAAGTAACCAGGTTGGAAAACGATGGCGGAATCTACTAAAGCTGACTATATGCATACCAAATGGCCCAGCAATGTTACTTTTGGTTTATGTTCAACAGAAATGGGCCCATTTGTTCACCTAAAGCCTTCACTGGACTGTTAATAGCACCACTCTTTGTGCCAAGAACTGAAAATTCTCCAGTGCTCGTAACAGAATGGGTAAAGTGTGGTATATGACACAGGGGAATATTACACTGCACTGACAATGAGCAGACCACAATTACATGCAACTATAGGGATGAATCTCACAAACACAATGTCAAATGGAAGAAGCCAGACATGAAATATTTACATTGTGTGATTTATACCAAATGAATAGAATTAGTCCAAGAATCAGCCATTGCCTATATCTATTATCTGATAACAGACATGAAGCCAGATGCAAAGTTAACCAAAAATATTTCTCCCAAGGCCATGCTACAGATATAAAGTGCCATCATGACCCCCTTCTTCAAGTTACTGCTGCCTTTTTACTAATAAGGCACCAGTCCTGCCTCGCTGTTCCCATCTGAGCAAACATTATGGAGATACTTAATTGCTAAGCTGCCTTATGACAGCTCCCAATTTAGAGCTGATCCCCTCTTCCCCTTGGTCCCCCTCAGAATTATTCAACCCAATCCCAGCCTTTCCCTGGTCCCTCTTCTTACCAAAATGCACTCAAGTTGCCGAGGTGCCCTCCCTTGTTGCAGCAAGCCAGTAAGCCTGCACTTGGACTAAATTGTCCTTGCTGGTCCTGGTTGGGCATTAAAAAATATAGCAAAAGCAAGAAAAAATAACACATGGGGTTAGAAGTCAGGATTAACACTGGAGAGGTAAGGGACTGTGAGGGGGCACAAGGATGACATCTGTAGTGTTGTTAATACTGAATTTCTTGAACCAACTGGCGGTTATGCAAGTGTGTTCACTTTTATGTATATTAGTTGAGCTGTATACTTATAGTTTGGGCACTTTTCTCTATGTTATACTTAAATAAAAAGTTTGCTTTTATTTATTTAAGAGAGATCACAGAGGAAGAGGGAGAAGTAGACTTGCCACTGAGCAGGGAGCCCAATGCCGGACTCGATCCCAGGACCCCAAAATCATGACCTGAGCCAAAGGCAGACACTTAACCGACTGAGCCACCCAAGGCACCCCCAAAAGTTTACTTTTTGGAAAGAGCAGTCTCCCTATTCCTGTGTCCATCATGTCTGCTCACAGGCTGTCTACTCACAGTCTGCCCTTGACTGCATTGCACCTACTTGTCATCTGATTATAATCAGTAGGGTGATCAGAGGCTTCATCTCCTATATCTAGGGAGTCTAGTCTTTGTAGTATACTCTCCTCTTGGGACTTTTGGGACAACATTGTCTGAAAACACATGGTTTTATACCTGGTATTGTGTGTCCACTTGTGCTAACAATTTTTCCTATTCTTGGTACAGTTCTTAATTTTTCTGGAAAAATTCAAGTTAGTTTCCAGTGTCTATTCTTCTTGACTTGCACAAGTAGAAATTGATCTATAATTTTTTTTTAATTTTATTTATTTATTCATGAGAGACAGAGAGAGAGAGAGAGGCAGAGGGAGAAGCAGGCTCCCAAGGAGCAGGGAGCCCGATGCGGGACTCGATCCCAGGACCCTGAGATCATGACCTGAGCCGAAGGCAGACGCTTAACCATCTGAGCTACCCAGGCACCCAGAAATTGATCTATAATTTTAAGCAACTATATTTAATAGAAGAGAACATATAAACATGCACATTCCATGTAATATTCAATATAAGAAACAGAATATTCCTATATATCCATAGCTGAAAATGGGTCCTCTGGCTTTCGACTATAAAAGGTCTTAGAGGAGGGGGGCGCCTGAGTGGCTCAGTCGGTTAAGTGTCCGCCTCTTCACTTCCACTCAGGTCATGATTTCAGGGCTGTGAGATGGAGCCCTCTGTTGGGCTCCATGCTCAGCGGGGAATCTGCTGGAGATTCTCTCTCTCTCTCTCTCCCTCTCCCTCTGCCCCTCCCCTCGCTCACACACTCATGCCCTCTTTCTCTCTCTCTCTCTCAAATAAATAAATAAATAAATCTTTAAAAAAAGAAAAAGTCTTGGGGCTCCTGGCTGGCTCAGTCAGTGGAGCATGCGACTCTTGATGTCAGGGTTGTGGGTTTGGGCCCTACGTTGGGTGTAGAAATTACTTAAAAATAAAATATTTTTTTTTATCTTATGTTATGTTAATCACTATACATTACATCATTAGTTTTTTATGTAATGTTCCATGATTCATTGTTTGCGTATAACACCCAGTGCTCCATTCAATACGTGCCCTCTTTAATACCCATCACCAGGCTAACCCATCCCCCCACCCAAAAATAAAATATTTTTAAAAATTAAGTAGGATGTCTTTAAAAAAAATAAAATAGGGGCGCCTGGGTGGCTCAGTCATTAGGCATCTGCCTTCAGCTCGGGTCATGATCCCAGGCTCCTGGGATCAAGCCCCGCATCGGGCTCCCTGCTCCAAGGGAAGCCTGCTTCTCCCTCTCCCACTCCCCCTGCTTGTGTTCCTTCGCTCGCTGTCTCTCTCTCTGTCAAATAAATAAATAAAATCCTTAAAAAAAATAAAAATATAAAATAAAATAAAATACAATGAGGAGCGCCTTGGTGGCTCAGTCAGTTAAGCAGCAGACTCTTGATTTCAGCTAAGGTCATGATCCATGTGGGGCTCCCCACTCTGCAGGGAGTCTGCTTGAGGATTCTCTCTCCCACTGCCCCTCTCCCTGCTCAAGTTATTTCTCTCTCTCTAAAATAAATAAATAAATCTTTTTTAAACAATGAGTCTTTAGGCTTTGTTTTTAGATAAAATAAGCCTAGCTGAAGGGAAGTCATGAGCAAAGACAGGGATGAAGAATGGTGATGGACTTTGCCCAAGACTCAGTCATTAGATCCATTGAGCTGAATGAAAAGAAAAGTGAGGCAAGGCTTGGAAAATAAGTTGGTGAGGGGGAAGACAGCCCCCACCCCGTGACAAGCTGAAGAGTCCCTGGTTCTAAGACCTAAGATGGTGGAGGACGAAGAGCAGCAGGGGAATGCAGTGACTCAAAATAAATATGTAACAACTTTATTGATCCATTAGAAAAAATAAAAGCTACAGTGTAACTCACATCCCCACCTGGGCTAAACCCTTTAGCACAGATTATGGTCCTTAAGTACTGGTTCTCCTCAATGTCCGAAGTTAATTTTTAATCAATGATTTCATCCTGGAAATAAGATTTTAAATCATCCTTCTTCATTCACATTAGGATAACAATTCAGATCTGCATCCTGTGTCATATGTAAGAAAAGGAACATGGTAGGAGAGCTATGACTCCATAAGTTCATAGTTAATTTGTGCAACAATAAAATGGTAAAAATGGCAGCAGTGACAGGCCGCATAGAGATGAGTGTCCAACTGCCCCTACAGAGACACAGTCAGGAATTTGTGCGAAGCAGAGGCAGAGCCATCCCTTATAAAATTGTGAAACTCTTTAACCTAATGAACATTTAGATCTTAGTCAGAAACATTCAGATCCTGACCTTGTTCCCAGACAAGGGTCTGAATGGACCCCCTTGGCTCTCTTAGTAGTCTAGACAGCTGACAGTGACAGCAGAGGCACCTTTCTCTGGAGTCTCCTGTGCCAGTTTCTGCTTCAGGATGGCACCTAGAACCTTCGATGGGAAAGAATATAGCCATCCTGTGCTTGAGACCATCATCAGCTTTAGAGACAATACAAAGCTGCTTCTGGGTTTGCTGACGTGACTTCAGACATCCCAGAATAGGCAATTCCTTCACAATTTCAGAGACTGCAAGTGCAGCTACAAAGCCCACAGCTGTGGCAGTGGGTGGAGATGCTCATGCATGCAGGTTTATGTATCTGGAGAGCAGTCTCCAAAAGTAGCACTAATTTAGGGACTATTGCTGAGGCAGGTGCATCTCATGCTCCAACATCAGAGACTAGTGAAGAGTTGGCAGCCACCTCTCCCCTTGTGCATTGCCCTGGGACAGAGGTGATGGGGTTGCAGCCTTCCGGGACTGCTGGCCTTCTGAGCTGAGCTGCTGGAATGTCGGTGGGCAGGCCTGCAGCACCTGCCCCTGCTGTTCTCCCCGGCCGGGCTGCTGACCCTGGCGCTGCTGCTGACCCTGGACCACGGGGGGATGGGGCTGCAGTGTGTGCCTTGCTGTGCTCTCCAGGCAGCCCACTGGCCATGGGGCTGCTGCTGATACTCGACTGTGGGCGGACGGGGCTGCAGCATGTTCCCCTGCTGGTCTCCCCAGCCAGGCTGCTGGCCCCAGGCTGAAAGGTATTGCTGAAGTATCCTCTCGAGACTCTCATCTAAGAGCAATTGCCAAGAAGAAAAATCCTGAAGCATGACCTGGAACAGCCTTTTCATGTCTGACTGTGGATCTCTTACATCAAGAAGTATCTCCTGGGGATTCTTTGGATGCTGAAATTTTAGAAAAGCTTGTAGAAGCATCTTGAGACTTGGACTCAAGGGTTCTTCCCATTTTGGACATTCCTGCAGTGATGGCTGCAAGAGTTGGTGGTTGAATTGCTCAGATAGCCCTAGGTCTTCCCCAGAGGAGCCAGTTAGTGTCCTAAGGGGCCCCTGTCCTGGGATGGGATTTTTGTCTCTGACTTCCCGATTCTGTAGACTTTTCACTGAGAGAATATGTCAAAGGCGAGAGAGTGGTTTGAGCTGCCTGAGGAAGAAGGGGAACTTTGCAAAGCCCCAGAAGGTCCTAAGCTTGCACTGGCCATCACAGGGGAATCTGGGGCCACACCTACGCTCCTGCCTCCAGGGGTCCCAGAGGGAGACTGTTGTCCAGGACCATGTTCTATCTTCCTAGAATCACTGGGCACAGTAAGCTTGTCATCAGAGCCCTTGAGAACAGGCTCTTGTCTAGGGGCCTGGTTCTGCCCCTGGTAGGCCATTGCTTCTCTCCTTGCTTGGTGTCCAGCTCTTCCCAAAACCAAGCGAGAGAATAGAAAGAGAGGGTTAATCCACTTATCCCGTTTAGCACTTCAGTGCCTTATCATGAAATAAATATTTTCTTGATAAGCTCAGTCTTAGTGTTATGTTACCTCTACTCTAAAGAACACAGACACAGCTCAGATCCTTAGCCCAACATGCAGAGATCTTGGTGGCCAGGCCCTATTCTAGCTTTCTATAATCTTTTCTTGGTATTCCCTTCATTCCAGGCTCCCAGAATACTACCCTGCTAAATATCCCAGAATACTTAACCTCTTCTCACACCTATGTGCCTTGACCAAGCCCAGAGAACCCTTCCTGCACTATCTTCCCTATCTTAAGGACCCAGGACACATGGGAAGGGCAATCTTATGTTTGCTGAAATAATGATTTCTCTGATGATGTGACTGCCTTCATCTAGACTTTATCTGTGGAAGCTAACAGATTAGGTTGTGGGCAGAGCAGAATCTGAAGCAGTGTTTCTTGAACTTGGCTTTTTATCAGAATCAGCAAGGAGCCCACAGAGCCCCAGGCTCACTGACACTAGATAGGACCTGGGCTCTACATTTTTACCAAGCTCCCAGATGACACCAATTAAAAACCAAGGTTTGAGAACAGCCCAAAACCTCAAGACATAGCTTAAAGTCCTGCTCTAATATTTGTCAGCTGTGTGGTCCTAGAGAGGTCTAGAATCTCCCTGAACAGTACTTTCCTTGTAGGAAAAAGCGGGGATAGCAAAAGCATCCTACATTTCTTAAAGGCTTTTTTTTTTAGTTTTATGTATTTCTCTTTGGAACCCCAATGGCTTTCTTTTTTTTTTTTTTTTTAAGATTTTATTTATTTGTGAGAGAGATCGAGAAGCAGACTCCTTGCTGAGCAAGGAGCCCGATGCGGGACTCGATCTCAGGACCCTGGGATCATGACCTGAGTCCAAGGCAGATGCCCAACCGACTGAGCCACCCAGGTGCCCCTCTTATAGGCTTTCAAAGGCAAACTAACCCTGAATGGTACCATGATAATGCGCCCTTATCCTGGTAGAAGAGGCTTGCAAGCGTGACAGCTGCAGTCAAGCCTGATGACAATGCTGGTGCCCCAAATCCGCCATGTCCTCGTCCTCTTCCCCTCCAATAGGAGACGTCCAGGACTTTGCTAGGACAGCATTTAGGGCCAGAAAGAATTTGATCCACACACACTGGTAAAGCTTTCTAAAATAGCCAGATGTACAATATGCCAGACAATTTCAAACAGTCTTATCACAATCCTGCGATGGAATGTATCTCGCTAAATATCTGATAGGTTAATTCATGTGTCCAAGTCCCATGGCAGTGGAGAAGTGGCGAAAACAGCCTCTCAGAATCTGAGAGTTGAGTGACTAGTGCTCCGGGAGAGAAGGACAAGGAAGCTACACAACAGGCTACATGACAAAATACATGAAACAGTACTCCCATGATGTGTTCTTCTTCCCACGGCGCGGGGGCCCTTCAAAGAGACCAGGGCAGTGTGACCCTCGCACATCAATTCCCCATGCAGGAACCAGTGCTCTGAGAATCTGGCCTCCAGGAGTCCAAGCCTAGGAAATATCTACATAACTAGGCAACCAAGATGCCATTGCTTCTGCGGTTTCCACACCTCTTTCAAAGCTGCTAATATCAACCAGGGTGTCTGGCGGCCTCCTTAGACGCCTCAGGAATCGCTATGTCTGCTTTCCTTCCTGTAAATTTTGTGAGATTTATAGGGTGCACATGCTGAAGCCTAATCATCTTTGCATCTGATAGAGGCCCTGCCTTCTCAGCACCTGACCCACCGAGGGCCGGAGCCGCGCGGAGCTGTAGAACTCGGCCAGCTCAGAGGCACCACCACAAAGGCAGCCACAGCTTACAGGGCCTGCATCTCCTCACCAGCCAGGGTCCTCGTGCTGCTTCCTGTGAGAATCACCTGGAGAATTCTTTAAAAGTTCAATCTGAACTTCTAGAGATGAGTCTGACGTAAAGAATAAGAACGCTATGGCAATTATGCATCCTCACGGCACCCACGCTGAAGGTGCCAAAGGGGGCAAGATAGAAATGTTCCCCGGAAACCACTGACCTTCCAAGAGAGAGGGTCTTCCTTCTTCCCCACCACCAACTCCTAGCCCCGTGGCAGAGCCCTAGTAAATCACCTGATACTGCCTCTAGTGCATGAGAGGACGTTCAAAGTAAACTGTTTTCCAGATAACCTTTCCTGCCTATAAAATCCAAAAAACTCAAAACAATTATAATATAGAAACATAATATATAGGGCGCCTGGGTGGCTCAGTTGGTTAAGTGACTGCCTTCGGCTCAGGTCATGGTCCTGGAGTCCCGGGATCGAGTCCCGCATCGGGCTCCCTGCTCGGCAGGGAGTCTGCTTCTCCCTCTGACCCTCCCCCCTCTCATGTGCTCTCTCTCATTCTCTCTCTCTCAAATAAATAAATAAAATCTTTAAAAAAAAAAAGAAACATAATATATAAATATACCATATAAAATATAATAATTATAATATTATAATTCCACGAGTGCTAAAGTGAAGCTACTATAGCTATACATTGCTAATAAAGTTATAAATTTGTGCACCTTATCCTGAAAACACTTTGATTAAGGTCCTTTGTCAGAAAAATAGATATCTATTACCCTCTGTCCTTGTAAATCTCTTTTAGGTAGTCTCTCTTGAAGGAATCATTCTCTACAAATCAATGGCTCTCAAGGTGGGGTCCACAGACCAGCAGCATCAGCATCAGTCTCACCTGGGAACTAGTTAGAAAATACATCTCCTCAAGCCCACTCCAGACCTCCTGAATCAGAAGCTCTGGGGGCAGGACCACCCTGTGCTTTAATAAGCCCTCCAAGTGACTCTGATACCCACTAAACTTTGAGAATCACCCCTATAATATAACAGTTCTCAAACTTGGCAGCACATTAATATCACAGCTTAAGAAAATCTCACCTGAGAGATTTTTACTTTAATTAGTCTGGGGTAGGGCCTCAGCAAAGCTCCCCAAGTGATTCCAAAATGCAGTCACATTTAAGAAGTAATTCAATAAAGGGGCGCCTGGGTGGCTCAGTTGGTTAAGCAACTGCCTTCAGCTCGGGTCATGATCCTGGAGTCCCGGGATCAAGTCCCACATCGGGCTCCCTGCTCAGC
>NC_138374.1:34305369-34332146 GCF_054177405.1 Leptonychotes weddellii | reverse complement strand
GCTGGGGTGGCTCAGATGGTTAAGCGTCTGCCTTCGGCTCAGGTCATGATCCCAGGGTCCTGGGATCGAGTCCCGCATCGGGCTCCCTGCTCAGCAGGGAGCCTGCTTCTCCCTCTGCCTCTCTCTGTCTCTTATGAATAAATAAATAAAATCTTTTAAAAAAAAGTAATTAAATAAAATAAAATGAAAAATTATTGGCATATAATTTGCATACCATGTAATTGTGCATATAAAAAATGAGTATTACCTATAAAGAGAGGAAAAAACAGACTAAAAAGAAATACATGAAAACGTTAAATGTTTGTGTTGTAAACAAATTTTTTTTCTATTGATCTGCATTTCTCAAATGCATTTAAATGTGCAAGGGTTTTTATATAAGATTATTTTATTATTTTTTAAAGTAATATTTTTTAAAAAGTACTTGATGATATCAGTGTTTTGTTGAAGTAGCATGCCCTAAAATATAGGCAGTAAAGAATAGGCAGAGAGATTTACGGACACTGAAGCTCTATTAAGGTGTTTTTGTTTTCTTTTTATGAATCCCTTTTTAAAAATTTTTAATTCCATGGGTGCCTGGGTGGCTCTGTCAGTTAAGTGTCTGACTCTTGATCTCACTTCAGGTCTTCATCTCAGGGTCATGAATTCAAGCCCATTGCGGGGCTCCACGCTGGGTGTGGAGCCTACTTAAAAAAAAACTTTAGGGGCGGCTGGGTGGATCAGTCGTTAAGCAGCTGCCTTCAGCTCAGGTCATGATCTCAGAGTCCTGGGATCGAGCCCCACATCGGGCTCCTTGCTCCGCGGGAAGCCTGCTTCTCCCTCTCCCGCTCCCCCTGCTTGTGTTCCCTCTCTAGCTGCCTCTGTCAAAAAAATAAATAAAATCTTTAAAAAAAAAAAACTAAAAAAAATTTAATTCCAGTGTAGTTAACATAGTGTTATATTAATTTCAGGTGTATAATATAGTGATTCAAGAGTTCTATATATTACTCAGTGCTCATCAAGATAAGTG
Organism: Leptonychotes weddellii; assembly: GCF_054177405.1. Taxonomy (NCBI): domain Eukaryota; kingdom Metazoa; phylum Chordata; class Mammalia; order Carnivora; family Phocidae; genus Leptonychotes; species Leptonychotes weddellii. Next base: position 34,331,140 of record NC_138374.1, on the reverse strand, counting down.
TACTCTTCATCCCCATCACCTATTTCACCCATCCCCCCACCCACCTCCCCTCTGGTAACCATTTGTTTGTTTTCTATAGTTAAGAGTCTGTTTTTTGGCTTGTCACTTTTCTTCTTCCTTTGTTCACTGTTTTGTTTCTTTTTTTTTTAAGATTTTATTTATTTATTTATTTATTTATTTGACAGAGGGAGACACAGCAAGAGAGGGAACACAAGCAGGGGGTGGGGGAGAGGGAGAAGCAGGCTTCCCGCTGAACAGGGAGCCCAACATTGGGCTCAATCCCAGGACCCTGGGATCATGACCTGAGCCCAAGGCAGATGCTTAACGACGGAGCCACCCAGGCGCTCTTCACTGTTTTGTTTCTTAAATTCCACATGAGTGAAATCATATGGTATTTGTTTTTCTCTATTTGACTTAGCATTCTACTCTCTAGATCCATCCATGTTGTTGCAAATGGCAAGATTTCACTCTTTTTTATGGCTGAATAATATTCCATTGTATATATATATCACATCTTCTTTAGGATGTAAAGTATGACACAATGTACCAAAAACATGGCGGGGAAGGATAAAGAATGGGCTCAAACTTAAGCAATCATCAATTTAATATAGATCGCTATATCAAAAACCACTAATAATTATGCAAAAAATAAAGAGAAAGGAACCCAAGGCTATCCCTAAAGAAAGCCAACAAATGAGAGAAGAGAGCAAGAGGAGAAACGATCAGGGAAAAAACCTCAAAAACAACCACAAAACAAGTAACAAAATGGCAATAAATACATATTTATCAATAATTGCTCTGACTGTAAATTAACTAAATGCTCCAATTAAAAGACACAGGGTGATGGAATGGATAAAAAAAACAAGGGGTGCCTGGGTGGCTCAGTCATTAAGTGTCTGCCTTCGGCTCAGGTCATGATCCCAGGGTCCTGGGATTGAGCCCCAAGTCAGGCTCTCTGCTCAGTGGGAAGCCTGCTTCTCCTTCTCCCACTCCCCCTGCTTGTGTTCCCTCTCTCACTGTCTCTCTCTCTCTGTCAAAATAAATAAATAAAATCTTTAAAAAAAAAAAAGACCCATCTATATGCTGTCTACAAGAGACTCATTTCAGGCCTAAAGATACATGCAGAATGAAAGTGAGGGGATGGAGGGGCACCTCAGTAGGTTAAGCATCCAACTCTTGATTTCGACTTGGGATTCTCTCTCCCTCTCCTTCTGCCCCTCCCCCACTCACGTTTGCATGTGCTCGCTTGCTTTGTCTCTCTCTCTCTCTCAAATAAATAATAAAATCTTTTTTAAAAAGTGAAGGGATGGAGAAACATGTATTATGCAAATGGATGTCAAAAGAAAGCTTGGTGGCAATACTTATGTTGGACAAAATAGATTTTAAAACAAAGACTGTAGGGCGCCTGGGTGGCTCAGTTGGTTAAGCGACTGCCTTCGGCACAGGTCATGATCCTGGAGTCCCAGGATCAAGTCCCGCATCGGGCTCCCTGCTCAGCAGGGAGTCTGCTTCTCCCTCTGACCCTCCCCCCTCTCATGCTCTCTCTATCTCATTCTCTCTCTCAAATAAATAAATTTTTAAAAAATCTTAGAAAATAAAACACACTGTAACAAAAGACAAAGAAGAACACTATATAATAATAAAGGGGACAATCCAACAAGAAGATATAACAATTGTAAATATTTATGCACCCAACATGGGAGTACCCAAATACATAACACAGTTAATAACAGGGGTGCCTGGGTGGCTCAGTCAGTTAAGCATCTGACTCGTGATTTCAGCTCAGGTTGTAATCTTGGGGTTGTGGGATTGAGCCCTGTGTCAGGCTTTGTGCTCAGCATGGACTCTGCTTGAGATTTTCTCTCCCTCTTCCTCTACTCCTCCCCCACCCCCGCTCAAGCACTCTCTCTCAAATAAATAAACAAAATCTTTTTTTAAATCTCTTTAAAAAAATAAAAATAAATAATAGCAGGGGATTTTAACACCCCACTTACATCAATGGACAGTCATCCAAACAGAAAATCAACAAGGAAACAATGGCTTTGAATGACACACTGGACCAGATGGATTTAACAGATATATTCAGAACATTCCATCCTAAAACTGCAGAATACACATTCTTCTCAAGTACACATGGAACATTCTGCAGAATGGATCACATATTGGGCCACAAAACAAGTCTCAACAAATTCAGAAAGATCAAAGTTATACCATGCATCTTTTCTGACCACAACGCTATGAAACTAGAAATCAACCATAAGAAAAAATCTGGAAAGAGCACAAATACATGGAGGTTAAATAACATGCTAAGAAAAATGAATGGGTCAACCAAGAAATCAAAGAAGAAATCAAAAATTACCTGGAGACAAATGAAAATGAAAACACAATAGTCCAATAATAATGAAAATAATAATAACAGTCTAATAATGAAAATGAAAACAATAATCTTTGGGATGCAGCAAAAGCGATTCTAAGAGGGAGGTTTCAGCAAAACAGGCCTACCTCAAGAAGCAAGAAAAATCTCAAACAACCTAACCTTACACCTAAAGCAGCTACAAAAAGAAGAAAATATAAAACCTAAAATAATAAGTTATTAAGATGTAATTTCAAGGGAGTAAAATGATATCAATATATCATAGCACACTAATTAAGCTTATTCCTACTTGGGTATATTAATTTCCATATTACATTGTTGATCTTGATTTGTATAACAGCCTTCATAAGTTACCATATACATTGCCAATAAAGAATCAACTAAATAACATTATTAGTTCTCAAACAGAACAGAGATTGAGAAGAAAATATAAACACTGGGGCACCTGGATGGCTCAGTCGGTTAAGCGTCTGCCTTCGGCTCAGGTCATGACCTCAGGGTCCTGGGATCGAGCCCCGCATCGGGCTCCCTGCTCAGCAGGAAACCTGCTTCTCCCTCTCCCTCTGCCCCTCTCTCTGCTCATGCTCTCTCTCAAATAAATAAATAAAATATTTAAATATATATATATAATAAAATAAAATAAAATGAAGGTCCAGTAAAATAGAGGAATTCCTTCCGTCTTTATAGTATTACTGTTATTGTTATACATATTATGTCTATTTATGTTATAAACTAACCAATACAGATTACTGCTTGATACAATCTTAGGACATTTTTTTTTTTTTAAAAGATCTCAACACGGTTTGAACTCACAACTCGGAGATCAAGACCCGACCTGAGATCAAGAGTCAGACACTTAACCAGCAAAGCCACCCTGGCACCCTGAGAACTTTTAAAGAAGGAAAGAAAGGAAAGACCTATTTATAGACTCATATAGATTACATGTGATAAACCCAATAATACAATTCTATAGCTACTGTTAAACAATTATTTTAAATAATCAATCTTAAAAATAGAAAAAAAAGGGTGCCTGGGTGGCTCAGTTGGTTAAGCGACTGCCTTCAGCTCAGGTCATGATCCTGGAGTCCCAGGATCGAGTCCTGCATCGGGCTCCTTGCTCAGCAGGGAGTCTGCTTCTCCCTCTGACCCTCCCCCCTCTCATGCGCTTGTTCTCTCTCTCCTTCTCTCTCTCAAATAAATAAATAAAATCTTTAAAAAAAAAAAATAGAAAAAAAAAAGGGGTGCCTGGGTGGCTCAGTCAGTTGAGTTGACTCTTGATTTCAGCTCAGGTCATGATCTCCAGGTAGTGGGATTGAGCCCCATGTCAGGCTCCGTGCTCAGTGCAGAGTCTGCTCAAGACTCTCTCTCTCCCTCTCCCTGCTCACCCTCTCTCCCTCTCTCTAAGTAAATAAATAAAACCTTTAAAAAATAGAAAAAAATATTTATACTGTTTTTTTTTTTTAAAGGTTTTATTTATTTGACAGAGAGAGACACAGCGAGAGAGGGAACACAAGCAGGGGGAGTGGGAGAGGGAGAAGCAGGCTTCCCGCCGAGCCGGGAGCCCGATGCGGGGCTCGATCCCAGGACTCTGGGATCATGACCTGAGCCGAAGGCAGACGCTTAACGACTGAGCCACCCAGGCGCCCCTATACTGTTTTTTATATGTTCCTAGGTAATGAGCGTTTTTTCCATTGTTGCTAATTTTGGGGGGGTGGATTCAAGTTATCTGGTGTCAGTTCCTTTCAATCTTAAAGACTTTCTTTAGTATCTTTTTTAGAGCAGATCTGCTAGCAACAAAAATTCTCTGTTTTTGTTAATCTAGAAATATTACCTTGCTTTTATTGTCTTTAATACACTTTTAGTTTTTAGAGAAGTTTTGGGTTCACAGCAAAATTGAGCAGAAAGTACAGAAAGTTCCCAAATACCCCTTGGCCCCAGTACATACATGGCCTCCCCCACTACCAACATTCTGTAGTAGAAGAGAGCATTTGTTACAACTGAATCTACATTGGGACACATCATTATCACCCAAAGTCCATGGTTTTTATTTGGGTTCATTCTTTGTGCTTTAAATTCTATGGATTTTGACAAATGTTATAATGACATGTATCTACCATTATAGTACCATAGGGCATAGTTTCACTGCTCTAAAAATCCTCTGTGTCTATTTATCCCTCCCTCCCCCCAACCCCTGGCAACCACTGATCTTGTTACTGTATCCATAATTTTGCCTTCTCTAGAATGTCATGTAGTTGAGACCACACAATATTTAGCCTTGTCAGACTAGCTTCTTTCACTTAGTGTAATAAACATTCAAGGTTCCTTGATGTCTTTCCACAACATGAAAAGGCCATTGCATTTCTTCTTAGCACTAATATTCCATTGTCTGGATGTACCACAGTTTATTTATCCTAACAAACGACACTGTGATTGCTTCCAAGCTTTCACAGTTATGGATAAAGTTGCTATAAACATCCATATGCATCCATACTTTTTTTGTGGACATAAGTTCAAACCCCTTTGGGTAAATACCAATGTGACTGCTATATTGCATTGTAACAGTATATTTAGTCACGTACACACATAAACACACACCCAGTTTTATTGAGATATAATTGACATACATCACTGAATGAGTTTCCGGTTTACAGCATCAAGGTTTGATTTACATATTGTGAAATTATTACCACAATAAGTTCAGTTAACATCTGTCATCTAATATAGATACAATAAAAAGAAATGGGAAGAAAAGTAATTAACTTCTCTTTGTGATGAGAACTCTTAGGATTTACTCTCTCAACAATATAACAATAACTCTCTTCATATATATCACACAGCAGTGGTAACTATACTCATCATGTTGTGCATTATATCCCTAATATCTATTTATCTTGTAACTTGAAGTTTGTACCTTTTGACCACCTTCCTCCAATTCCCCTTCCTCCCACCCCTGCCTCTGGTTAACCACAAATCTGATCTCTTTTTCTAGTAGTTTTGTTGTTGTTGTTTAGATTCCACATATATGCGAGATCATACAGTATTTGTCTTTCTCTGTCTAACCTATTCACTTAGCATAATGCCCTCAAAGTCCATCTGTGTTGTTGCAAATGGCAGGATTTCCTCATTTTTTTATTAGGACGTTTAGTTTTTTAAATATTTTTTTAAGATTTTATTTATTTGAGAGAGAGAGTGAGAGAGAGCATGAGCAGGGGGAGAGGGAGAGGGAGAGGGAGAAGCAGACTCCCCACTGAGCAGGGAGCCTGACTTGGGGCTCGATCCCAGGACCCCGGGATCATGACCTGAGCCGAAGGCAGACGCTCAACCGAGCCACCCAGGTGCCCCTAGTATGTTTAGTTTTATAAGAAACTGCCAAAATGTGTTCAAAACTGGCTGTACCATTTGCATTCCTACCAACAATCAGTGAGCATTCCTGTTGCTCCACACTCTTGCCAGCATTTGGTGGTGTCGGTGTTTTGGATTTGCACCATTCAAATAGGTGTGTAGTGGAATGCCATTATTTTATCACCTTCATTTTTTAATATGGTAATTTTGCTAGATATAGAATTCTTGGTTTACAGGGTAGTTTTATTTTTACTTTCAGCACTTTTTCTTTTTCTTCTTGAGGTATAACTGACATATAAAGTCATGTAAGTTTAAAGTGTACAATAACTTGATATGACATATTTATATATTACAATATGATTACCACCATAGTGCAGAACTTTTCCTTTTGTTCTGCTCTGACTGGATTGTTTCAAAATTCCTGCCCTCTAGTTTACCTATTCTGCTTTCCATTCGCTCTTGCAGATGCTCTCTACTGCTTTTTTTTTTTTTCCATTTCACTCACTGAATTCTTCAGCTCTAGGGATTCTGTTTGACTATTATGATTTCTCTTTGATAAATACCTCATTTTGTTCATGTATGTTTTTCCTCGTTTCACTGGACTGAGTTTCCTTGTAGCTGATTTGAGTTTCTTCAAAACAGCTGTTTTGAATTCTTTGCCAGGTAGATCACTAAAGTCCATGCCTTGAGCTCAATTATTAGAGAACTGTTATCTTTTGGTGATAACATGTTTTCTTTATTCTTCATCTTCCTTGTGGTTTTGCATTGCTGTTTTCACATTTGAAGTAGCAGACACCTCCTCAAATCATTACTAGTTGCCTTCAAATGTGGTATATTATTCGTTGGTCCTATTCTATCTGGGGCTTCTCCACCTTTGAATAAACTCCTGCTCCACACTTCTTGCTCCCTCTTGTGGCAGAATTCTTAAACTTTTATGTCTTTCCTGGTTTTTATAATTCACCAAGCAGATTGCTCAAACCTCTCTCCTTTGTTTTCCAGAAAATGGTACTATAGCTCAAGTTTGAGGATTCTCCCATGCCCAAAGATCCTGGTCTGATTTCCTGATAGCACTCCATTTACTAATTACTAGATTCATTCTTGTGGCCACACGCAGCAGCGTGCACAAGGAGCCAGCTGGAAGAGTGGGAGATGTGGGTTTAGGACTCAGGGTGTTCAGGGTGGACTCAATCCCAGTGGGAGATCCTTGGGCGAAGCTCTCACACAAGCTCATGGGCAGACTTCCTGCAGAAGTCCTGAGGGTAGTCATCAGGAACCATGTCCCTTTAATGCCTTTGATAATCTTATATGCCTCTTTCCCAATCTCCCTCCCCACACCTCAGAGAAACTGGTTACTCTCCAGCAGTGTCTCACACATGAGGTTCATGAATATGTAGATTAACATTTTTCATCAAATTTGGGAAGTTTTTGGATATTACTTGTTTTCTATGCCTTTCTCTCCTCTCCTTCTGGGACTCCCATTATTGTTTTATTGATATGTCTGGTGGTGTTCCACGGGTCTCTGAGGCTCTGTTCACTTTCCTCATTCCCCTTGTGCTTTCTGGTGTCTAGACTGTAAAATCCCTATTGAGCTATCCCCTAATTCACTGATTCTTTCCATTGCCAGGTCAAATCTGATGTTAAAAATCCTTCTACTCATTTTTTTTTTATTTTACTCATTGTACTCTGCAAAAACATACCTATTTTTTTAATAATTTTTTTTAAAGATTTTATTTATTTATTTATTTGACAGAGAGAGACACAGCAAGAGAGGGAACACAAGCAGGGGGAGTGGGAGAGGGAGAAGGAGAAGCAGGCTTCCTGCAGAGCAGGGAGCCTGATGCAGGGCTCGATCCTAGGACCCTGGGATCATGACCTGAGCCGAAGGCAGATGCTTAACTACTGAGCCACCCAGGTGCCCCTATTTTTTTAATAATTTCTATCTTTTTATTGATGATCTCTATTTGATGAGCCAGTGTCATCATACTTTCCTTTTAATCTTAATAAGCATTGTTTCCTTTTAGTTCTTTGAATATATTTATAATAGCTTCTTTGAACAATTTCCCTGTTAAGTCCAGAATCTGGACCCCCTGGGAGATAGTTTCTATTGACTGATATTTAGAATGGAAAACCTCTACTGATCTATCTTCAAATTCAATGATTCTTACTTATGCCAGATTAATCCTTTTAAACATATTTAGACTTGGTTTATGGCCCAGAATATGGTCTATCTCAGTGAGTATGCCATGTGTAGATTCAATTTACTTAACAGATATAGAACTCTTCTGCATTTTCTATTTAATTTTGTGTTAGATTTAGTACATCATGTTTTTCAAAATATTTGTCCACCTCCTCTAAGTTATGGAATTTACTAGCATGTTTTTCATAATATCCTCTTCTCTATAATATCTATAGATACTATACATAATGTAATACACTGGATTATTTCTGTGGCTTCTTCCAGATTTTCTGTATAGACAACCATGTCATCTGCAAACAAAGACTTTTATACCTTCCTTCCCAATCTGTATATATTTTATTTCCCTTTCTTGCCTACTGCAATAGCAAGGGCTTCCAGCACAATTTTGAAAAAGAGTGGTAAGAGGTGACATCCTTGCCTTATAATAGATCTTAATGCAAAAGCTTTGAGTTTCTCATCATTAAATATGATGTTAGCTGTAGGTTTCTTTGTAGTCTTTATCAAGTTGAGAAACTTCCACTCTATTCCTAGTTTACTGAAGTTCTTTTTTTATCACAAATTAGTGTTGGATTACATACATAATGGATTATAAAGCCATAAAAAAGGAGGAACATGACATTTGCAATATAAATGGACCTTGAGAGTATTACGCTAAGTAAAATAAGTCAGAGAAAGACATGATCTCACTTGTCTTTTTTCTTTTTTTTTTTTTTAAAGATTTTATTTATTTATTTTTTTTAGAGAGCGAGCGAGAGAGAAACAGCATGAGAGGGGAGAGGGTCAGAGGGAGAAGCAGGCTCCCCACCGAGCGGGGAGCCCGATGTGGGACTCGATCCCAGGACCCTGGGATCATGACCTGAGCCGAAAGCAGACGCTTAACCATCTGAGCCACCCAGGCGCCCTCACTTGTATTTTTTCTTTTATTTTTAAGTAGGCTCCATTTCCAACATGGGGCTTGAACTCACGACCCTGAAATCAAGAGTCACATGCTCTATCAACTGAGCCACTCGGGCACCACAATCTGTATTTTAACATATGATCTCACTTGTAGTTGTATGTGGAATCAAAAAAGAAAGAAAGAAAACAAAAACACTGAACTCTTAATTACAAAGAACAGATTGGTGGTTGCCAGAGGAAGACAGAGAAGGTGGGCAAACTAGGTGAAAGTGGTCAAAAGGTACAAACTTACCCAGGGGTGCCTGGGTGGCTCAGTCAGTTAAATGGGATTTATCCCACTGGGATGAAGTATTTAAAACATCTAGTACATAGTAATAATCATAGCTATCAATTTCTAATATGTAGCACGTGAAAAGTATTATGCTAGAGTCTTTTTTTTTTTTAAAGATTTTATTTATTTATTTGAGAGAGAGAGAGTGAGAGAGAGCATGAGAGGGGAGAGGGTCAGAGGGAGAAGCAGACACCCCACTGAGCGGGGAGCCCAATGCGGGACTCGATCCTGGGACTCCAGGATAATGACCTGAGCTGAAGGCAGTCGCTTAACCAACTGAGCCACCCAGGCACCCTATGCTAGAGTCTTATATGCCTAATATTACTTAACCACCATGACAATTCAGTGAGGTATCACAACACCCATTTCATAAATGAGGAAACTGCAGCCCAGGGAAGATAAGGAGATTAGATTCAATCTGTACTCAGGTTTCTCATTTTGAGACATCAATGTAATAAGCCACAGATTCACTCACCTAGTCAATCACATGCTTAGCAGTCTCGTTTAGTTTATCACATCGTTTTATAGATTAAAAAAGTAATTCCCAGAGAAGGAAAGTGAATTGCCAGGAGTCAAACAGTTAATGGAAGAGCCAAATAATAATAATAATAAATTTTTACATCAAAAATAAATAATATTTTATTAAATAGCTAAATGTATCCAGAGAAAATAAACTTGTTTATGCCTATTAGCCTCTTGGTGAGGAGAGTTGCTCACAGAGTTGAGGATACTGGAAGCAACATCAATTGTCAATTAAAACACCAGGCAAATAATCAAGTGGTTTTCCTTGCTCTTAATAAGTCAAAAGATGTTACTACTCAATTATTGTTTATTCAGAATGTCAATAAGAAGTCTGACAAAAAGCAAAATCAGACCTATAAATACAGAGAACAACCTGATGGCTGATGGTTGTCAGAGGGGAGGAAGATGTGGGGTGGGCAAAATGGATGAAGGGCAGTGGGAAATACTGGCTTCCAGTTATGGAATGAATAAGTCACAGGAATAAAAGGCACAGCATAAGGAATATAGCCAATGATACTGTCAATGATAGCACTCTATGGTGACAGAGGATAGCTACACTTGGGGTGAGCATAGCCTTACGTATAAACTTGTCAAATACTATGCTGTACACGTGAAACTAATGTAACATTGCATGCCAACTACATTCAAATTAAAAAATTTTTAAATAAAAAATTTAAAAAATAGTAAGTTTGAAATGATTGGAGAATTAGTTCTCCAGTCTGTGTATAAATACAGGAGAGAATATTTTTAAACAGGTTGAGAAAACACTAATTCAGTACAACCTGAAGTAGAATCTAAGATGTGTTACAACTGATGATAATGAAAATATAGAGCAGAAAAAGGCTGGGCAGAATTAAGAATTAGAGAGGTCTTAGGCATGTTGTAACTGATGTATCTATGGAACAGGCAAACAGCTCCACGAGGCAGCTGGATGTATGGTTCTGAACTCAGGAGGAAAACCCAAGATAAAATTAATTCCATTTGTTTATCTTTCTTAATGTGGCTATTAGAGAAATTTAATTATATATATGGCTTTTTCTGTTGGATCAAGTCTCTGTTCCACCTCTCTATTATTAACCCCTGGATTAGGTGGTCAACTCTCATCCTGGTCTTTGCCTTTCACCACCTAATCCAGGGGCTAATAATGGAGAGGTGGAACAGAGACTTGATCCAACAGAAAAAGCTCAAAGAAAATCATGTCCTTGATTCATGGTACAAAAGGAAAGACAGGGAAATTGCCTCCCAGGGTATCTTTGTGAGAATCCCAGGTAAACCAGGTGCCATTTGCAAAGACTGGGAAGCAGAGGCAAAGATGTTGGACATAAATAAAAGCTAGAAATGTTGTGCCTGAAGTATCTGTGGAACAGGCCAACAGAGATCTCCAGGAGGCAGTTGGATGTGTGGTTCTGGGCTCAGGAGGGAGGAAGCCCAAGATGAAGGCGAGGATAGCAGAGTCACCGGCATTTTGGTGGTAACTGAAACCAGCAGTGAATCAGATGGCTCACGAGGAAAGACAGAACTCCACACAGGAGGCTGGAAGAACAGGCCATGAAAAATGAGAAAAAATTATACAAAAGGTAAAAACAAAACTAACAATTTACATTAAACACATAGTTCTTCACTTATGGAAAATGAATAGAAAATGAAGCAGCAGGGATTTTTTAAAAAAGAAAGGGCATAAAGGTAAGAAAGATAATCAAAACAACTGAACCTGGATAAAACAAAATCGCAGCAAGAAATGAAAGAAAATCTGCTTTTAGTTCCCCATACTGCGTTTACAAATTTGAGTAGAAAACTGCTTAAGGACTGACTTTAATAACAAGGAACCATCAGAGATCAAGAGATAATTCTCAAAAATTGAAAAACTTGACTACTGAATTGTGAAAAAATCAAAACTCTTTAGAGAAGGCCTGAAATAGAATGGATGGACATAAATGACCAATTGTACAAATCTCCTAGAATGTAGAATGAAAGATAGACCGCCAAATGCATATGGCAGGTAGCACCTTCTCTCCTGATAATATAGAAAAGTAACAGTTTTCCAGCTTATTAGCCATCACAAAAGTAGAAACTGATTTGCTCTCTCTTATCTGCTGGGTGACATTTGCTCAAGAGACCCTAACAGCCTGTCTATCAAATTACTCAGGAAATATACAACCTAGATCAAGTAAAGGGCAATAACTACCCCATGTAAGAGGAACCAGAATCCTGAGCAAACAAGTCCAAGCAAGGTAATTAGTATACAAAGACAATGGCTATTGGCTAACATATCCAGAAGAGCTAACATGTAAATAACAAGGATTCCAGTAAATTAAAGGAACAGATGGAAAAGAATTAATCATGATGTAAGTAAGACACTTTCAGAGTTGAAAGCCTTTGGGTTTTCACATTGAAAGAGACATACTAAAAATGTTCAGAATCAAAACAAAACTTTGGTTGCAGCTCTGACATTTAAAGAGCTTGGAAGTCACCACTCCCATCCTTATAACAAGAAAAAGCTAGACCAGCTAAAACTCGGTGACTTTCCTTGAACCCATCAGAGAACTGAGGTCACAAGGCAAACTGCCACGCTGAAATCTGGAGATAGGCATATCCAGAGAGTCAACAGCTGAGATCTGCTTATTTGGAGCAGAAGCTGCCAGAGCCACAAACTGGAAGGAATACTTAAATGGTAAATTTGCAAATCGCTGGAGGCTAAGTTTAGAGAAGCATCAGAGTAGACAACTGGCTACAGTGGCGTCACCACACATTTACGGGCTTTCCCTCCCACAAGTCTGCCAGGTTCTCATGAAGAAGATCTGAGAAAGATCCACTTAGACCTGGCAAGAATAGGGCAACAGTAACCATTGTGGAAATATGTTCAGCATCTTTTTCATAACAAAGGCCTACTCTCTGAAATCTAATCCCAGCTGGAGGAAGGAAATTTTTCACTCTATCCATCTCTAGCCTTCCTGTCCCACTTAAGGTGGGAGGGGAGGGAACAGTTTTTTAAAGATTATTGTTTCAAGGAATAGAGGAGAAACTCAGCCAAGGAAGGAAGTAGGAGGCAGGGTGGGGAAAACTATACCATTAAAGAAATACTTGTGAAGGGCGCCTGGGTGGCTCAGTTGGTTAAGCGACTGCCTTCGGCTCAGGTCATGATCCTGGAGTCCCGGGATCGAGTCCCACAACAGGCTCCCTGCTCAGCAGGGAGTCTGCTTCTCCCTCTGACCCTCCTCCCTCTCATGCTCTCTGTCTCTCATTCTCTCTCTCGCAAATAAATAAAAAATTTAAAAAAAAAAAATTATAAAAAAAAAAAAAAGAAATACTTGTGAAAATCACAGCCCAGGGACACAGGCCCACTGAAAGACTGAGATTTAATCATGAGATTTTAGAATGCTTTCCCTCCACACTTTATCACCACACCAAGAGGACTCCAGCATAACAGCAACAGATTATAGCTAAAAGAGCTACAAGACACAGACTCTCACTGACACACAGTTCTTAAGGAATCTCAAAGTCAAGAGGGGAGATAAAAATAAGGACACCAGAGGAAAGTGAAGGCTCCAACACCTATGGCTACAACAAACATTGGACAGAGAATAAAGAAACACGAGTACTTCATAATTATGGATCTGTTGCTTTTAAACAAGTTACACACAGGGCACCAGTAGCTAGATACACCGGAAAGACAAACTCTGGAGTCCCACAGGTGCTCCTCAGCTATAAGCACAGAGAGGATGGAGTCTGTGAGGGACAATGAGAATAACAAGAAGCAGAGAGACTGGGACAGGCTCCTGAGGATGATAATGTTTAAGGGCAAAAGGATGAAAGAAAGCACCATGAAATAGAAAATCTAGACAAAGGCACAGGCCACTGGGGTGATGTCAGAGAAACCAACAAGAGACTCTCAGGAGAGAAGAGTCAACAGTGTCCAAGGGACAGAAGGCACTGGTAACAGCCATCATTTTATTATAATTAGGTCATTATGACCTTTACCATAGGAGATTAAGACAACTGGAAAGGAATAAGCAAGAATGGTCTGAAATGTGAAACAGAATTATGGACATAAAAGCCAAAGAGTATGGGGGCACCTGGATGGCTCAGTCAGAAGAGGATGCGACTCTTGATCCTGGGGTCCTGGGATCTAGCCCTGAATCCGGCTCTCTGCTCTGTGGGGAGCCTGTTTCTCCCTCTCCCTCTGCCTGCCGCTCCCCGTTTGTGCTCTGTCAAATAAATTAAAAAATGAATCTTTAAAAAAAGAAAGCCAAAGAGTGTAACTCTGAACTATCTGTGACACCAATAAATACAGCCTAATGGGGGAAAAAAATCACTTACTGAAATAATCAGTAAAGGAGATATACTCGATTGCTTCCTCCAGATACTCTACATTTTATTCCTGGATCATACAGGATCATCAGAAAATGGTCTAGAGCACTGCTGTCCAATTTGGTGGGCACTAGTCACATGTGACAACTAAGCACTTAAAATGTTGATATGTGACTTAGGAACTAAATTTTAATTGTTCTAAATGAAATATCTACATGTGGCTAGTGGTTACTATACTGGAAAGCATACAGTACCAGACACAATATTTTGATTCTCTGAAAATCTATATTCACTGAGTTCTCCCTTAGCTCTAGAGACCTCTGTTCCCATTGAAGAACCGCTCAATGAAAGAGGCTGAACTTCTTTTAGGGAAGTTGTTGGAAGGCTGCATACTTCATCATCCATACAGAGTGCAAGAAAGGAACTTTTTTTAGACTTTAAAGCTAGGAAGTCTTCATGCCCCATTAACAATCAATATGGTTTCTCTTTATGGAAAATGTAAATCATATAACAGATGTGTGTATTTTTCCATGACTGTCAGAAAGATCAGAAATAAATCTGCAGCTCATCTTTGATAACTCTGTAAGATCACAAAACCTGTATATATCTATATATTACATCATCCTGTTCTTGATCTGCTACTGTATATTTTCCCTGTTGATTTGTAATTTCTGTATTTCTGTTTTAATCTAACTCTTAAAAGTCTCATACAAGGCATTATAAACAAACCGGGAATAAGAAATAAACAATTCACCTGGGATCTGTTCATTTTCTACTGGTTTTGGAAAAGTATGGAGAAGTATAAAGGTAGAGCTGGAGAAGAAGGAAGAATGAATTCAGGAAAAATTTGGCCTGCCTTGCAGCTCCTGGATTCACCTTTTTTTTTTTTTTAAGATTTTTTATTTATTCATTTGAGACAGAGAGATAGAGAGAGAAAGCAAGCAAGAGCAGGGGGAGAGGCAGCGGGAGAGGGAGAAGCAGGCTTCCCGCTGAGCAGGGAGCCTGATGCAGGGCTCCATCCCAGGACCCTGGGATCATGACCTGAGCTGAAGGCGAGGCCCAACCATCTGAGCCACCCAGGCACCCTGGAATCACCTTTCCAAAATACTCCACAGAAGAATCAGTTTAAACAACATGACATGTATCAATAACTAGATCACATTGAGCTTAGATATGCAATTTTTGAGTAGGTGAAAATAAACACACACATCCCATTGATTATATTAATATTTTGCCTATGACTTAAGCACACACAAAAAAACTTAAAATACAACCAACATATGCATTCAGGATACTAATATAGAAAGTTTTCTTTAAACTGATGTGGTTAGAAATACCGAGACTGTATTATCTGTTTTCCTACCAATGTGATACTGGAAACATTGTTGAACAATTCACAGAAACTCTGAAAAAGAGAATCAGCGCTTTTTTTTTTTTAATCTGTCCAAATTAGTTGCAATTTCATAACCTTTTGATAAGAAACTTGTTTTTGCTGTGCAAAGGTGACAGCTTGGGAATCAAGAAACCAAGAAACTCTTCTGTCTTGATCAGTACCAAAGGAGTGATCTGTAACATTCATTTACCCTCTCAGGCTCCACATGTTTTCTTTCAAATGAGGCAGAAATAGATAATCTCGTAAACCCTTCCTGCACTACCATGATGTGATTCCAAGTCCAGAATAAAAAAAGAATAAAAAAATATCTAGATACTAACAACATGGTTATACACCATATACAAGTTCAGGATTTCGAAAAAAGAACAAAAGAAACAGGCCATGTAGGGAGTTAAATAAAACTTCCTCCTTGGTGATCATTTCCTCAGACCAACCGCCCAAAGAGCTGTGACATTTCTGTGCAGCTTGCCTCACTCACCACTTAAGGCAGCACACCTCTCTTGGTGAAACCTGGTCTTGATCTTCCACCGTGACAGAGCTGTGAAAGTTTCAGATGTGACACCTGAAAGCATGCTCATTTAGGGCGGGGAGACCAAAAATGGCTTCTGGCCTTGGAAATCTAGAGTCTGTTTCTTTGGGGGTTTCTTCCACTTCTGTTCAGAGCTCTGGTGAAAGGTCTAAGGAAGGTCTGAGGGGTGTTTTCTTCTAGGTGGGTTTCTGATTTGTGCCGTTCCCTTTTATCTCCCTAGAATTGCTTTGTTCCGAAGGAAATGGAACTGAGGCCTAGAGGACAAAATCATTTAACTGGAATCTTCATACAAGACCCCCCATCTATCAAAAACTAATGATGTAATGTATGGTGATTAACATAATAAAAACTAAAAAAAAAAAAAAGACCCGCAATCTGACTCTCCCGAAGGTTGCTCCCCAGACTAGACCTTCTATATGCTCAAATCAGAACCGCTGGGCACACAAGCTGGGAAAGTTGGGAGGGGCCCATATTCTCGATTATGGACTCTGACCCCAGGGCTCCCGAGAGCCAGCAAGATACGTGTGCCACTTGGGGGCTGTGAAGGAACCCAACGCTGGTTTCCAGGTAGAGTGGCCTATTAGCAGCAAGAGATTTGAACAACAGATCTGGCCTTTAACCCAACCCCCTCACCTGCTGGCTATGTGAACTCGGGTGAATCATCACCTCTCCAAGACTAGTTCTTCTCTACTAAACAAATGGTTGTAAAAACTGAACGAAATGCCAACTGCTTTATCATTAACCACCACACACTACTAGGCTCACATACGCCTTCGTTCTCAGCGCAGAGAAGCCAGCTGAAGAGCCGGGCCTCCCCCAGGGGGCGCTGCTGGGAACGGACCCGAGCCGCCTTGGCAGGCTCGGCGCACTCGCCCAGGGCCGCAACCGTACGAGGCAGCCGGTGGCGGGGCCTCAGGGTCTGGGCGCTTCCCCGCGGGCGGCCCGCCTCTCCCCGCCTCGGAGTCGGGAGCCACCCCCGACGCGCACGGTCTCCTCTCAACTGCGCTCTACCCGCCACGCGCCGCCGCGGCCCTCACGGCTGCGTTACTGCGCGGCTCCGTAAGGAGACGCAGGCGCACCCCGACCATCTACCCGACGCAGCAGAGCTATGGGAGCGCGCCGCCGAGCGTACGTGCGCAGCGCGTCCGCGCGCACAACTTCCCATCAGCCCCGGCGGAGAGTGTGTGCCGCAGGGGCTCCGGGAGACCCCGGGCAGTTCCGGGAGATGGGCGGGGCCCCCCCAACAACAAGGGACACGGAAACCAGAGACCCGCCGGCCTTGGCGTGAACTGCGTCCGAACAGCAGGGGTCTCCCAAGATGGGAAAATAATGACGAATGTTTCATTAAAATTCTTCTTACGATGCTAGCCTGCAATTACCCAGTGATACACGAAAATTTCAGGAAAATCAGAAAATGCACACAACCAAAAGAAAGAAACAATGGACACAACTTCACCTCCCGCTCCCTGAGATTTATGTGCTTAACGGTTAGACACACAACCTTCTTGTAGTTTGCAGAAATGCGATTATATGCATAATTTTTATCACTATCCTTGCAGAAAACAATTTCTTGTAAAATACAAAACCAATATTTTTTTCCAATGATAATTAAGTTCCATTCACAATCGCATCAAAAATGGTGCCAAACAGGGGCACCAGGGTGGCTCAGTCAGTTAGGCATCTGCCTTCAGTTCAGGTCATGATCTCGGGTCCTGGGATCTGGCACCGCATAGGGCTTCCTGCCTAGTGGGGAGTCTGCTTCTCCTTCTGCCCTTCCCCCTCTCGTGTTTTCTCTCTCTCAAAGTCTTTTTAAAAATTGTGCAAAATAATTATTCGAGTTAATAAAAGAAGTAAACTTGTAAAAAAAAAAAAAGGCATTTTGTGTATAACATTTAAAAGACTTGAAAAGGTAGATAGCCCTATGGTTTTCACAAAAGTAAGACTCAATCTTCAACAATATTTCAGAGGCGCCTCGGTAGCTCAGTTGGTTAAGCGTCTGCCTTCTGCTCAGGTCATGATCCCAGGGTCCTGGGATCCAGTCCCTCATTGGGCTCCTTGGTCAGCAGGGACCCTGCTTCTCCCTCTGCCTGCTTCTCCCTCTGGCTGCCGCTCCCCCTGCTTGTGCTCTCTCTCTCTCTCTCTGACAAATAAATAAAATCATTATAAGCAGTAGAGGAGAAAAGGATGGAAAGGGAGATAAGATTTATTTTCTTCACTCAAATAAAATGAAAACAGTTAATAAGTTACATACATATATAATATATGAGCAACCACTAAAATAGCCATACAAATAGATACACTCAAAACCCTATATATACATCAAAATGGAATTCTAAAAAATGTTCAAGTAATCCACAGAAAGTGAGGCAATACAAAGAAACAAGAAACAAAAGGAACAAATATAAAACACAAACTAAAATGGCAGATTTAAATCCTAACATATCAATAATTACATTAAATCTAAGTGGTCTAATAATGCGAATTAAAACACGGAAGTTGGCAAGTGGATTTTTAAAATATAACCCAACTATACTGTCTAGAAGAAACTGAATTCAAATATAATCCTATAGGCAGGATGAAAGTAATAGAATAGGAAAAAATATATCGTGCCAACATTAATTTTTTTACATTTTAATGTAAAAAAAGCAAGAGTGGCTATATAAATATCAAATAAGGTACACTTCAGAACACAGAAAAGTACCAACAAAGAGAAGAACATTATATAATAGGGGTTACTCCAAGAAGGCATAGCGGTCCTCAATGCATATATACCAGACAACAGAGCCACATAATATGTGAAGCAAAAACTGACAGAACTGAAGGATTGACAAATCCACCATTATAGCTAGTGACATCAACATACCTCTCTTGATAATTGAAACAATATACAGAAAATCACCAAGAATATAAAAGAACTCAGCAGCACATCAACCAACAAGATCTAATTGATATTTATAGAACCCTTGACCCAACAAAACAAATACACATTCTTTTCAAGTACCTATGGAACGTGTACCATAAAACAAACTTCAGCACATTTAAAAGAACTGAAATCACACATAGTACGTTCTCCAACTGCAATGTAACCAACCAAACTAGAAATCAATAAAAGAAAAAGAAATTTTCCTAACCCTTGTAAACTCAACAATACATTTGTAGGAAAATCTATGGGTCAAGGGGAGTCTCAGAGGAAATTTTTTTTTTTATGCTATGTTAATCACCATACATTACATTGTTAGTTTTTGATATAGTGTTCCATGATTCATTGTTTGCATATAACACCCAGCGCTCCATGCAATACATGCCCTCTTTAATACCCATCACCAGGCTAACCCATCCTCCCACCCCCCTCCCCTCTAGAACCCTCAGTTTGTTTCTCAGAGTCCATAGTCTCTCATGGTTTGTCTCCCCCTCCGATTTCCCCCCCTTCATTTTTCCCTTCCTGCTATCTTCTTTTTTTTTTTTTTAACATATAATGTATTATTTGTTTCAGAGGTACAGGACTGTGATTCAACAGTCTTACACAATTCACAGCGCTCACCATAGCACATACCCTCCCCAATGTCTATCACCGGGCCACCCCATCCCTCCCACCCCCCACCACTCCAGCAACCCTCAGTTTGTTTCCAGAGAGTAAGAATTCCTCAGAGGAGATTTTTAAAAATACATTAAACCAAATGAAAGTAAAAATAAAACATATCAAAAATTGTGAGACACCAACTGAAGTAGTGCTGGGAAGGAAATACGTAACACAAAGTGCCCGACTCAGGGTTGCCACAACTGAGGCCTATACAGGCATTTACTACTTAATTGTGATATTTGCTTTATCGTGGTGTTCTAGAACTGAACCTGCAGGATATCTGAGGTAGCCTGTCGGGGTAATGATTGCCTAACTCTGTGAATATACCAAAAATCACTGATTTACACACTTGCATTTTGGGTTATATTAATTATATCTCAATAAATTTGTTATAAAAAATGAGCAAATAAAGTTTCCAAGACAATTGCAGTATAACCAGTAAGTTAAAAAATAATTAAACCAGGGGCACCTGGCTGGCTCAGTCCAAGGAGCATGTGACAATCTCAGGATTGTGAGTTTGAGCCCCATACTGAGGGTAGAGCTTACCAAAAAAAAAAAAAAGGGAGAAAGAAAAAAATAATTAAACCAGAAAAAAAAGATAGTAATAATACCAAATGTGTGTGTAAAGGGCAACAGGGAGTAATACTACCATCAACACAACTCCTAATTCACTGGACACAAAAGTTTTTCAATATTTACGATTCCTGACAACTTTGAAAATTTGAGAAGGAATTGCACTATTTTTAATTTTGTGCATGTTAAAATTTATTAGTATTATACAGTACTACTTATTATA
The DNA here is from genome assembly GCF_054177405.1 of Leptonychotes weddellii. NCBI lineage: Eukaryota > Metazoa > Chordata > Mammalia > Carnivora > Phocidae > Leptonychotes > Leptonychotes weddellii. Next base: position 34,310,871 of record NC_138374.1, on the reverse strand, counting down.
CAGAAAAATATTTTTTTCATATTTGCACAATTGAAATTTTCCCCAAAAGGCTATAGTACTTTCTTATGCAAGACATACACACACACAAAACACACACACACACACAGAAAGAAAGAGAGACAGACTTGCCCGGTAAGTCCCTCTCTTTTTTTTTTTTTTTTAAGTAGGCTCCACACCCAGCAAGGAGCCCAATGCTGGGCTTCAACTCATTACCCTCTGATCCAGACCTGAGCTGAAATCAAGAGTTGGATGCTCAACTGACTGAGCCACCCAGGTACCCCAATAAATAAAGTATTTTTTAAAAAAATCGAGAATCCCTCAAATCCCATGGATGCAAGAGGATGTCTCCTGTGAATTATCTGCCAATTAGGTTATCCATTTCTCTTCAGATCGCATAAATCTTTCGCCTTTTACTTTCATCATAAAAGGAATATCATATGGGAAAGTCATCTTTTCAGCAAGAGAAAGGCTGCTTGCATCTTGGAGTGGGGTCAGCAAGACAACTCTGCAACTATGAGGGAATCTGTACTGATTGGGATTCCAAGCCAGCCTTTTCTGGGGTAGCTCAAAAATAAAACACATGATGCCCCAGACTTCACAGTGAAAACACCAATCCATGCAATTGAGAAGAGGAGACCTGGTTTAAGTTCAGCACTCCCTATACGCCTGACCAGCTATATATTTCTTTTAAAATAAATGAATAAACACACACAAACACACCTCCTTCATGGTAGGATGTATTACATTGCTGTAGGCCAATATTCCTTCTAAAAACATCTAGTAAAACCCATATAAAAAACAAAAATATACTTAAAGGCATCCAACTGTTGTGGGAGCAACAAGGATAAAGGAGACCAAAACTTCAGAACAGAGAATCACAAGGAGGTAAACTCCTAAATTCCTGCTGTTTGTTTGTGTGTTTCTCCTGATAGCATTTTCCAATTCTGGATGCAAGCAGAGCCTCTGGGCTTGTCTTGCCCCACGTACTGTGTCTCTGCTGAGGAAAAAACAAAGCAAGGACACTTTGGGCAGTGGTATGCTATGATAGGAATGACAAATTCAAGAGTCTCTACTAAGAGGCTAATGAGATGAGAACAAAAAGGCAGAATGAAGTCTATCTCAGTCTTGCACTGCTTAGAATATAAAGACCTTCTGAAAACAAAACAGGCAAGATATGAAAACACTAGAGAATGTAGTGAATTGCTCTTCAGTATCTAAACCCACTCCTAATCCAGGACCACTTACCAATTCTGGCACAGATAAGGGTTGAGAATAAGGCTTCAGCCCCTGCACAGAGCAGGTATGGAGGACAGAATCTAGCATTCAAGAAGGGTTGGAGGGATGCCTGAGTGGCTCAGTCAGTTAAGCGTCTGCCTTCAGCTCAAGTCATGATCCCAGGGTCCTGGGGTTGAGCCCTACATCAGGCTCCTTGCTCAGTGGGGAGCCTGCTTCCCCTCTGCCTCTGCCCCTCCCCCTGCTTGTGCGCTCACGCTCTCTCTCTTTGACAAATAAAATTGTTATAAATAAATAAATAAATAAGGGCTGGAGTTAAAAGCAAATTTTTGAATATGTAAAGTGTCTCAAGATAAGTACCAAATTTGAAATTCTGTGAGAGGACTTAAAATGTCTTCCTTCCTTCCTTCCTTCCTTCCCTCCCTCCTTCCTTCCTATCTATCTATCTATCTATCTATCTATCTATCTATCTATCTATCTATCTATCTATTTATTTATTTAGAGGGAGAAGGCAGGGAGGGGCAGAGGGAGAGGGAAAGAGAGAATCTTAAGCAGGCTCCATGCCCAGTGCAGAGCCCCACACAGGGCTCTATCTCACAACCCTGAGATCATGACCTGAGCCAAAATCAAGAGTCGGACACTTAACCGACTGAGCCACCCAGGCACCCAAGACTTAAATTTTCTTAAGGGCAAAACTGAATAATTGAACAAGGTCACAAATAGGCACCAGAGGTTTGGACTTCATCATATCTTTCAAGGGGACTTTATTCAACCCATAACAATTGCAGATGACAAGAATCTGTGAACTTGAGGACAGAGCAACAGATTTGTCCATCTGGACCAGAGAGAAAATAGACTAAAAAAAAAAAAAAGCCTCAGGGCCCCCCAGCTGTGTGTTTAAAAAAATAATGGCTGAAAATGTCTCCAAACTGACAAAAGACCAATCTAAATAGAAGACATTGATCAAACTCCCCAAAAATCTATGCCTAGACACATCATAATTAAACATCCAAAAGCTAAAGAAAAAAACCCTGAAAACAGCCATAAGGAAACAACACATCACCCACAGAACACCAGTTCGAATGACAGTGAATTTCTCATCTGAAATCATGGAGGCCAGAAGGAACTGTCACATTTTTCTTTCTTTTTTTTAAGATTTTTTATTTATTTATGAGAGCACAAGCAGGAGGAGCTACAGACAGAGAGGGAGAAGCAGGGCTCCCCACTGAGCAGGGAGCCTGATGCAGGGCTCCATCTCATGACCCTGAGATCATGACCTGACCCAAAATCAAGAGTCAGACACCTAACCAACTGAGCCACCCAGGAGCCCCAGGAATTGTCACATTTTTCCAAATGCTCATAGGAAAATACTCTAAATTATAAATTCTTCATCTGGTTTAAAACTCTCCGTCAGGAATGAAAAAGAAGTAAAGATATTCTCGCATGAAAGAAAACTAATAGAATTTGTTGTAAGGAGACCCACCATTGAGGAATTGCTAAAGAATAAACTATCCTTTCCTCATGAATTTTATAAATCATATTTCAAGGTTGAAACAAAAATTAAAATACCATGTTGAGCCAGGGACACTGAAGAGACCCCACGAAGGGCTGCTTCCGGCTCCTTCTCCTGCTTCTATTCTTGCTAGGCCCTGCACCCTTACCCTACACACGCTATGTCCTCCTTATAAAGGTCAAGGAGTTAATGATTTCCTTGAAGTCTTCCGGCACTATAGATAACTAAAGAGTGACCAGGCAGTGTCACATGTAGTGTTCCAGACCAATGACTCACCAAGACCCCTGGCTCCAGAGCATAAGTGACTTAGGGAGGACACCTAAACAGTCTCTATCTGCTCTCTATGCCTTCAATAAACTGTTCTCACTTCCTCTCCACATGAGTTTGATTTCTATCCTGCGCAAAGTCAAGGACTCTATCGCTGGTCCTGCAGGGGCCCCCCGTCTGGGTCCTCAGACCCAGCTTGCCTACATCAATGTGATACTCAAGAGAATAATATTTAAAAGTAGGGAAAGAAGGGGCACCTGGGTGGCTCACCTGGTTAAGCGGTGCCTTCGGCTCGGGTCATGATCCCAGGGTCCTGGGATCGAGCCCCGCATCGGGCTCCCTGCTCAGCGGGGAGCCTGCTTCTCCCTGTCCCTCTGCCTGCCTCTCTGCCTACTTGTGCTCTCTCTCTATCTCTCTGTCAAATAAATAAATAAATCTTAAAAAAAAAAAAACAAAAAGTAGGGAAAGGAAAAACAACTAAATGGAAGTAAGGTTTCCATGCTTCACACTAAGTGGTAAAATGTTGACATAAGTCAACTGTGATAAACATTCAGGTACATATATATTATGATACCGGGAGCAACTACTACAAATATTGACCCCTACAGCTGTTAGAGGCCGTTGGTTGAGTTCTAGCAGGAGGCCTGGTGTCCAGTAAAGAGGAAGTCACAGCCAGCTATCGGGAAAGTCAGAGGCCTGTCTGGCAGTGCTCCAAACGAAGCCACAAAAGGCCGGATCAAACCAGACAGGCCCAAGATGACAGGTGCCACGACAGGAACTCCTGTCCATATAAGGAAGAAAAAGGCCAAAACCCTGCTTCAGAAAAATCCCCTCCTCAAGTAATGAATATTCTCCCCCTTGTTAACAACTGTCAATAAATGTTAGAAACCCAAACCCCAGGGCACACAACGCTCCTTCTCTCTTTTTTTTTTTTTTTAAAGATTTTATTTATTTATTTGAGAGAGAGAATGAGATAGAGAGAGCATGAGAGGGGGGAAGGTCAGAGGGAGAAGCAGACTCCCTGCTGAGCAGGGAGCCCGATGCGGGACTCGATCCCAGGACTCCAGGATCATGACCTGAGCCGAAGGCAGTCGCTTAACCAACTGAGCCACCCAGGCGCCCCCAACGCTCCTTCTCTTGAACTTACCAGCTCTCATATCTTGAGAGTGTACATTTGCTTTAATAAACTTTCCCACTTGTGACCCTCAGCTGCTGTGTTGTGTCTGTCTCTTTCTCTGGAGAACTCTAATACACCAGTACATCATATCCGTATTTCAATAAAAATGAAAGGTATACTAAAAGACAAAAAAAGACAGTTTGAAAAGAAAGAGAAAGCATCAGAGCCAGACTCAGATATGGCAGAAATGTTGGTATTATGAGACTGAGAATTTGAAATTATGATTACTGGGGCACCTGGATGGCGCTGTCGGTTAGGCATCCGACTTTTGGTTTTAGCTCGGGTCTGATCTCACTCTGCACACAGCACAGAGTCTACTTAAGACTCTTTCTCCCTCGGGGCGCCTGGGTGACTCAGTTGTTAAGAGTCTGCCTTTGCCTTCGGCTCTGGTCAGGTCCTAGGGTCCTGGGATCGAGCCCCACATCGGGCTCCCTGCTCAGCGGGAAGCCTGCTTCTCCCTCTCCCACTCCCCCTGCTTGTGTTCCCTCTCTCGCTGTGTCTCTCTCTGTCAAATAAATAAAATATTAAAAAAAAAAACTCTTTCTCCCTCTCCCTCTTTCCCTCCCCCCTGCATGCTCTCTCTCAAATAAATAAATCTTTAAAATAAAATTAAATTAAAAAAATAAAATAAAATTATGATTACTATGTTAAGAGCAGTAATGGAAAAAATGGACAACATGCAAGAACAGATAAGTAATGTAAGCAGAGAACAGAAACTCTAAGAAAGAATCAAAAACAAATGCTAGAAATCAAAAACACTGTGAAAGAAATGAAGAATGCCTTTTATGGGTTCATCAAGAGATGAGATGGCTGAGGAAAGGATCAGCAAGCCTAAAGAAATGTCAACAGAAACTTCCAAAACTGAAATGCAAAGAGAACAAAATAAAACAATATCCAAGAACTGTAGGACAATTACAAAAGTGTAATATCCAATAAAGTAAACTTCAGAACAAAGAAAATTACTAGAAACAAAGAGGAATATTACATAATGATAAAAGGAGGAATGTAACAGAAAGACATAACATTCAGAAATCCTAAATGTTTATGAACCAACCAGGAGAGCCTCAAAATACATAAAACATAAAAATACAATAAAACTAAAAAAATCATAATTACAATTGGAAACTTCAACACCACAAACTCAGCAAGCGATAAAACAGACAAAATTCGGGGCGCCTGGGTGGCTCAGTTGTTAAGCGTCTGCCTTCCGCTCAGGTCATGATCCCAGGGTCCTGGGATTGAGCCCCGCATCGGGCTCCCTGCTCAGCAGGAAGCCTGCTTCCCCCTCTCCCACTCCCCCTGCTTGTGTTCC
>NC_138374.1:34282536-34304869 GCF_054177405.1 Leptonychotes weddellii | reverse complement strand
TAAGTCTGTATTAAATTGGATTAAAAAGACTAAACTACACGGAGCTTACAAACGAGACATCTAAAAACAAACCAACACATAAAAATTCACTCACTCATTCACTGAATGATTTTTTTGCATTTAATGATTTTTCAATACTTATTATGTTCCACTGTCCTGGGCACTTGGGATACAAGAGTGAAAAACAAAGTTCACCTCCTCTAGCCTAGGGAAAACAGAAGATAAACAATATAGTAATAAAGACACTGTAGAGTATGTTAGATGAAAAGTGCTATGTTTTGTTTTTTTAAAAGATTTTATTTATTCATTTGAGACACAGAGATACAGAGAGAGAGAGAGAGAGAGAGAGAAAGCATGAGCAGGGAGAGAGGCAGAGGGACAAGCAAGGCTCCTCGCTGAACCAGGAGCCCGATGTGGGACTCGATCCCAGGACCCTGTGATCGTGACCTGAGCCGAAGGCAGACGCTTAACCATCTGAGCCACCCAGGTGCCCCGAAAAGTGCTATGTTAAAAATACAAAGTAGACCAAACTTACGGCAAGGGGAACACGAGGTTAGTGTGGCAATTTTAAGCTGGGAGTTCACGTGGACCTCACTGAGCAATGACATTCGAGCAAGGTCCTGAGGAGGAAAGGGAGTGTACCACCAGGCTCCCTGGAGAAAGCACACTCCAGGCACAAGGTACATTTGGTACAAGGATGAAGGTGGCACTGTGCATGTATGTTTCTAGAACAGCAAGAAAGCAAGTAGGGCTGGAGCAGAGGGATCAAGCGGCTAAGGAGGTGAGATCAGATCAAAAATGGGCCACATAACCCAGTGTAAGAACTTGGCTTTTACTCAGAGAAAAATGTAGATGTTGAACAGAGGAGTGACATAAAATAACTGACTCACATTCTACAAGGAGCACTCTGGATGCTGTGTTGAGGGGCCAGGATTGAGAAGCAGCAAGACCTGCTCTGTGACTATTTCTGTAATCCAGACAAGACCAGACCAATTATTCTGGCCTGGTGAGGGTAATTGCAGCAGAGAAGATCAGAAGAGGTCAGACTCTAGATATGTTTTAGATACAGGGCCCCGTGATTTTGCTGACAAATAAGATATGGAGCACAAGAAAAAACATGTCAGGGGTGCCTGGGTGGCTCAGATGGTTAAGTGTCTGCCTTTGATTCAGGTCATGATCCCAGGATTCTGGGATCAAGTCCCGCATCGGGCTCCCTGCTCAGTGCAGAGCCTGCTTCTCCCTCTCCCTCTGCCATTCCCTCTGCTGTGCTCTTCTGTCTATCTCTCTCTCAAATAAATAAATAAAATCTTTAAAAAAAAAAAAAAACATGTCAAGGATGATTCCAAAGGGTCTGCTATTAATCAAGGAGAAGGCACCAGAGGAAGCAGGTTTGGGAGGGGAAGCCCAGGAGGTAAGTTTTAGTCAGGCTGAACTTGAGTCTACTAAACATTCAAGTGGAGATACAGATTGGACAATTAGATAACGCATCTCAAGTGCAGGAAGAGATGTGCGAGCCACAGATTATCAGCAGATAAGAACAGACGAGATCATCAAGGGAGGGCCCTCTGATAAAGGAAGGACGAGGACCAAGGACCACGCCCTGGAGCACACCAACATTTAGAGATAGGAGGAAAAGGAGAAACCAGCAAACAGGAGAGCGAAGGAACATTAATGGAGTGTGAAAGCCAAGTGAATAAAGTGAATCAGAAGAAAAAAGCAGCGGCACCTGGGTGGCTCACTCGGTTAAGCATCTGCCTTAGGCTCAGGTCATGATCCCAGGGGCCTGGGATCAAGCCCCACATACCTCTCCCTCTCCCTCTGCTCCTCCTCCCTGCTTGTGCGCTCTTTCTCTCTCTCTCTCTCTGTCAGATAAATAAATAAAATCTTAAAAAGAAGAAGAAGGAAAAAGAAACCAGTGGTGTCAAATGTGGCTGAGGAGCAAGTAAGGGGGCACCTGCGTGGCACAGTCGGTTAAGCATTAAAAAATAAAAATAAAAAAATAAAAGACCAAGTAAGAAGACTGAGACTTTCACCATTGGATTCAGCAATAGAGGTCATTGCTGACCTTGACTAAAAATATTAAGGGACAGGGATAAGATTAAGGCTTTCAGTTCATATCAGGATGCTAAATTAACACCATTGTTGACTGGTTCCTAGAAGATCAGCTCTGGGGGAAATAAAGCCAGAAAGCAAAGCCAACTGTAAGAAACCCTTTGTGTGACTCTTGTTATCTTAACTGGTGTGTGTGAGCCATGCTTTGCCCTGGAACAAAAAGCACCTACTCCCTACCTGGGGATGACAAATGACAAACCGGGAAGAAACAACAGCAACTTTCATCATGTTCTAAAGGACAATTTTCCGAATATAAAGAAATTAAATCTATAATTTAAAACTCCATAAAGAAAATCCAGACCCTAGATAAATTCACTTAATTTTATAATTAGGAAATAAATAAAACCAGCCTTATGCAAACACTTCCAGAGAACAGACAATGAAAAAATACTCAAGTTTTTTGAGGCCAGTATAAAATTGATATAAAACCTAACAAAGACATTATAAGAAAGGAAAATAACAGTCTCTCTCATGAACAAAGACAAAGACAAAAATTGTAAGCAATTTAAAAGGTGACAATGTCAAGATCAAGTGGGATTTTTCCCCCCTAAAAATAGGCTGGTTTAGGGGCACGTGGGTGGCTCAGTCGTTAAGCGTCTGCCTTCTGCTCAGGTCATGATCCCAGAGTCCTGGGATCAAGCCGGCATTGGGCTCCCTGCTCAGCAGGAAGCCTGCTTCTCCCTCTCCCACTCCCCCTGCTTGTGTTCCCTCTCTCGCTGTGTCTCTCTCTGACAAATAAATAAATAAAATCGTAAAAAAAAAAAAAAAAAAGGCTGGTTTAACATTTGAAAATCTAAACATTAATAGAATTACCTCAATCCAAAAAAACTACCTCAATCAATATGTTAATAATAATCAACCCATTAAATGAATAAAGAAGAAAACCTTAATATAATCATCTCAGTAATCAACACCCATTGGATGATAAAAACTCTCAGCAAATTAGGAACAGAATGAAACTTTCCAAAGAATATCTACCAAAAAACTTACAGCAAACATCAAACAAAATGATAAAATATTGAAAACTTTCCCTTGAGACTGGGAAGACAACAGGATGTACTATTTTTATTCCATAGTACATTATAGCTCCTAGCCACAACAATAAAGAGAGAAAATAAAGTTTAAAAATGAATGAAAAAGTCATACAACATAGTTGTGTAGGTAGGAAATCCAAAATAATCTACAGATCAAATATGAGAGTTAATAAATGGCAGGGTCACTGAAAACAAGTTCAATATACAAAAATTGACTATATTTCTATATATTAGCAATACACAAATAAAGAGAAAAATTGTCAACTACCTAAGGATAAATCTAACAAAAAAAGTATAAGATGCATACATGGTATTTATCAAACATTGCTGAGAAAAAAAAAAAAAACTAAGTAAATGAAGAGAAATGCCATGTTCGTGAATTGAAAATTCAAGTCTATATTAATATGACCAGTGTGCCAAATCAATCTCTAGATTCAATGCAATACCAAATTCCAGCAGATTGGGGGTGGGGGGGATTGACCAGATTATTATAAAATTGATATGGAAATATAAAGGACTTAAAGTAGCCAAGGCAAATCTTGAAGAATGAAAGTAGAGAACTTATACCCACAGATATGAATTTTTTATAAAGCTACAATAGTAAGGGCAGGGTACTACTGGCATGAGCTAGACAAAGAGACAACTGCAATGGAAATAAAAATCCAAAAAGAGGGGCGCCTGGCTGGATCAGTCAGTTATGACCAACTCAGTTCATGATTTCAGGGTCACGGAACATGGGACTGAGCCCTGCATGGGCCTTTGCGCTCAGCAAGGGGTCTGCTTCAGGATTCTCTCTCCGTTTGCCCCTCCCCCCACTCTCTCTCTCCCTCTCTGTCTCTCTAAAATAAATAAATAAATCTTAAAAAAAAATCCAGGGCACCTGGGTGGCTCAGTCGGTTAAGCGTCTGCCTTTGGCTCAGGTCATGATTTCAGGGTCCTCGGATTGAGCCCCACATCAGGCTCCCTACTCAGCAGGGAGTCTACTTCTCCCTCTCCCTCTGCCTCTCCCCATGTTCATTCTCTCTCACATGCACTCTCTCTCTGTCTCAAATAAATAAAATCTTTAAAAAAAAAATCCAAAAATAAATGCTCATATATGTGGTCACATGATTTTTGACAACATTCTGTTGGGAAAGGAAGGTCTTCAATAAATTGTACTGCAGGAACTGGTTAGCAATAGCTCATGCCAAAAAAAAAAAAGAAAAAGAAAGAGAAAGATATATGTATATGTATATAATAATTCAAAATGATCATACACTTAAATATGTGAAAGTAAAACAATTTGAGCTTTTAAAAGAAAACATAGGAGAATTCCCTTATGACTTCTGGATAGGCAAAGATTTTTTTTTTTAAATAGGACACACAGAGCACTAACCATTAAAGAAAAGATTGATAAATTGGACTTAATTAAATTCAGAACAAGTCTCAAAGAAGATATTTGCAGGACCCATATCTGACAAAGGACTCATATCTAGAACATACGAGGAACTCCTATAAGTTAATACAGCAAAGACAAACTGTCAAAATTTTTAATGGACAAGACTGAAACACATTTCAAAAAAATAAGATATCAAGGGACACCTGGGTGGCTCAGTCGGTTAAGCGTCTGCCTTTGGCTCAGGTCATGGTCCCAGGGTCTGAGATCGAGCCCCACATCGCTTCTCCCTCTGCCTGCTGTCTCTCTCTTTCTCTGACAAAGAAAGAAAGAAAGAAAAAATAATTTAAAAAAAGATATCAAAATGGTCAGTTAACATGAAAAGATGCTCAACATCATCGCTCTTCAGAGAAGTGCAAAATAAAATCACAATGAGATACCACTACACTCACCCACCAAATTCATAAGAAAAAAGAAAACCACCTCACAAACAATACCAAATGCTGTCAAGTGTCAAGTGTCAAGGCTAGGGTGCAACAGGACTGGTGTATGGCTGGTGGGAGTGTCAAGTAGTGCAACTACTTTGTCAAACCATCTGGCAGAATCTGTAAAAGCCAAACATATATATGTTCTATGACCCCTCGATTCCACTTCTAGGTTGAGATCCTTCAAAATCAAGAGCATATGTATACCAAAAGACATGTACAAAAGCCAGAATTAGAAAAAGCCCAAATATCCATCCAGAGGAGAATGGATAAACTGTGGTATAGCCACACAAGGGGAAAAAAAACAAACTAGTGCTACCCATGGATGATCTCACAGACATAACACTGAATAAAAGAAGTCAGACCAGGGGCGTCTGGGTGGCTCAGTCGGTTAAGGGTTAAGCATCTGCATTCGGCTGAGGTCATGATCCCAGGGTCCTGGGCTCCCTGCTCAGTGGGGAACCTGCTTCTCCCTCTGCCTGATGCTCCCCCTGCTTGTGCTCACTCTCTCAGTCAAATAAATAAGTAAAATCTTAAAAAAAAAAAAGACACAAAAGAATATATATTGCATGATTCTATTTATATGAAGTTTAGAATTAGACAAAACTAATATATGATAATAGAAGTCAAAATAATGGTTACCATTAAGTGAGAGTGGGCAAGTATTGTCTTGGAAAGAACACAAGGGAAGCCTTCACATTGCAGAAAATAACTCTTACCTTGATCTGGGTGATAGCTAGCCAGATGCAGAGCATATGAAAAATTCATCAAGTTGTACCCTTAGGATTTGTGCACTTTATTTCAATTTCATTAAAAAAGGAAGAGGGGGCGCCTGGGTGGCTCAGTCGTTAAGCGTCTGCCTTCAGCTCAGGTGATGATCCCAGGGTCCTGGGATTGAGCCCCACATAGGGCTCCCTGCTCAGCGGGAAGCCTGCTTCTCCCTCTCTCACTCCCCCTGCTTGTGTCCCCTCTCTCGCTGTCTCTCTCTGTCAAATAAATAAATAAAATCTTAAAAAAAAGAGAGAAAAAATGTTGTGTTTTTTACCTGGACAATGGTTTGGCTGGTGATAACATTTGGTTGGAAATAAAGAAGGGTGGCAGGGGGGCTGGCTGTTAATAACAACTTTCCTTTTGGATCTGTAGAGTTTGAAGGGCCTTTAGATAAGCTATACAGAGATGTCCAGCAAGTTGGCCATTAGGGTCCAGGGTAGGGGAGAGATCGGGACTCGAGAGCCAGATTCAAGCATCCCAGCAAACGCCACATCCCCAGAGAGAAGAGATTAGCCAGCAAGACCAAGAGAGTGAGCACAATGGGAGATCAGTAATGGACACTGTGGGAGAAACAATAACAAGAGGCAAGAAGAGGAAGAAGACACTATGGAAAAGACAGAAAAGAAGTAATCACAGAAGGAGGAATAGACCAGAAACCAACCAAGAAGACTTTCTAGGAGAGACTGGACATGAGCACCAAAACTGGACAGAATGCTCAATTCACTGAGTATTACCTCAATTAAGGCAACTTAAGTACTAAAGGATCCATGATATTTGCCATAATAAGATCTCCATTGCCCCTTACCAGACAGATCCAACAAGTGATTTGGTTTGAAATATGAAAGGGAAATGGGGAAACATTTGCCAGAAAATACAACTTTAATCCATCTGCTGCACAATCTATTCATAATATTAAAGGAGATTATCTGAAGGTGGTATAATCCATTCTTTCTTGGAGACATCCCTGGCTATATGCCTGGATCAAGTGGGATCATCAGAAAGAGGTCTATGGGACTACGGCGCTTGGGCCTGTAGAAACCAGGATTGACTGAATTCTCCTTCAGCACAAAGTGTCCTGCTTCCCTTGAGGAGCAATTACAGGCAGCAGGCTGTATTGATCGCCCATAGTCCCTGAAAGATTATTTACTGTTACCTACAGGAAAATCAGGGCAGGAACATTTTTTAGAACTCTTGTGTCTTATGAGGAATTAGCATGACAATTTAAGGACCAATTCAAATCATGCAACAAAGAATGTCTGCATTTTTGCTATAACCATCAGAAAAATCAGACAAATTTAAGGGCACCTTGTTGCCTAAGTCAATGGAGCATGCGACTCTTGATCTCAGAGTTGTGAGTTCAAGCCCCATGTGGGTGTGGAGCCTACTTTAAAAAAAATAAAAATAAGAATAAAGTGGTGCCTGGGTGGCTCAGTAGGTTGAGCATCTGACTCTTGTTTCTGCTGGAGTCGTGACCTCAGGGGTGGGATGCAGCCCAGAGTCGGGCTTCACGTGGAGTCTGCCTGAGATTCTTTTCCCGTCCCTCTTCCTCCCTCTCTTCTCCCCCCACTCACATGCATCCTCTCTTTCTAAAGTAAATAAATAAAATCTTGGGGGAAAAAATAAAAATAAAACATACAAAAGAAAAATCAGACAAATTTGGCTGCAATATCATAAAACCTGCCTATTTCTGCATGCTACTCCTGATATTGATGCAGTCCTGGATATTGTCCCTGAAGCTGATTTTCATCTATTTCTATATTTCCATTCTAACCTACTGACCCTTAAAAGGCTCAGACAGTCACGGTAAACAAAATAGGGAGAAGAACAATAAACAACTCACCTGAGATCTATTCATTTTCTGTGGAACTAGGAAACATGTAGGGAACTACAAAGGTGGAGCTAGGGGAGAAGAAAGAAAGAATAATCACAAGAGATCTGACCTGCCTTGCACCTCCTGGATTCTCCCATCTATAAAACTCCACTCACTAGCTGGATAAAACATCCTCCTGTAGGAGAACATCCTGTGGTCTGTAACTACCTTGGCAGTAGTTTCTCAGTCTTTTGACAAAAACCCGTTTTGACTTAACTGTACCTGAAAATCCGACTATTGCTTAGGCCACAAATGAACAGGATGACCTGGACATTTACCCTCTCTAGCTCAGTGTTTTTCATCTTTCATTGTAAGCAGAAACAGGTAATCCAGGACGTTCTTTTCCTACACTATTTTCTGAGTCTGTGAAGTCAGAATGGAGGAAGCAACCACATCTCTCAATGCTGCGTATGGTAATGAGAGCCCCTCGGGGGAGCATTTGAAAGAATGGCTGTTAGGGAGGTCTGATACAGAATTTTCTTGGTGGTAGATGGTATTTCTTTCCCCCAGACCACGCTCTCTCAAACTCTCAAATGAAGTGACTTGTCCTTGGCAGGCTTGCCCTTTGGCCTTAGCCCCAGCTCACCTCTCCTGAAACTTGGCTCAGACTCAGGTTGTCAACAGTTTGACGGGTGGCTTGCAGAACACAAGGATCACATATTGCTACCAGCCTTCCAAATCTAGCGTCTGCTCTTTCTCGGCCTAGTCCTCCTCTGCTCTGCAGCCCTGGTGGGAGGTCGCCGTTCAGACTGGCTATCTTCCAGGTGGGATTCCTCTACCTTAGGAGAGCTGCTTTGTTCCTAGGAACCGGGACATGAACGTCAGGGCCAAAATCATTTTACTTGTAACCAACTATAAGGGTCTCAAATCTTGGAACTTCCTGCGCCCCGGAATCTTGGGCTGGTCCCTCAAAAAACCCAAACCAGGACCACTGAGGACACACAGGCTGGACAGTTCAGACTAGACGCGTAACTAACCATTATGAAGTGTGACCCAAGAAGGCTGAAGACACCAAGAATCCCGGAAATACAAGTGCCCCACGACAAGCCGGATTCCACATTATACTTGACGGCGATGCCCCCTGGCTCAGTGCTGGGTGGGCTAGGTCGCCGGGTTTAAGTAGAATCGTTTTTTAGAGAGGAGACAGCTGTGGATGTGCCTCCTAGCGCCGTCTCCCGCGGGCTGCGCGGGCCGAGGCGCTCGCGGGCCTGTCTTGAGTCTCCGTTTCCTAATCTATTAGAGCAGAACGGTGAGGACTCCCTGCATTAATCACTGAGCGCGCGGCGGCCTCCGAACAGGAGCCGCCTACACTACCGCAGCCTGAGAACCCCCAGGCGCAGGTATCCGAACAAAAGTCGCGCCGCGATCCGCCCGCGGGGGCAGCTCTTGCGGGCTGGGACCTGAAGCCCAAGTCCGCGCCCGAACCCCGCCCCCACCGCCGGCGCAGCTCTTTCTCAACACCCGCCGCGCCCCAACCGCGCTCCAGTCCCCGCCTCGCCCAGGCACAAGGCCCAGCTCGGGCAGCGCATGCGCCGAAACGCCCACCCCGGCTCCCGCGCGACTCTTGCCGCAGACCAGGAGGGGCGTTTCCCGTCAGGCCCCGCGGCAGGAGCCCGGCTCCGGAGAGGACGGGGGCGCCGGAGCTGCGTCGGAGAGAACCGCCAGGGGGAGTGAGGCCTACTTTCAGCCGTCGCAGACTGTCGCGGACTGAAGACTCGAGAGTACGCGCAGTGCGAGCCTTGAAAAAGAAAGCAAGCCCGTGACAGAGCTTCTCCCACCACCGAGGTGGTGGTGTTGGCAGTAGTAGTAATGATGATAAAACATGATGGTGCCAGCTTCTCAAAACTACATGCAATACATAAAAGTTGTAGATGAATAAAAATAGACAAAAACTAAAAGAAAACGACTATCGCGCACAGCCCGATCTCCCTTAGATGACTGTGCACAATCTTCTGACATGTTACAAAAATAGCATTTTAAGGGCATAACTATTATAGCATGTTTTCAGTGAAGAATATAAACATTTTCTTGGTCAATATATATCCTGGCTCTTACTAATAATTTCAAATAGAAAATTTTAAAGAATTCAATGAGCAGACATAAACACCTCACCTAGAGTCGACAGCTGTTATATTTTAACATGTTTGTTTTATCTATCTAAATGTATAGTCATTTATGGTGACACTTCAGCACTGAATATGTCATCATATATCTTCTAAGATTAAGGACATACTCCTACATGATCACAATAACATTATCACACCTATAAAATTTAACAGTAATTCCATAAAAACCCTCTAATATCAACTCCATATTCAAATTTCCCCAATTGTTCCAAAATGTCTATTATAAAGATTTTGTTAAGTTTTTTGAAGTTGAAGCTGTTTTTTAAAAACCAGGATTCAACAAACCCCAAAACAATGAAACCCACATATTTATAGTACATAGTAGTGATGTGAGGAATGTGTAAGTGAAGACAAGGCAAGATTTACTCTCTAGATAATCGAGTACTAATTTTCCCATTGGAATAAATGCAGTAAATGCATTCTCAAAGAGCATAAATCTACCAATAGGATAGAGAAATTTTGTTTTAATTCTGCTTCATATTTTCTGAGTATTTAACAGAATTAAACTACCAATTCAACTGCATAGTGCATCAAATTCAAATTGTATTAAAAATAAAAATTCTGGGACGCCTAGGTGGCTCAGTCTGTTAAGCATCTGCCTTTGGCTCAGGTCATGATCCTAGCATCCTGGGATCAAGTCCCACATCCGTCTCCTTGCTCAGTGGAGAGCCAGCTTCTCTGCCTGCTGCTTCCCCTGCTTGTGCTAGCTCACGCTCTTTCTCTGACAAATAAATAAATAAAATATTTAAAAAAAAAAACCTCAGTGTTTATTTTTTTAAACTCTGTGTTTTAAAAAATAAATAAAAACAAAAATTCTATTCCAAAGTTACCAATTTTCAGGCATGTTTTAGAGCACAAGCATGAATACCACTCCTAAGTAAATATTTGGGTTAGTTGGTTTAAAAAAAAGATTTTTATTTTAGCAACACTGAATATTAAAATAGCAGCACAAGTCTGCAGATCATTCACAAAATGAATGTTTCAAAGCACATAAACAGCACTTACAGGAGACTGATACATGATAGAGTTAAATTTTGTGTGGTTAAGGTGAAAGGGATTATGTATAGTAATAACAAATACTGACCTCAGTTTGTTGTTTGAGTTTTAAAATCCTATGATTCCCAATAATTTTTTAAAGTATTAAGAGAATTGCACGATTTCAAACTTTGTATATAACATACAACTTTCAAATATTTATTCACATTATTTTAAATTTGCACAATTTAAATTCCCGTAAAATGTGACAGCACTGGGGCGCCTGGGTGGCTCAGTCGTTAAGCATCTGCCTTCGGCTCAGGTCATGGCCCTGCGGTGCTTGGATCGAGCCCCACATCGGGCTCCCTGCTCAGCGGGAAGCCTGCTTCTCCCTCTCCCATTCCCCCTGCTTGCTGTGTTCCTTCTCTCGCTATCTCTCTGTCAAATAAATAAAATCTTAAAAAAAAAAAAGTGACAGCACTATATTCAACAGGCAGTCCTCTGCACGGATGCATGGTTTAAATAATACCAGTACCCCAACAACATAATTCAAACTTCAGTTACCACTTCATATTAACTGTCAGTAATCGCATAAAGTACAAACTCAGCTGCTAGCTCTTCGGTCCTACAAATCATAACACTAATAATGGCTGCACATCATGATCAGTGACAAGTCACATCTCTTCTTTCAAAGTCTGTTGGTAATCAGTCACTGCAAATCCGTTACTCAATTCACACACAGACAGCAACAGTTGTAGTTGTGTGGGCTCTGTCTCCCATTGGTAAGCTGTTTTAGTTACTGAGAACTGCAGAACTCTGAGCACATAGGGATTCTGTCCAGACCTCTGCTGAGAGACAAATAAACTCTAGCATGGCATCTACCAACATGAGGCTGTTGGTAGCCGCTCCCATGCCCACCTCCCCACATCTTGCCTGTCAGCCACACACAGACCATTAAAATGTCAGCCCAAAAAACTCAACTCTGCCAGAATTTACTGTTTGTGCCAGCCAACAGTGAGGACAGGCCGCTGACTTCCCTTAGAGCATTCACTAATTATGAATTCTTCCTCTGTCCCTTTCAGATGTATCTATATCTCCTAGAACTCAGAAGTATCTTTGTCAAGGACCTGAAAGCTGTTTCCTTGAAATGAAATGTATTCCTCAGGAAGGATAGGGCCTCTGTCTCTCAGTCTCTGAGGGAGGACAGAATTCTAATTCCGATAATTACGGATGCAGCTGACCTAATTGCATTTATACTTTTAATTTTTTTAGAGAGAGCACGCTCTTGAGTGGGAGGGGCAGAGGGAGAGAGAATCTTAAGCAGGCTCTATGCACAACGTGGAGCCTCAGGCAGGGCTCCATCTCAGGACCCTGAGATCATGACCTGAGCCCAAATCAAGAGTTGGATGCTTAACTAGCTGAGCCACCTAGGCGCCCCACATTTATACTTTTTAATATTTCATTTCTGACTTTACGTGAGTCTCTGCTTGTTCCCCACCACATTCTCCTTTTAAAATATCCTATCACCTCCGCAAAATTAGAATTCTCAGCTCTTTCCCCTACTGTCAGTAGTTACTAGATAGAATCTATTTTTACTGCCTTAACTAATGTCCACCAGCTGTGTTTATCTTTGATACCCTGAAGAAATGAGATGGACTCCGAGCCATCACAAATTCAGTTTGGATATCAAAACTGATGGCACTCCACATGCCCAAAGAGGGTATGAAAAGGTTTATTACTCATATAATGAAGCTTTCTGGAGGGCCCCTGGGTGGCTCAGTCAGTTAAACATCTGCCTTGGGCTCAGGTCATGATCCCAGGGTCCTGGGATCGAGCCCCACATCGGGCTCCCTGCTCGGCAGAGAGCCTGCTTCTCCCTCTCCCTCTGCTGCTGCCCCTGCTTGTGCTCTCTCTCTCTCTGTCAAATAAATAAAATCTTTACCAAAAAAATGAGGCTTTCTGGAGTGAACAGGGATAGTTACCACTCAAGTCCAAAAATGGCTTGAGAGAGCTGGGAAGGACTGCCTTAAAGGTTTTATTGTGACTAAGGGGTGGGGCTGGAGCTGGGGCTTGTGTGACTTGGAACTTTCCTCCAGAGTCAAAGAGGGGAGTGCCTGGGCTTTCACATCAGCTTGATGTGACACAGGGCAGAGGGAGAGGAAAAGAGGGGTGGAGCTTGAAAGCTGTCATCAATCAAAGGTCAAATATGGAGTCAGACTACTATACACATTCAAGTGGCATTTAAAAAAAAATAATTAAGGGGGAATTGGCCAATAAAGATGAAATTGCAGCAAAGAAAGCAAAAGTTACAACGCTGGAAGTGAAACTCAAGTTGAACACAGAGTTCCAGAAGAAACAGCTGGTGAGAGGAGTGTCAACACTCCCACCAATTTAAGAGGCTCTAGGTTTACAGCCAGAGGAACCTGCTGAAGGGGAACTCAATTGACATAAATGAGAGAAGTGACAAAAGGAATGAAGTCCCAAGGAAGTGATGCTGTTTTTGTTTTGTTTTGTTTTTTTCTAAGTCACTCTGTTGGTCTTCTATCTACTCAATATGTTGATGTCCAGAATTTCAGGGGGTGTCCAACAAACCGCCTGTGCATATATTATAATAGTGGGACCAGTGTCCTTTCCAATATAGTTCTTAGGAAATTGCTAGACTCACAAATTCGCAGGCAGTTTATTAGTTGTTACATAACAAATAGCCCATAATCTGGTGGCTTAAAACAACAAATGTTTATTATCTCACACCATTTCTGAGAGTCAGAGCAGCTCATCTGTGCAGTTCTGGCTCAGGTTTTCTCTTGAGGTGGCATTGCAACTCTCAGCCAGGCTGCAGTCACCTGAAGGCTCGGCCAGGGCTCCAGGATCTGATTCCAGGATGGCGCACCACACGACTATTGGCAGGTGCCTCATTTCCTGGCCAGGAGAGCATCTCAACATGGCAAGTGGCTTCCCTCAGGGCAACCAATCCGAGAGAGAGAGAGAGAGAGAGAGAGAGAGAGAGATAGGCAGAAGTCAGTGTCCTTTAGAACCTTGCCTCAGAAGTGACAAACCACTTCTGCTGCATCCTATTGATTGCAAAGGCAACCCTCACACAATGTGGGAGGGGACTATACAAAAATGTGACTATGGGGGCAGGATCACTGAGGGTGACAAATCCCCCAGAAGGAAGAGGACAGTGTGATAATGTCCTCTATAGAATGCAATCAAGGCTGTGTTTGTGTGTGTGTGTGTGAAGTTCTTCACACCCATGCATATTTCTCTTCTAGATGTTCTGCATTTTTTCTTTCATTTTTCAACTCTTCTCTTGTATTCTGGTTCTGCTCTTTGTAGTTTAAAAAATGGTTCAGGGGCTCCCGGGGGGCTCAGTCACTCGATTTCAGCTCAGGTCCTGATCCTCAGGGTTGTGAAATAGGGCCGTCTCAAGGCAGTGGGAAGTCAACTTGAGATTCTCTCTCTCCCTCTGCCCCTCCCCCCGTTCGTACCCTCTAAAAATAAAATATTTTGGGGGGCACTTGGGTGGCTCAGATGGTTGGGCGTCTGCCTTCTACTCGGGTCATGATCTCCAAGTCCTGGGATGGAGCCCCATGTCAGGCTCCTGGCTTAGCAGGGAGTCTGCTTCTCCCTCTCCCTCTGTCTCTCTCTCCCTGCTTGTGCTGTCTCTGTCTCTCTCTCAAATGAATATATAAAATCTTTAAAAAATAATAAAAATAAAAATATTTTTAAAAAATGGTTAAGATGGTAAATTTTGTTATGTGTATTTTACCACCACTAAAAATAAAAGTTATGGGGTACCTGGCTGGCTCAGTTGGTAGAGTGTGTGACTCCTGATCTCAGGGTCCTGAGTTCAAGCCCCACATCGGGTGTGGAGCCTACTTAAAAAATAATAAAATAAAATCCTCTTTTTTTTTTTTTTAAGATTTTATTTATTTATTTGAGAGAGAGAGCACATGAGACAGGGGGAGGGTCAGAGGGAGAAGCAGACTCCCTGCTGAGCAGGGAGCCTGATGCGGGACTCGATCCCAGGACTCCAGGATCATGACCTGAGCCGAAGGCAGTCGCTTAACCAACTGAGCCACCCAGGCGCCCCGAAATAAAATCCTCTTTTAAAAAGGCAAAAAAATTAAGAGAATAAAATGTTTAAAGATTTTTTTTTTATTTGACAGAGATCTCTGACTTCAAAATTTCCAGAGATATTATCAAGATTTCTTTTTTTTTCAGATACTTCACTCAGAATGCATTAAGAATGTGGCCCAGATTCAGTAAATTCCTCTCAAGACAAAGGTGGACTACTATTGCTCTGACTGCTCCCCATGCCCAAAGGTGGAGATTAACACTGAGATCTTGGGCAAATACTCTTCCTTCTTACCCTTTCACATTCCTGTTTATTTATTTATTTATTTATTTTTAAGATTTTATTTATTTATTCATGAGAGACAGAGAGAGAGGCAGAGGCAGAGGGAGAAGCAGGCTCCCCGCAGAGCAGGGAGCCCCATGTGGGACTCGATCCCAGGACCCTGGGATCATGACCTGAGCCGAAGGCAGACGCCCAACTGACTGTGCCACCCAGGCGTCCCATCCTGTTTATTTTTTTAAAAGGTGAGGGAGGGGGGTCTAGCAAGAATAATACATTGGGATAAAACTAAATCCATACATTCATTAACTAATTATCATGACCAAGAATACCTCTTTCTCTTCTGTGAAATATTCTTTCTTCCCTAATCTCATTCCCTTTCACCATTTTAGATCTGGCAGTGCTGTCCAATAGAAATATAATAAGATGGGGTGCCTGGGTAGCTCAGTTGGTTAAGCATCTGACTCTTCGTTTCATATCTGACTCTTGGTTTGGGCTCAGGTCATGATCTCAGGGTCAGGTCACAATCACAGGATTGTGGGATGGACCCTGGTATTGGAGTCTGCCCTTAGCTCATTGTCTGCTTGAGATTCTTTCCCCCTTCTTCTCCCTTGCCCTCTGCTCCTCCCTGCTGGTCACGTACTCTCTTTTTATCTAAAATTTAAAAATGTTTTTCAATTTAAAAAAAAAAAGAAATGAGAACCATAGATGTACTTTTAAATTT
Source organism: Leptonychotes weddellii (assembly GCF_054177405.1). Taxonomy (NCBI): domain Eukaryota; kingdom Metazoa; phylum Chordata; class Mammalia; order Carnivora; family Phocidae; genus Leptonychotes; species Leptonychotes weddellii. The sequence goes on along the minus strand of NC_138374.1, from coordinate 34,289,040 downwards.
TATAGTGGTCACATAATAAAGGGAACAAGAAACAGGTGAAATTAACTTTAATAACATTTTATTTTTTAAATATTCAAAATATTATTTCAACATGTAATCAATATAAAAATTATCAAGGTACTTTACATTTTTTATTGCAAAGAATTTAATAACTCTAATATTTATTTCACACACTTTCATCACACACTTTTGGATTTTATAAGTCCCTTATTCTTAGCACACTGCTGTCCTGCTCCTCCAAGAACCAGTACAGTTTTTACTTTGTGATGCAGGAATACTTTTTTTTTTTTTAAGATTTTATTTATTTATTTGACAGAGAGAGAGAACACAAGCAGGGGGAGTGGGAGAGGGAGAAGCAGGCTTCCCGCCGAGCAGGGAGCCCGATGCGGGGCTCGATCCCAGGACCCTGGGACCATGACCTGAGCCGAAGGCAGACGCTCAACGACTGAGCCACCCAGGCGCCCCTGGGAATACTTTTCTAATACTCCACTCCTCTTCCACCCTACCATTAATTAGGAGGCACTGTAAACTCTCCAGTAATAAAAGGATGTAAAATTTGAAATTGACAATGCTCTTCCAAATAGATTGCTGGTACATCATTACAGTGAAGGTGTTGTCAATCAAGTATCATAGATGAGGAAATGGAGACAATACAATGAAGCTTTTTTTTTTTTTACTAAATCTTCAATATCTGCTGTGTATTTCTCACTGAAGAGCATCTCAATTCAGATGCTAAATTTTCATTAAAAATATTTGATCTATACTTAGATTTCATAAAATTTACTATTTTTTAAAAATTATTTTATTTATTTGACAGAATGAGAGAGAGCACAAGCAGGGGGAGTGGGAGAGGGAGAAGCAGGCTCCCCACTGAGCAGGGAGCCCGATGCAGGGCTCGATCCCAGGGGGATCATGACCTGAGCCGAAAGCAGATGCTTAACGACTGAGCCACCCAGGCGCCCCTCATACAGGGCAGTTTTAGGCAAACATTCTTTTTAAGGAATTCCTTTGTGAGTATCCTAATTTGTGTTTCCACAAGATTTGTATTTATCTCTGCACTATACTTATATCTCGTATGGGTGTGAGGGTTTTTATATCGTTTTTTGAAATCAGACTCTGTGATGTTAAAAAAGATATCATCTTAGTCATCTTCATATTTCCAGTGCCTGGCATCATTCCTGACTAAAACAGGGGCTCGGGCAAGTTGTTACATTTAGTAAACAGGTTAGTACTGTAGTGAGTTTAATAGTGGCCTCCCAAGAGGATATGTCCAAGTCCTAATCCCTGGAACCTGTGAAGGTGACCTTATTTGGAATAAGGTTTTGGCAGATATAATTAAAGGATCTCAAGATGAGATCATCCTGGATTAGGATGGGCCCTAAATCCAATGATGGGTGTCCTTATAAGACACAGAAAAGGAGCTGTACAGAGATACACAGAAGAAAAAGCCACGTGAAGATGGTGGCTGAGATCGTAGGGCAGTCACAAACCAAGGCACACCACGGATTGCTGGCCGCCACCAAAAGCTTGGAGAGGGGACTGGAATGGAGTCCCTCTCAGAAATTCCAGAAGGAGCCAATTTTACCAACACCTTGATGTCAGACTTCTGGCCTCTAGATCTGTGAGAGAATTTGTTTTAAGCCACCACATTTGTGGCAATTCGTACAACCTTAGGGGGGAAAAAAGTCTGTATCACTGCCCCAGATGACAATCATGGCAAGAGGCAGAAAGTCTCAGAGGAGTGACTGAGCTGGTAAAGCACCTCCCTGGATTTTATTAATAACCAAACAGGGTTCTTGTGACTGGAATATATATAAAATGTCATGAGACTCTGAACATGATTTTAGAAAAGGAGAAGGGAGATGATATACTTCTGTAACAGAACTAAAGGTTTTTGATAGCCCGATGCAACATTTTACCTAATGATATAACACCAAAAGAACTCCATCAAATTAAATCTGGTAACCAAACAAGGGTACTTAGTATCACTATTATTAATATGGTCCCCAGGGGCGCCTGGGTGGCTTAGTTGTTAGGCGTCTGCCTTCGGCTCGAGTCATGATCCCAGGATCCTGGGATCGAGCCCCGTATCGGGCTCCCTGCTCTGTGGGGTGCCTGCTTCTCCCTCTCCCGCTCCCCCTGCTTGTGTTCCCTCTCTCCCTGTGTCTCTGTCAAATAAATAAATAAAATCTTAAAAAAAAAATATGGTCCCCAAATTTTTATCAATGCAATAATTCAAGAAATAAAAGTAGATTATCTATTAAAAAGAATTGAGTTTTAAAAACAAATTGAAGGGGCGCCTGGGTGGCTCAGATGGTTGAGCGTCTGCCTTCGGCTCAGGTCATGATCTCAGGGTCCTGGGATCGAGTCCCGCGTCGGGCTCCCTGCTCCTTGGGAGGCTGCTTCTCCCTCTGCCTCTCTCTCTCTGTCTCTAATGAATAAATAAATAAAATCTAAAAAAAAAAAAAAAACAAAAACAAATTGAAGACCAAATGAAGAAAAAACTACTGAAATACTAGCAAGATATTTGAGCTATTTAAATAAATTATCTGAAAGCTTTCCTGTTTGCCAATAGTAATCTGATGAAATATGATTAAATTCTATTCATATTGCAATAAATATATAAGGATCAAGGTATAACTTTGCTGAGAGAAGTGTGACATTTATAAGGACAAACTCAAAATGGTGTGGAGAGATTCAAAATAGAACTTGTTAAATGTGGTAAGGTAAGGGCAGGGTGGGGCATCTCAGCACTGGACAGTCTAGCGGGGTCCAATGTCAGGACAACGGACACAGGCTATGGCGGGGGGGTGGTAAACCACTTCACCTTTCCAGTCCATGGATGATGGGTGTTTCCTTTGAAGCAGTGATGCCAAGGAATAGAACAGGCAATACCACACAGATGAGCTGATTTATTAACAGAATCATCAGGAAAAGCAAGTTTCCAATATCAAGAGACTGTCCTGAGAAAGTCTTCTAAAACATTTGCTTCCCACCCCTTGCTTCACCATCTTCTTTTGTCACACAAATCCCTCATAAACCATTACTGCAAAACCCACCTACAAGATATGTGCCTTTAAGTTACTAATCTTCTATTTGCCTGTTTCCTCATTTATAAAACAATGGTGGTGATATTACTGTTACACAGACCATAAGGGAGGCATTCTTAGAATATATTTCAATTGCTGTTACTGTAACCTGATCACTAAGGGGTTTAATCAACAAATCATTTTATAGTTTTCTATTTGGATCTGTGATCAATTCTGAATTAACATATAAAGTGTGAGGTTTCAATTAGGGTTCATTTCATCTGCAAATGGATATCCAATCATTCTAGCACTAAATTGTTAAAGACTATCATTTTTTTTTTCAAGATTTTATTTATTTATTTGACGGAGATAGAGACAGTGAGAGACGGAACACAAGCAGGGGGAGTGCGAGAGGGAGAAGCAGGCTTCCCGCTGGGCGTGGAGCCCGATGCGGGGCTCGATCCCAGGACCCTGGGATCATGACCTGAGCCGAAGGCAGATGCTTAAGGACTGAGCCACAGGTGCCCCGACTATCATTTTGCCATTGAATTTCTTCAACTTTATCAAAAATCAATTGGCCATATTTGTGTCAATTTCTGGACACTTCTGTTCCACTAATCTATCAATCCCTTCACCAATACCATACTATCTTAATTCTTATAGCTTTATAGTAAATCTTTTTTTTTTTAAAGATTTTATTTATTTATTTATTTGAGACAGAGAGAATGAGAGAGAGAGAGAGCACATGAGAGGGGGGAGGGTCAGAGGCAGAAGCAGGCTCCCTGCCAAGCAGGGAGCCCGATGGGGGACTTGATCCAGGGACTCCAGGATCATGACCTGAGCCGAAGGCAGTCGCTTAACCAACTGAGCCACCCAGGCGCCCACTTTATAGTAAATCTTAAAACTGGGTACTATAATTCCTCAAACTTTGGTTTTTTTTTTAAGATTTTATTTACTTATTTGACAGAGAGATAGAGCGCACAAGTAGGCAGAGAGGCAGGCAGAGGGAGAGGGAGAAGCAGGCTCTGCGCTGAGCAGGGAGCCTGATGCAGGACTCGATCCCAGGACCCTGGGATCATGACCTGAGCCAAAGGCAGACGCTTAACCAACTGAGCCACCCAGACGCCCCAAACTTTATTCTTTTTCAAAACAGTTTTGGCAGGTGCCGCGCCTGGCTGGCTCAGTTGGTAGTGTATGATACTCGATCTCAGGGTCATCAGTTCCAGCCCCACAGGGGGCGTAAAGCTTACTTAAAATAGCTTTGGCTATTCAGTTCTATTTTCCATTATATACTATTTCTCTTTATCTCTGGCAATTTTCATTGTTCAGACGTCTACTTTGTCTGATACTAAGATGGTTACTTCAGATTTTTATTTACTATTCTATGTTACATCTTTTCTATCCCTTTAAATTTAAAACTATCTGTACAGACTATGGGGCACTTGGGTGGTCTCTCAAGCATCTGCCTTCGGCTCAGGTCATGATCCCAGGGTCCTGGGATTGAGATCCTCATCAGGCTCCCTGCTCATCGAGGAGTCTGCTTCTCCCTCTTCCTCTGCCCCCCTCCCCGACCTGTTCTCTCTCTCTAAAATAAATGAATAAAATCTTTTTTTTTATAGATTTTATTTATTTGGCAGAGCGAGACACAGCGAGAGCAGAAACACAAGCAGGGGGCAGAGAGAGAGGGAGAAACAGGCTTCCCGCTGAGCAGGATCTGGGATCATGACCTGAGCCGAAAGCAGACGCTTAATGACTGAGCTACCCAGGCACCCCATAAATGAATAAAATCTTAAAAACAAAACAAAACCCACCTATACAGACTTTCTTATAGACACTGAGTCTTTTTTTAATCCATTCTGACAATTTTGGTTGTTTAATTGGTTTGTTTATACCATTTATATTTCATGCCAAAAAGAATTAACACAGCGGGCCTGAACCTGCTAACCTCATCAAGGCCTGCTTGCAAGGCTGGTCCTTGGCTGGCATCTGAGAACTTGCCTGGTAAACAGTTGCCTACACGCATATAAAACTTGCCCTAAATGATAAGAGTGGCTCACTGCACCTAAACTGACAAACAACATGTATGCTGAGCACCGGCTTTCCTTCTGAACATCTGGAATTTCAGTGACTGCCACAAATAAAACGGGCACGATGTGTCTCCATGACTGACTCCCGAGTCACAAAAGTTGTTGCAACGTGTTGCTGGGGGAATTCAGTGCATCCTGTGTGACTTCACTAAGATGACTCTGGGAAGCTCAGGTCTGGTTTCTTCTAGATATCACCCCATGAACCTTTTTCCCTCTACTGATTCTGCTTTGCATCCTCATAATGTAATAAATCTTAGCCACAAGTACAATTATATCCTGAGTCCTATGAATCTTTCTGTGAAAAAGAATTTATTTTAACTTGGTAATAGAAATTTTAGTTAAATGTTTTACTTTAGCAAAACACACCTAAAATGAACTAACAGGGGGTGCCTAGGTGGCTTAGTGGGTTAAGCGTCTGCCTTGGGCTCAGGTCATGATCCTAGGGTTCTGGGATTGAGCCCCACATGGGGCTCTCTACTCAGTAGGGAGCCTGCTTCTCCCTCTCCCTCTGCCTTCCCCACCCTGCTTGTGCTCAATCTCTCAAAAATAAATAAAACCTTTAAAATAAATAAAATAAAATGAACTAACAGTAAAAAGAAAGCTTTAAATTGAGGCTTCACAATTTCATATAATCACAAAGACCAGTATTATGTTTCAATTTACAAATTGAATGTTGTAAAATCTTAACTTACCTTAAGGATTATAAATAAAGAAAAACAGATTAGAGGGGCACCTGGCTGGCTCAGTTGGAAAAGCACGTGATTCTTGATCTTGAGTTTGTGAGTGTGAGCCCCACGTTGGGTGTACAGATTACTTAAAAATAAAACTTAAAAAAAAAAAAAAAAGATTAGGATGAAAAGGAGCTCCTGGTTGGCTCAGTTGGCTGAGCGTCGGACTCTTGGTTTCTATTCGGGTCATGATGTCAGGGTTGTGGGATGGAGCCCTGCATCAGGCTCTGCACTCAGTGTGAAGATTCTCTCCCTCTCTCTCTGCCTCTGCTCCTCCCCCTGCTCATGTGCGCTCTCTCTCTCTCAAATAAATAAATAAAATCTTTTTTTAAAAAAAAAATTAGGATGGGGCGCCTGGGTGGCTCAGTTGTTAAGCGTCTGCCTTTGGCTCAGGTCATGATCTCAGGGTCTTGGGATCGAGCCCCCGCATCGGGCTCCCTGCTCCGCGGGAAGCCTGCTTCTTCCTCTCCCCTCCCCCTGCTTGTGTCTTTCTGTCAAATAAATAAATAAAATCTTTAAAAAAATAAAAAATAAAAAATAAAAATAAAAAAAAGATTAGGATGAAAAAAATCAAAATAAAAAAAATTATGAATCTAAGACCTTTATTTATTTATTTATTTATTTATTTTTTAAAGATTTTGTTTATTTATTTGAGACAGA
>NC_138374.1:34242030-34282036 GCF_054177405.1 Leptonychotes weddellii | reverse complement strand
TGGACTCCTGTCTCACATTGAGGTCTTTCAACCATTTGGAGTCTATTTTTGTGTGTGATGTAAGGAAATGGTCCAGTTTCATTCTTCTGCATGTGGCTATCCAATTTTCCCAACACCATTTGTTGAAGAGACTGTCTTTTTTAATGGATGCAGATTTTTAAAAGCCTAAGAATAGTATGTTTTTCCAGCCAAAGGACAGGAAAGGGGCAGCCTTACAAGACAGAAAACTTTTAGATAATAAACATCTTGTTCCAGCCAAACTCTATGTAAAAAAAGTGTGACACCACCCCTACCCATATTAGCAAAGGTCTATAGCAAGCCTAGACTTACACCCTCTTCTAGGCTGGGACATGGCACAGCTCACCCTCCTATCAAGGTGCTATCATTGAAGGTCCAGTGGGGAACCTGACAGCCACCACAGTCCACTAGCATAAAACATCCCTGCCATTCCCGATCTCCAGACTGTCAACAGAGGCCAAGTGGAGAACTTGGACTTCCACCCTATCGGGCAGTAATGATATCACCTTCCTTTCCCTTGCCAGTGTGGCATCAGAGAAGAACTCCTAAAAACAGAAGATTTAGGGGATGCCTGGGTGGCTCAGTCAGTTGAGCGTAGTAGGGCTCTTGATTTTGGCTCAGGCCATGATCTCAAGAGTCCTGGCATCAAGTCCTGGAATGGGCTCTGCGCTCAGTGGGGAATCTATCTACTTGAAGATTCTCTCTCCTTCTCTCTCTGCCCCTCCCCACTGCTCTCTCTCTCTCTAAAATAAATCCGGGCACCTGGGTGGCTCAGTCGGTTAAGCATCTGCCTTCGGTGCAGGTCATGATCCCAGGGTCCTGGGATCAAGTCCCAAATCGGGCTCCCTGCTGGGTGGGGAGTCTGCTTCTCCCTATACCCCACCTTCCTGCTCATGCTCTCTCTCTCTCTCAAGTAAATAAATAAAATCTTTAAATAAATAAAAACAAAAATAAATAAATAAATCTTAAACAAAAAACCAGAAGATTTATTAAGAGCTTGAGCCTCAAAAAGCTCAAAATGTCCAGGATCCAATTTTAACGAAATGTCATACTAAGAGCAATGAAATAGCCACTTGAATGAGAAAAGAAAACCACTATCAACCCCAATATCTGCAATACCTAACAAGGATTTTATTTTATTTTATTTTTTAAAGATTTTATTTATTTATTTGACAGAGAGAGATAGCGAGAGCAGGAACACAAGCAGGGGGAGTGGGAGAGGGAGAAGCAGGCTTCCCACAGAGCAGGGAGCCCGATGCGGGGCTCGATCCCAGGAGCCTGGGATCATGACTCGAGCTGAAGGCAGGCGCTTAACGACTGAGCCACCCAGGCGCCCCCAAATATGTGGAAATTTAAATTAAAAATATAATACCATTTATGATAGCTCACCAAAATTAAAATACTTAGGTATCTAACAAATGTTACATAACAATACATAGGTAGGACCAGTATGCTAAAAACTACAAAATACTTATGAAAGAAATCCAAAAAGATTTAAGTAAATGAACGACATACTATATTCAGAGATTGGAAGACTCAACAGAGTACAGATAGATGTCAATTCTCTCCCAAAATGATATATAGGTTTAACATATTTCCTATCAAAATCCCAGCAATATTTTTATAAGATATAGACATTCTAAAATGTATATGGAAAGGCAAAGGAACAATAACCAAATAATTCTGAAAAAGATGAATAAAGTTGAACTCATTACACACAAGTTTAGAAATCAGCATAAAGTTGCAATGAAGACAATTAAGTATTGATGAAAGGATACTCAGATAAATCAGTTGAACAGAGAAGAGTCCAGATCTAGACCCACACAGATATGGCCACTTGATGTCTTGCGACAGGGGCATCTGGCTGGCTCAGTAGGTACATCTAGCATGTCCCTCTTCATCTCAGGAGTCCTCAGTTCAAGCCCCACATTGGGTGTAGAGATCATTAAAATTAAATAAAAAGGGGTGCTTGGCTGGCTCAGTCAGTTAAGGTTAAGTGTCTGACTCTTGGTTTTGGCTTGGGTGATGATTTCAGGGTCCTGGGATGGAGCCCCACGTTGAGCTCCACACTCAGGTTGGAGTCCGCTTGGGATTCTCTCCCTCTCCCTCTGCCCCTCCCCCACAACACACGCTCAGTGTGCTCTTTCTAAAATAAATAAATCTTCTCAAAAAATAAATAAATAGGGGCGCCCCTGGGTGGCTCAGTCAGTTAAGTGTCTGCCTTCGGCTCAGGTCATGATTCTGGGATGGAGCCCCACACATCGTGCTCCCTGCTCAGGGGGGAGCCTGCTTCTCCCTCTCTGTCTGCTGCTCCCCCTGCTTGAGCTCTCTCTCTCAGATAAATAAAATCTTTATTTAGGGGCACCTGGGTGGCTTAGCCGGTTAAGCGACTGCCTTCGGCTCAGGTCATGATCTCAGGGTCCTGGGATCGAGCCCTGCATCCGGCTCCCTGCTCGGTGGGAGTCTTGCTTCTCCCTCTCCCACTCCCCTTGCTTGTTTCCCTCTCTCACTGTCTTTCTCTGTCAAATAAATAAAATCTTAAAAAAAAAATCTTCATTTAAAAAATAAATAATTTTTTAAAATAATGATTTCTTACAATGGAGCAAAGGCAATTTAGTAGAGGAAGTAGTCTTCAACAAATGGTGCTGGAACAGTTGTATATCCATTTTTCTGCCTATCTCTGGATATAAAGGGAAAAAAGATGTGGTGCCTAGCTGGCTCAGTCAGTAAAGCATGTGACTCTTGATCTTGGGGCCGTGAGTTCAAGTGAGTTCAAGGCCCACACGTGGCATAGAGTTTACTTAAATTTTTTTTAAAAGTACTTTTTTAATTAAAAAAAGAGAAAATAAATAAATTTAAAAATTTTTTAAAAGAGAAACTTGATCTAAATCTCATACCTCATTAAAAAAAACTCAAAATGAAATTTATATGTAAAATGGAAAATTGTAACACTTTTAAAAGAAAATATAGGTGGAAAATCTTCAAGACCTAGTGCTATGTTAACAGTTAGAATACTAAAAGCAAGGGCGCCTGGGTGGCTCAGTTGGTTAAGCGACTGCCTTCGGCTCAGGTCATGATCCTGGAGTCCCGGGATTGAGTCCTGCATCGGGCTCCCTGCTCGGCAGGGAGCCTGCTTCTCCCTCTGACCCTCCCCCCTCTCATGTGCTCTCTGTCTCTCTCATTCTCTCTGTCTCAAAAAAAAAAAAAAAAATACTAAAAGCAAGATCCATAAAAGAAAAAGTTGAGAATCTTGACTTCATCAAAATTAAAATCTTTTTTGCTCTGCAGCACTGTTAGGAGAAGATAAACTACAAATTGAAAGAAAATTTTGTAAATCACGCATTTGAACCTGTATTTAGTGATCTATTGATTTATTTATTTATAAAGATTTATTTATTTGAGAGAGCAGGAGCAGAGTGAAGAGGCAGAGGGAGAGGGAGAAGCAGGCTCCCCGCTGAGCAGGGAGCCTGATGGGGGGTTTGATCCCAGGACTCTGGGATCATGACCTGAGCTGAAGGCAGATGCTTAACCAACTGGAACCACCTGGTGCCCCTGGACCTATATTAAGATAGAATAAGGACTGTCAAAACTCAACAGAAAGGAAACAGCTCAATTTTTAAAATGGGAAAAACACTTGTCCAGATATTTACAAAGGGATATAAGGATGACAAATAAGCTCATGAAAAGATAATCAACATTATTAGCTATTAGAGACATGCAAATTAAAGTCATAATAATATATGGCCATATACTCCATTAAGATGGCTAAAAAATATTTTAAGTTTTTAAAATTGACAATATCAAGTACTAGTGAAGATGTAAAGCAACTGGAACTCTCATGCATTGCTAATGGGAATGCAAAATGGTACAGACACTCTGGAAAAGTTTGGTAATTGCTTACAAAATTAAATATTTACTCACTCTCTAATCTAGCAATCCCACTGGCTTTAGGAGGTAAACTGGCACAACTGTTTTCCAAAGTATCTTTACGTGATGAAGTTAAATGTGGGCAAATCCTATAACCCAAGAATTCCACTGTAGGTATAATCTAAAGTAAGTCTGGCACATCTAACATAGTTTTGGAACATAGGTGAGGTTTGGTGGGGTGAGCTCCAGAGCTGAGGACCAAGAAAGAATTCTTGAGATAAGGGAAGTTCTAAAGGATCTTCATATGCTAAAGAACACAGGATACCAGCGACCTCGCTATTTTCAAACCAAGATTGTTTTTCCCTCTAGCAAGTCATTAACATTAAAAGAGTTGGGAGCTTCCTGGAGGAAGGTTATACTCTGCCTGTCTTAAGTATTTGTCAATGGGCTGCAGGTTATATGGACATTTAATTTTATCTACATTTCCTTCTGCCTTTGTTCCCACATCACTGGTGCCCCAGAAGTCACGTGCTGGTTCAAAGCACCACTGTTTATAGTAACCCAAACTGGAAACAACCTATATGTCCTTTAACAGAATAGTGGAGTGTTGCTTGCTTATTAAATGGAATACTGTAAAACAGCAAAAAATATTATAGCTTTATGCTTGGTCTTAGAATAATCCTGTGAAGACAACAGACAAGGCTAATTAACAAAAGAAAGGCACTGAAGAAAACAGTGTTTTATAATATATTATAATATATATATATATACATATATATATATACAGCAGGAAGCAGCAAAGCCTGACCAAGAGGCAAAGGAAATCAATGAGGAAATATTTCAGACTGAAGTGTTCAAATTTAGTGAAGCAGATAAAGGAAGACCACAGAGAGGAAATGCAGATAGAAGAGGAAGAAGTAAAATTTCTGGAGAAGAAAAGTTCAAAGGCTTGAAAATATTTCCTCAGGGAGGCAGGAAATGGGGCTATAGAGAGAAGAAAGTTTTTGAGTAATAAAGCCTTGTGCAAGTTTGTGACTCTTGAATATGTGAAAGTACTGCCTTTAATTAATTAAGAGCCTCCACCCTCCCCACCCCCCGCCACGTCTCACTACCCTTAAAGGTGTCCCTCAGGCTGGCGCAGACGTCGCAGACCTGCAGGTCCTGGGATGCCCACCGTCTAGGACTCCCCCGACATCCCTGGCCTAAGGAAGGGATTCCTCAAACTCGGTCCCTCTGGATCCCCTTGTCTTCATCTCCCCAGATGGACTAGCGATTCCCTCACTTGGCTCCCTCTACAACGAAACCCCACCGCCCAACATACACTCCAAATCTCAGTCCCGCTGTCCCCACCCCCAGAGGGCCAAGTTCCCGGTCGGTCCCAATTGTGCGGCCCTCAGCCTCAGACCCGCCGCCCGTCCCGCCCCTCACCTCGGGCTCCGAGTCTCCACGCTCCTGCTCTTCACATCCGGCACCTCGATCGTCCTTCTGAGCACCCAGAGGAGGGTGGAACGCGGGGAACTTGGCAGTTGTAGGGGAGGCCGTTAAGGCTTATTTGCCATCACCATGGAAACCCCTGGCAGCGCGCCCTGGGCGGGGCCTCCGAGGGGCGGGGTCTGGTGCGCGGCAGGCCCGAGTGCACAACTCCCGCCCGTCGGGCGTACGCGGCGTTAACCTCAGCCCCGCTGCTCGGGGTTTGCCCGATTCCCGCTCGGCCCTGCACCCCAGCACCCAGGAGCAACAGCCCCAGGAGCGACAGACCCGGGAGCCCGCGCCCCCGCCGTCATCACTAGCCTGTTTCCCCGCGGAACCCCACCTTCTCCAGGAAGACGGGGCTGGAAGGACGCATGGAGTGCGGCGGGGCGGACCCTCAGTGACCCGCTCGGGTGGCGAGGCGGCGAGGGCACCATTGTGACGCGCCCGGCTCCGAGCGGAAATTGGTCAGCCAAGCGTGTGGGGGAGCCGGGGCCCGCGGAGGGGGGCCGGAGGGGAGCGGTGCGGCAGAGCGTTCCTGAGCCCCTGAAGGGGCAGACTGAAAAGCACCCCAAACATTGAGCCCAAAAGACGCCTAGATCGAAGACCACCGTGAGAGGAGAAAAAGGGAGTCATTTCCTGCCGAGGGAGAAAGGGAACCGAGAACAGCGGAGACATAAAGGCGGCTCCAAGGGCAGAGTTTGAGGAGCGGGCGCAGGCTGTGCTCCCAGCTCTTGGGTCGCTACTCCGCGTTGTCGCGTAGCTTCACCTGGCTCCCGGTTCCCCCGGAGGGCAGGGCTTTGGCCTCAGGCCTGGTTCTGGGAGACGAAGTGCCGGGGCCGAGATGTTCATTGCGGGAGAAACGCGCCAGTTCGATGTCATTTGAGTTCCTGCTACATCCAGGCCACCCGTGTTTTTTGCTCGAAATGAGACAGACTGAACTTGTCAGCCCTTGGTGAGGAGTTGTTTGTTAAGCACATGTACACATTTGGAATTAGCAGTATCGGGGACCAAAGTTGTCATTTCTGTACCAAAAGCTGCTAAGCAGTCTTCTGTTGCTTTCTGTCTTAATTACGATCAGGTGCAGCACTAAGAAAAGCAGCTCTGAGAGCCACGGTTGGTAGCCGGCCTGGATGCCCTCCCTGATGAACGTAAGCAATGTCCCATTCCTCCTGCTTTCTAGATAAAAATTAAGCTAGTCCCTGAATTGCCCCTGCTTTCTGACAGCACCAGAACAGAACCTGTTTCCTTGGACCCTCCCCCAAATCACCTAACAGAAGCCCATATACTATAATGAACCCTCTTTAACACCCCCGTCCTGAGACTCCCCATGGTTTGAGGTCTCCCTCAGTACAGCCGCTAATAACCCTTCATTGTTTGACCGTAACTATGTCTGGGTAGTCTTTGGTGGGCATCACCAGTATGAATAAACACTATTTCAGAATTATAAGTAAGCATACACACAAAAATAAAACCTTACAGTCTATACCAAGAAATAAAAACATTAACGTGAATGGTAAAATGGGGCGAGATCTTGGTATATAAAAAGCTTGCATGCTAAATGCAATGTGGCATATGTGTTGGGTCCTAGAACAGTAGAAAGACATTAATGGTAAAATTAGGGCGCCTGGGTGGCTCAGATGGTTAAGCGTCTGCTTTCGGCTCAGGTCATGATCCCAGGGTCCTGGGATCGAGTCCCACATCGGGCTCCCGGCTCAGCGGGGAGCCTGTTTCTCCCTCTGACCCTCGCCCCTCTCATGCTGTTTCTCGCTCGCTCTCTAAAAAATAAAATCTTTAAAAAAAAAAAAAAAAGACATTAATGGTAAAATCAGATTAAAGTCTATAGTTTAAGAGTATTCTACCAATGTGAATTTAATTTTTTTTTTTTAAAGATTTTATTTATTTGAGAGATTGAGAGCATGCACAAGCAGGGGCAGGGGTAAAGGGAGAGGGAGAAACAGACTCCCTGCTGAACAGGGAGGCCATGCAAGACTCAATCCCAGGACCCTGGGATCATGATCTGAACCAAAGGCAGACACTTAAACGACTGAGCCACCCAGGTACCCCCAATGTGAATTTCTTAGTTTTGACAAATGTGCCATGGTTATATCAGACATTAAATATAGGAAAAACAGTAAAGGGTATGCAGGTATTCCCTGTACTATCTTTGCAACTTCTCTGTAGATTTAAAATGATCCCAAAATAAAAATTTTATTTAAAAAAAAAACTATGAATTGGGGCACCTGGGTGGCTCGGGCAGCTAAGCCTATGGTTAAGCGTCCAACTCATGGTTTTGGCTCAGGTCATGATCTCAGGGTCCTGGGATCCAGCCCAGAGTTGGGCTCCACGCTCAGCCAGGAGTTGGCTTGAGGATTCTCTCTCCCTCCCCCTCAGTTCTTCACTTGAGCCTGTGCTCTCTCTCTCTCTCACATAAATAAATCTTAAAAAAAAAATTATGAACAATTATCCTTTTTGCATTGGAGTGGTAGTGATGGGTGTTATATCTTGAGTGACCCCGGTATGAGGGGCAAATACAGTCACAACAACAGCTCTTCTGTCTCAGTTCTAGCTTTTGGTTCTTCCACCCCAACATGACAGGGTTTCTTCCTGGGTCCCCGCACACCCCTCTGTCATGTAGCCATCAGTCACTAAAAGTGACTACACCTGGTCAAGGTACTGCCCCACTACTTTATTGTTACAGGGAAGTAAGTCAGTCCAGGATTTCAGACTGCTTTCAGAGTGGAAATAAGCTGTAAGTGGTTAAGAACCACAAACGTACAGAAGTTTTTTCAAGGCAGCATTGTCAAATTAAAGAAGGAGGAAACTACCTCTTTTACTCTGCAAACACATTAACATATCCCCTGAGCTTTCCTTGGGGAGGTGTTATATGCAGCCCCCAGCCTTCACCCCAGGCACAGGAGTTTATTGACTCTGTAATGGAAGGCATATGGCTATGATACACCAACAAAACATAGAAAATAGGATACCAAAACTGAACACTGATAGTCACTGGGGAAATAGGTAGAACAGCCTGGCTTTTTGTGATAACTGAATAGAAATTTTCATTCAAGGGTGCCTGGGTGGCACAGTTGTTTAAGCATGGGACTCTTGGTTTTGGCTCAGGTCTGGATCTCAGGGTCCTAACATCAAGCCCCTCGCTCAGCACAGAGTCTGCTAAAGTTTCTCTCTCCCTATCCCTCTGCCCCTCGTCGCCTCGTGCTTTCTCTCTCTCAAATAAATCTTGAAAAAAAAAGGAGAGGGAGTTTCATTCAGGGACTCCTCCTGTAGTAAAAGAAAGATAGATGTAAATATTAAGGGCATAAGATGTAAATATTAAAACAATTGGGGGGTGGTTTCCTGGGTGGCTTAGTCGGTTAAATGTCTGCCTTCAGCTCAGGTCATGATTTCTGGATCCTGGGATGAGCCCTGCATCAAGCTCCCTGCTCAGCGGGGAGTCTGCTTCTCCTCCCCCTCCCTCTGTGCTCTCCCTCTCTTGCTCTCTCTCACTCTCTCAAATAAATAAAATCTTTAAAAAAAATTTTTTTTAAAACAATTGGGACCCTAGGGAGGAGTTTATCTTCTGGAATCTGGTGATTTTCACTATGTTTGAGTGGAGGCTATCTCTATAGTAGTGCTGTCCAGTAGAAATAGAATGTGAGCCATATATGTAATTTAAAATTTTTCTAGGAGCCACATTTACAAAAGTAGGAAGAAATAGGTTAAATTAATTTTATGTTTTTACATATCCAAAATATTGATATGTAATCAATATATAAAATTATCAATGAAACAGTTTATATTATTTTTTACTGGATTAAATCTTTGAAAGCTGGTGTGTATTTTCTACTGAACAGCACATCTGAATACAGATGTTAAATTTTTATTGGGAATAACTAAAGTATATATATATTTTTTTTTTTTTTAAAGATTTTTTATTTATTTGAGAGAGAGAGAATGAGAGAGAGCACATGAGTGGGGAGGGGCAGAGGGAGAAGCAGACTCCCCGCCCAGCAGGGAGCCCGATGCGGGACTCGATCCAGGGACTCCAGGATCATGACCTGAGCCGAACGCAGTCGCTTAACCAACTGAGCCACCCAGGCGCCCCTAAAGTGTATTTATATTTTGTAAAATTTACAGTTAAAAAAGTAGATTCACATATCCATGTTGTTCCAAACATAGTTAAAAGTTTTCCAGTAACTGAATTATCAGTATTTAAATTTAAATTAAGGCAAGCATGTGAAGAAATTGGAACTCTTTTTTTTTTTTAAGATTTTATTTATTTATTTGACAGAGAGAGACACAGTGAAAGAGGGAACACAAGCAGGGGGAGTGGGAAAGGGAGAAGCAGGCTCTCCGCTGAGCAGGGAGCCCGATGCTGGGCTCGATCTCAGACCCTGGGATCATGACCTGAGCCGAAGGCAGACGCTTAATGACTGAGCCACTCAGGCGCCCCAGAAGTTGGAACTCTTGTGTGTTGCTGGCAGGAATGCAAGATGGTGCAGCCACTATGGAAAACAGTATGGTAAATACTCAATAAAAAAGAATTACCATATGATCCAGCAATTACATTTCTGGATATACTCAAAATAATTGAAAGTAAGGTCTGAAAGCTATCTGTACACCAATGTTCATAGCCGCATTTTTTACAATAGTCAAAAGGTGGAAGCAACCTAGTTCACTGAGAAGGAAGAGAAGGAAATTGTGGCGCGCCTGGGTGGCTCCGTCAGCTAAGAGTCCAACTCTTGATTTTGGCTCAGGTCATGATCTCAGGGTCCTGAGATTGAGCCCTGCATCCAGGCTCAGCGGATTCTCTCTGTCTTCCTCCCTCTGCCCCCTCCCCTGCTTGTGCTCGCCCTTAAAAAAAAAAAAAAAAAAAGAGAGAAGGAAATTTCAAGACATGCTACTACATGGATGAAACGAGGACATCATGCTGAATGAAATAAGCCAGTCACAAAAAGACAAATACTACATGATTCCACATACATGAGGTATCAAAAGTACTGAGATTCATAGCGCCAGAAAGAAGACTGGTGATGTTGCCAGGGACTGTGGGGAGGCAGGAAATGGGGAATTGTTTAATATGTATAGAGTTTCAGGGGCGCCTGGGTGGCTCAGTCGTTAAGCCTGAGCCCCACATCGGGCTCCTTGCTTGGTGGGAAGCCTGCTTCTCCCTCTCCCACTCCCCCTGCATGTGTCCCCTCGCTGTGTCTCTCTGTGTCAAATAAATAAATAAGATCTTTTAAAAAAAAATACAGAGTTTCAGGCTTTCAAGACAAAAAGACTGTGGAGATCGCATGAACAACATTGCATGTACTTAACACTACTGATTTTATTTTTTTTAATGTTTTTATTTTTTAAAGATTTTATTCATTTATTTGACAGAGAGAGAGAGTACAAGCAGGGGGAGCAGAAGGGAGAGGGAGAAGTAGGCTCCCGCTGAGCAGAGAGCTGGACTCATGGTTCAATCCCAGGACCCTGGGACCATAGAGCTGAGCTGAAGGCAGACGCCCAACTGACTGGGCCACCCAGGTGCCCCAACACTACTGATTTTAGAAAATGGTTAAGATGGTCAACTTTATGTTGTATATTTTACTACAATTAAAATAAAAAGTCAGGGGTGCCTGGGTGGCTCATTCATTTAAGTGTCCAACTCTTGATTTCAGCCCAGATCATGATCTCAGGGTCTTGAGATTAAGGGTTGTAAGATTGAGCCGCACATTGGGCTCTGCACTGAGCGCGGAGTCAGTTCGGGATTCTCTCTCCCTCTGCTCTTCCCCCGCCATATCCCCCCCACCCCCAGTAAGTAAATAAATTATTATTTTTTTAAAGTCAGGGGCACCTGGCTGCCTCAGTCGGTAGAGCATGTGACTTTTGATCTTGGGGTCATAAGTTTAAGCCTCACATTGGGTGTAGAGATTGCTTTAAAAAATAAAAAAAGTTATTAAAAAGTCAGGTCCTCTGTCCCACTAGCCACATTTCAAGTGCTCAACAGCCCTGTGTGGCCAAATGGACCCCTTATCACACAGTGCAGCTTTAGACTAAGAAAGGAGGAACTGAAATGCCACTATCTTCAACTGTCACTTTGAAAGGGCTTCTCTGGCTTTGTCTCTGCTCTAAGCCACCAGCTTTCTTCACTCTGCCAGGAGGGCTAGAACCTGTTACCTAAGTCTTGCCCCTTGGAAGTACTCATACTAATGACTTCAGAATAAGGTTTGGCTTCCCTTTTTTTTTTTTTTTTTTTTAAAGATTTTATTTATTTGACAGAGACACAGTGAGAGAGGGAACACAAGCAGGGGGAGTGGGAGAGGGAGAAGCAGGCTTCCCACTGAGCAGGGAGCCCGATGCGGGGCTCGATCCCAGGACTCTGGGATCATGACCTGAGCAGAAGGCAGACGCTTAACGACTGAGCCACCCAGGTGCCCCAAGCTTCGGCTTCCTTTAGGGAGTTTCACTTGAATACAGAGGGCTGGGCAGCCTTCAAATTGTTAGCCATCTACTTTGACTCTGTGTAATATTCTCAAAGGGAGGCACAAGAGACTTCCTCTAACTCCAGTTGTCACCCCGTGAAAGTTTATTCCAAAATGGATTGTTTAACATTGAAATCACTGTGATCCAATGAATAATATTTGAAAGCAATTTTTATACAGTCTTACTTGTGAATAGCACAGAGATTTGACAGGGACAGAAAGAAGAGTGAAGGAGCTGTATGAGGCATCATCAAGGTTTGCTCTTGACTTTCCCTCTAGGGCTTAACTGCGATTTACTTTTATTTACAGTTCTTAGTACACTTTAGATTTCCTATCAGGTGCTCAATATATATTTTAGACAAAGATTAGAATTTTTTTATTTTTAAGTTTGTTTGTTTTTTGAGAGAGAGCGTGAGCGGAGCTGGGGTAGGGGGGGAGATGCAGAGAGAGAAAAGGGAGAGAATCTTAAGCAGGCTCTGTGCCCAGCATGGAGCTGGATGCAGGGCTCAATCTCATGACACTGAGATCATGACCTGAGCTGAATGGACACTTAACTGACTGAGCCACCCAAGCGCCCCTAGAGTTGTTTTTATAGTAATCATTGTATTTTATTAGTGTGATTTAATTTTTTCTATTCTCAAGGTCTTTTTAGTTAACTTTTGGCTCCTGAGAATTTGTATTCTTTTCTGAGAAGGCATAATATATAATAAGCCTGATAAGACACACATGATGCCTTCTCAGAAAAGAATGAAAATCCCTTGGCTTGGTGGTAAGCTCTCTAAATGCAAAGACGTAACAATTTAATTCTCTTTGTCTTCCATACCATTAAGCATAGGGCTCAAATAAGTTCTCAGTAAGTATTTGCTGATGGCCAGAAATGCTTTTTCTATAGGTGTTAATTTGTTTTTAAGTGGCATTATCCAGTTTTATTTAATAAGGGTTAAATGTCTTTGTTGCTCACCAGTAATCAAGGGCAGGCACCAAGTTTAGCTTAGTCACTGAGTATCCAGGACAGCTGGAATGGTCTCCTGCCTGAAGGAAGGACTCAAGTAGTATTGAATAGATAAGTAAATGAAAGCTAGCTACTTTTTAAAGTGAACTGCTTTAAAATGAGTAGACGTGGCGCCTGGCTGGCTCAAGTCAGTAGAGCATGCGACTCTTGATCTTGGGGTTGGGAGTTCAAACCCCACATTGGGCGGAGAGATTACTAAAAAAAAAAAAACCACCAAAAAGACACATCCACACAAACAAAAAAAGAAAACAAAAAATAAAGTTGTACCTTATGGGGCGCCTGGTTGACTCAGTCGGTAGAGCATGTGACTCTTGATCTCTGGGTTGTAAATTTAAGCCCCACATTGGGTGTAGAGATTACTTAAAAATAAAATCTTTTAAAAAAAATAATAATAAAATGAGTAGGTAATTGTATTTCTTAATCCTTAAGAAGAACTCTCACGTATTTTAAGCGTTAAAAAATACAGCAAAAGTTAGGTTTTTGACATCCTCTCAGATTTTATAAACATAAAGCCACATTTAAAGGGCACAATTGCCTGAATACATTCAGCACCAGGAAGAGTCATGCTCACAGGAGCTCAGCCATAGAAATGGAGGTCTCCGTCAGTTGTGGTGAAGACGAATGAAAACCAACTTTGTGACTCTTAAGTCAGCCAACATCCTAATAGGAAATGAAGAGTTTATAGTTCACATTTTCAGGAAATGCCAAAATGTTTTTCATTGCATTTATAGATTTCAGTAGATGTATTTATAGATTCAATATTCATGTCTGCATTGTAGATGGAGTCAGGTTACCCTCTCACTTAGGAGATAATAGGAAGGTCTTTACCAATGTTAACTTGTTGGTTGTCAATTAGCAGGACTCAGACTGGCCAGGACAGAAGAGAGTCACTTACTGTGATACACATCTGTTATTTAGTGATTTTTGGCCTGAAGAGCTAGCAGTGAAGTTTATATTTTATGCATTTACAGTTGATTCACTGTTGTAACTAAAATTGGAACCATGTTGTTAGGGGACTGACATGTAACTAAACCATGGTGAGTGTAATTTGTGTATAAGGGAACCCTTCAAAGTGAGGTCTGGCTATGTCCAGGTACAATCTAGTAGAGAGTTTAGGAGGAACATAGACTTGAGGTTTTGATAGACTGGTTTAAATTCAGGATAACCACTGTCAACCTTTTAAAAGAAAAAGGTAAGCAATTCGGCCGGTAAAATCAAGTTTATTTGGGAATGGCAGAAGAATGGCAATTTGGGACAAGCACACTATGGCAAACCATAGGCAAGTACAGAGAACAATGGAGGAGAGCATCCTTTTATAGTGGAAAGAAGGAAGTTGGGAGGAGGTTTATTGAACAAAAGTCCATTGGAGGAAAATGAGAGTTCATTGGCTGCAGGCAAAGCGGTGGTGGCCTTTCATTGGTTGTTGAGTTGAAAGGAAATCTTCCTTCCTGCTGGGTTTTGCAAGCTGTGTGAGCCCTCCTTCATGGCTTCCTGACTAATTCTGAGTTAGGTTTCCTTAACACGTTTTCACATCTTAGACAAGTCCCTCACCTGTCAAACTAAGGTAAAACTATCCCATGTCTCAGGTTACTGTGAGAAGTAGTGATCCCATCAAGATCTTGTTTCACACAGCACTGGGCAGATGCCTGCCAGGCTTGGGAGCAGTAGTAGTAGCAGAAATAGAACCGAAATTTTCCATCGACAATTCCAAAATTACTTTTACATTCTTATTGTATTTAAACAGGGAGATAAAATACTTTATGGAAGCATATCTATTCACCCTTCTTGCAGTCTGAAACCTCTTAAGACTACTTAAGGTGTCCAGTTTTGAGGGGGTGGGGAAGGAAGTTACAATGTCTAGAGGAAGGTACCAGGGAGAAGGTGGAATTGGGGTGTTAGGTGAGGAAAGGGATGGGGTTTTGTGCAATGATCTGTGTTTCTCTGAGTCACATGTACATGGTATCTTTATTATTTGGTTTGCAAGAATCTCCAGAACATTAGCCAGTTTGTTAACAAGTACAAGAATAGGGGCGCCTGGGTGGCTTAGTCGGTTGAGCATCCGACTCTTGATTTTACCTCAGGTCATGATCTCAGGGTCCTGGGATCAAGCCCCTCGTTGGTGGGGGGGGGCCTGCACTCAGTGGGGAGTCGGCTTGAGAATTTTCTCCCTCTCCCTCTGCCCCGCCTCCTGCTTGCACTCTCTAAAATAAATAAATCTTAAAAAACAAAAACAAGTGCAAGAATAAATACATTCCAGGGTCCCCTGGCTGGCTCAGTCAGTAGAGCATGGGACCCTTAATCTCAGAGTCATGAGTTCTAGCCCCATGTTGGGTGTAAGGATTACTTTAAAAAAAAGAGAGAGAGAATAAATACATTCCAGTAACAAGTAACATATTATCTTTTTGATATCTGTAATTTTTTCTATACCACTGTTTTTTTTTTTTTTTTAAAGATTATTTATTTATTTATATTTGACAGAGAGAGAGACAGCTAGCTAGAGAGGGAACACAAGCAGGGGGAGTGGGAGAGGGAGAAGCAGGCCCCCTGCTGAGCAGGGAGCCCGATGCGAGGCTCAATCCCAGGACCCCAAGATCACGACCCGAGCCGAAGGCAGCCACTTAACCAACTGAGCTACCCAGGCGCCCCATCACTGTTCTTTTCTAAGAGTGTATATATGGAAGTATATATATATAATGGTTGGTGAGTCATAGGCATTAAGGATAACAAGGTAAATGACTCATAGTCTTTATTAATATTTTATTCCTAGTGCCTATAAAATGGTCATTGAGGAAGCATAAGAACTTTCTCTCTGATGAGAGGATTGTTCCTCAGATTCTGGTGGTAGTCAATGAAATTAACATTGATATTAGGCAGTTAAGACCTGTAAAAGCAAAGAGAGACAACTTGTTTCAGGAGGGCACCCAGATGACCTACAAGTGAAATTGCTACAACGAAGCCCCTATGTTTGGAGTGTGATGCTTGCTCAGCGCTTTGAGATGATCTCTGATGCTTGCAACCTTGACAAAATATAGACTTTGGTTAAGAAAGGCCTGAGAGTTCTCCCTACTACCTTTTTTTTTTTGTAACTGAAATGTGGCCTCAAGTGTTTTTGGGTCCATGCATTTTCCCATTGACATAGGAAAAAATACACAAGAAAGGTCTTTCCTGGCACCAAGGAACAAAGCCCACTGAATTTGGGAAACGTAACTCTTGATCAGTGATGCTTTTATTTTATTTATTTATTTATTTATTTTTGATCAGTGATGCTTTTAGAGACAGATCTTGACCAAAAGGGAGAAATGTGAAAATTAATAAAGGAAACCTGAACTAAAATTGGAATTGGGAAGACTTCTAGAGGAAGCTCTCATCCCCTACCACTAGTCAGTTATCCCAAACAGGAAGAGAGGTGCCTTGCATATCCAACTGGAAGGTGTCACTACTTTACTACCCTCCAAGGAGCAAGGAAAATGTTCTTCTGCCCAGCAACAAGCCCAACCAATGGAAAACGCTACAGCTCAGCCAATGAAAAGCCATTGTCACCCTGAACTCTTACTTTCCTCCAATGAACTTTCATTCTTCCTTTGCCAGTGACTTCCTTGCCCAACCCTCCTTTCTATAACAGCCTTCCATTTTGTAGAACTCCTTGGAGTATCTCTCTGCTTGATGAGATACTGCTTGATTCATGAATGACTTAATAAAGCCAATTTAATCTTCAGATTTACTTTTTGTTTTTTTAACAGGAGAAACCATGAAGAAAGGACAAAGGGCAGGAATAATTGCAGTAGGTGGTTATCCCAATATTCAGAAGAGGGGGAGCATGAAGGAAGCCTTGTTAACACTTTTAGGTACATCCTTGTAGAAATTTTTAATGTATGTAGATATATATTGCACATTTGATGTAAATACCAAAATACATCATTTTAGGAAAATGTACACAAGACCACTCTTTTTAAAAAAAAAAAAGATTTCTGCTAGGAGCGCCTGGGTGGCTCAGTTGGTTAAGCGTCTAACTCTTGATTTCGGCTCAGGTCATTATCTCAGGGTCGTGAGATTGAGGCCTGTGTCAGGGGCTCTGTACCGGGCATGCCACATGTCAGGAAAGCAGCAGAGTTAACTGCTTGTCAGATCAGGTGATTTATCTTTCCCAGTATATTAAGCAGGAGGGCACTAAGAACTCAGCCATGTCATTAAGTACCCATCTATTGTACTATAGCACAAGTAAAAATTTTGAGTGGCCTTCCATATCTATCAAGGTTCACAAAGAGAGGAACAGTACCAACAGGTAATGTGTATATATAATTTGTTACAGGGATTTGATACAGTACTCCCCATTGACTTTCCGGGGATTAAATATTTCATCATTCAAAAACTGTATTACAGTACTTGCTTTTTAAAGAGTTGAAAAGCACCTCATGGGGTGCCTGGGTGGCTCAGTCAGTTAAGTGTCTGCCTTTGGTTCAGGTCGTGATCCCAGGGTCCTGGGTCGGGGCTCCCTGCTCAGTGGGGAGTCTGCTTCTCCCTCTGCCCCTGCCCCTGCTCATGCTCTCTCTCACACACTCTCTCTCAAATTAAAAAAAAAAAAAACTTTTTTTTTTAAAGATTTTATTTATTTGACAGAGAGAGAGATAGCAAGAGCAGGAACACAAGCAAGGGGAGTGGGAGAGGGAGAAGCAGGCTTCCCGCGGAGCAGGGAGCCTGATGCGGGGCTAGATTCCAGGAGCCTGGGATCATGACCTGAGCCGAAGGCAGACGCTTAACGACTGAGCAACCCAGACGCCCCCTCAAATTAAAAAAAATCTTAAAAAAAGAAAAATAAAGAATTGAAAAGCACCTCAGAGCACTGGTTTATCTGTAATATTTTGTCCCCAAACAATGAAATAGTCAATGTATCAAAATGTCAACATTTCTTACATTTAT
The DNA here is from genome assembly GCF_054177405.1 of Leptonychotes weddellii. Classification (NCBI taxonomy): domain Eukaryota; kingdom Metazoa; phylum Chordata; class Mammalia; order Carnivora; family Phocidae; genus Leptonychotes; species Leptonychotes weddellii. The sequence continues at coordinate 34,264,285 of NC_138374.1, read as the reverse complement.
AGTATCTGTAATTTTCTGCACATTTTAAATATTCCGTTTTTTTTTTAATGGAAGTTACTGAGAAAAAGAGGCAGAGAAGAGCTGCAAGCTGCCCTGCCTCTGGCACATCTTTTTTTCTTTCCACTCTTTATTGAGATATAATTGACATCTTATGGTCAATCTTGATGTACATCCTGATCCAAATGAAGTTTTCTGACTCTCCTGAGCCCCACAGAAATGAAGGTATCTAACTGTACATAGTTTTGTTTATAAGCATCTTTCATACATAGTTTATAATCAAGCTAAAAGCTCAGAGTGAAAACAGAGAGACCTTAGCTCACTAATGTCCAAGCCAAGGCTTTTTCCTTGCTTGCCCTGATGAGGAAATGGTCAAGGGATTGCCCAGTATCACCCAGTCCACCTGCAGTCTTCTGCTAGGCAAAAAAACCATTTAAGCAAGTAACTATTAAGCTCAGAGAGGTGCCATAATTCCTCTTTGACTTTTTAATACAAAGTGCGGTTTGAAATAACTGCAAAGTAATCCCTGAAGGAACTGAATCCAAGGGTCCAGCCTCCTGGAGTGATGACTTACTTCTTGAAGCATTCATGCTGCTTCAAAGGTGCATTTTTATTTTTCTTTTATTGGGGCGCCTGGGTGGCTCAGATGGTTAAGCATCTGCCTTCGGCTCAGGTCATGATCCCAGGGTCCTGGGATTGAGCCCCGCGTCAGGCTCCCTGCTTAGCAGGGAGCCTGCTCCCCCTGCTCATGTTCTCTCTCTCTGTATCTCTGTGTCTTGAATGAATAAACAAAAAAAAATCTTTAAAAAAAAATGCATTTTTCTTTTATTGACATAAAATTGTCATATAACATATTCATGTCCGGTGTATCACATAATTCAATATTTGCATATACTACAAAGTGATCACAAGTCTAGTTACCATCTGATACCATACAACTGACCTCCTTCACAAAGGTGTATTTTTCTATATTGGTCAAGAAAATTCTCCAGATGAGGTTGTGACTGCTGAACCAGCCTTCATCCCATCTGGGTTATCTCATCCCTCATCTCTGCCTACTAGAACACCTGGCCTCAAGGAGAAACATTACATTTGGACAGGCTCAATGCTGCTGTTGGACAGTTCAATTTGCTGTTTTACTTCATTCTTTACTTCTCTCAATGGGAAAGAAAGCCAGAAAAGGGGCTTGTTAGCCAGCCTGGAAGATCTCTCTCTTTTGGGTTCAAGAGTGCAGCACTTAAGAATGAGTGCATACGATAGAACCAGAGTGCTTCAGTGTGCCAACATTTATACCTGCCATCTACAGGTGTTTGTGACTCTGTACCTCAGTTCCCTTCCACTAAGTGGTGATGGTAGTAACATCTACTGCTGGATCGCTATGATGTTAAATGAAATTGAGTATTCAGAACCAGTACAAACCACAGTGAAGGTACAATACATGTAAACTATTGTTATCCTCATTGCTATCTGACAGATACTATGGCTTTGAATAAAAAAGCCTTCTCTGAGCCTTGGGGATCCTGCCTACCCATTGGCACTCTCCCGGGGAAGGTGGGAGCAAAGCTTAATGGGCAAAGTGTTCTTTCAAGGGATATTAACTGGAAAATTTTAATAGACTCCAGACAATAACAAACTTCTGTACCATTTGTTACAGATGAGTGGCTTCCACAGAAGAGCTCATGTTTGAAACTTAAAAATAGTCGTTGAAAGGTATTAAATTTGTGATAATCTATTTACATAAACAACGGGGAATAAAAAGGCAGGTCAGTCTCTTTGAGAGGATACATCTTGGGATGATCTTCACTTGTGAATTGTTTTTATTTTTTTAAGATTTTAAAAATTTATTTATTTGACAGAGACACAGCGAGAGAGGGAACACAAGCAGGGGGAGTGGGGGAGGGAGAAGCAGGCTTCCCGCTGAGCAGGGAGCCCAAAGAGGGGCTCCATCCCAGGACTCCTGGATCATGACCTGAGCTAAAGGCAGCCGCTCAACAACTGAGCCACCCAGGTGCCCTGGCTGAGTCTCTCTTAATGGACTACATGAACGTATTTCTTGGACCTGGCTTCGCAGTCCCTTAATTCTGAAGCACTATTTTTTGGGTATAATTTTAGTATTTGCCTCAGATTGGATGCTTGCATTTTATCTCCAGATCCAGACTTTTCTACAGTGTGACCTGTGATGGAGTCATTGTGGGCTTTCTTAAGAACACCTACCTGATTTTTATAGGACTCATTTTCTGTAATTTTGCTTAATTTTCTCCTTGTACATTTTCACCTCCCTTGAAAGCTCTTGCTTTTACTTTTCCCATTTTTCTTTTCTGGAATCAGCTTCTTCTGACAAGCTGCTCTTTCCTCTACTATTGTCATCCACTCATTATCTGCCACTATTCCAAGCATTTCCTTAATATAACCAGTGATTTTGAAATAATATGCTCTGCTAAACCTGTGATGAATGCCTTCATCTCTTCCTCTGAAGAGAGTCTCCAAAAATTAAAATGGTAATAATTACTAACCCCATAACACATCAAGAAAATCTCCACTGGGTAGCCATTTCCACCCACCCTGTAGTCTCAGGTGTTCTGACTGAAAACCTTGCATTCTCCCTGGGTCTTTTGGGTCACCTTCAGAGACTGGGGTCTTAGCCCAAGTGATAATCATGGGAGCCACCTCAGTAAACCTGTTAATCCTTCCCTAAATCCTGCAATCGGAGCCGCCTTTATCTGTCTCGTGTTTTCGCTTCCTATTTCTTCCTCGACAGGAAATAACCCTCATTTTCTTCTCACGTTGGTCTTCAATCCGGGAGTCCTTTGAGCTCACTGTTTTGGGAGGGACTCTCCTAGTCAGGACATTCAGGAGCTCAATACTGCTGCTTATCATGGGCGCCTGGGTGGCTCAGTCGGTTAAGCGGCTGCCTTCGGCTCCGGTCATGATCCCAGAGTCCTGGAATCGAGCCCCGCATCGGGCTCCCTGCTCAGTGGGGAGCCTGCTTCTCCCTCTCCTCCCCGCTCAGTGTTCTCACTCGCTATCTCTGTCTCTCGCTCTCAAATAAATAAAATCTTAAAAAAAAAAAAAAATTAAAAAAAAAATACTGCTGATCAGACACGCCCCTCCCTTCCCCCCGCCCAAGAAGGGCTCGCCCTGGTCCCGCCGCTCCAGTCTCAACACCACCCGCTTCCACAGGCCCCAGCCCTGCCCCGCGCCCTGCCGACCAATCCTTGGCTCCGCTCCATGCGCGTCACAACGGCGCCCTCGCGGTCCCGCCCCCGGACGCCCGCCGCGGAGGCCCCGCCCCGCCACGCTCTTTGCGTCCTTCCGGCTCCGTGGTGGAAGTAGCCCTTCGCCGCGTCTTCCTGGAGAAGAAGGTGGGGTTCCGCGGGTAAACCGGCCGGCGCTCACGCCGGCAGCCGGAAGTGGGGCGGGGGCGCGGGCTCCCGGGGCTGTTGCTCCTGGGGCTGTTGCTCCTGGGTGCTGGGGTGCAGGGCCGAGCGGGAATCGGGCAAACCCAGAGCAGCGAGGCTGAGGTAAACGGCGCGTACGCCCGACGGGCGGGAGTTGTGCACTCGGGCCTGCCGCGCGCCAGACCCCGCCCCTCGGAGGCCCCGCCCAGGGCGTGCTGCCAGGGGTTTCCATGGTGATGGTAAACAAGCCTCAACTGCCTCAGCTACAACTGCCAAGTTCCCCGCGTTCCACTCTCCTCTAGGTGCTCAGAGGGACGATCGAGGTGCCGGATGTGAAGAGCGGGAGAGTGGAGGCTCGGAGCCCGAGGTGAGGGGCGGGACGGGCGGCGGGTTCGAGGCCGAGGGCCGCACAACTGGAACCGACCGAGAGCTGGGCCCTTGGGTGTGGGGACAGCGGGACTGAAATTTGGAGTCGGGGGAGGCTAGGTCTGAAATCAGGGGCCTCACACACGGAAACCGAATGGGGACTGGGCACATAGGGGCTGCGGACGGCGGGGCTGAGAGTTGGGGTCGGGAGAGGTAGGATCTGAGGTCAAAGGCCGCTTACTGGGGTACAAACCGGGGACTGAGTTCACTGGGGTCAAGGGTGGCGGGGCTGAGATTTGGGGTCGGGGGAGGTGGGGTCAGAGGTCAACGGCCTTACACTCAGGGACTGGACCACGGGCTGAGATTTAGGGCTGGGGGAGGTAGGGCCCGCGGCGAGGAAGGGAGGAAAGGCCTAATGGGGACTCCAGGGGTAGCAGAGCTTGAGCGCCCCTGCCAGGAATAGCGTGAGGGCACCTGGCAACCGTGGGAGAGGGGCTTCATTTAAAAATGAAAGCAGTACTTTCACGTGGTTGAGTTGCACCAGACTGGTTGGGAACTGACTCCTCCCCCCTCCCACGTTCCCGCTCGCTGAGCCTCCACTCTCGGTCTTTGCGGCCTTTTCTTCCTCTCCGTGCGGCGTGCGGGTCCTGAGCGCCAGTCTGCGTTTTGTCTCCTGCTTTTAGAGGTATAGTGTCTGCATTTTGGGTAGAAACTCTGGTTCTGGTGATCTTTGCCTGGTGACTATACTTCTGCCGAGCGAGCTTAATCGGCCGTTTCTTTTTCCTTGTCTTTTATTTCTTTGTATCCTTGAACGTATTTTTTGCTAATTTTTGACTGCGCCTAAGAAACTTCTGGAGACTGCCGGCGCTCGCGTTGCGCCCTCTACCTTCAGCGTTCCCGCGTGGTTCACTGAAAGTGGCGCTGGGCGGCCTGGTGACGCCGAGCGAGTCTCGGGGACTCGACCGACCCTGGTCTTTTATAGACGTGGTTGGGAGGCCACAGGCCCCTCCCCGTTGGTTTGTACCTTTAAGGAGCTCTCAGGTTCTTGCCAGACAAATCCCCAGACCCGGGAGACCCCCCTCCCCAGCTCCTGCGGGACCTCCCCCCACACCCACCCCCGCCCCCGCCCGGCGTCCCTTGGGTCCCGGCCCGCCTGTCCGCTGTAAGCTCTTCGCAGTAGTTTATTTCCCTGAGGCCCTAGGACGAAGGAACGTGCTTCCTTCTCTAGTTCTCACAACTATCGGGGGTGGGCCTCCGGGCTCCTATCTGCCACTGCGGGCCGCGTGCGTGGCGGGAGAGGAGTCCGCGAGCGGCTGCGCGCTAAGGGGGGGAACCGCCCGGTGGGGCCCCGGGGAGGGGGGCAGCGCCTCAGGTATTCGGAACCTGGTGGAGCTGGAAGAGTTTTGAAGACTTCAAATACCCTTTCAGTTCAAAACATTGTCGGAATTACCTATCTTAATGTAGTTCTATTACTTTTAGTCACGTTTTTAAAGGTTAACTATTTGTTTCTGAATTCCTAGTAAGAATGAAAATACCTCGGCTTCTCCGGTTAGACAAAAAATGTCAGTGAAAAGTGATGTTTTCACTATTAATTTCTAGACACGATTCTGCATTTTAAAATAAGTGAGTAAATTTCTACTTTTAATGAATTTTGGGAGCGATTGCTGATGTTACTAGTTAATGTTTAAGCAAGCCCATCTTCAGTCATCTCTTGTGCCCGTATGCATTTTGTAAATTGATTAGGCTTATTCTATATTACGGTCTCCTTTTTATTTTTATTTTTTCTATTTTAACATTCTTTTTGTGGTATTTGCTTTTTTTGGATTTTTTTTTTAATTGGCAAGTGACTGGTTTTCATTTACGTTTATTGGTACAAAGGTCTCAGTAAACATAAAATAATTCAAGTAAAAATGTGAATTGATTTAAGCGAAAAGACTGATTTAGGTTAGTCCTCAGATACGGCCAAAACTGTGAAGGAAGAGTGTGGAGACATATGGTGCCCATCCAGGATAAGTGCCTCCAGGGGCTGCAAAAATGGTAACGGGTCTCCTGAATCTGAGCTTTGGCTCTCAGACTTTTTGTAGAAGCACATTACTGGGTCCAGGCACAGAGCTAAGAGTTTGATAGTATTTTTAAGTCACATGCTCATGACCAGTCTGTAAGGGGGTGGGGGAGTATTGGCATTATCCTTGTTGTACAGATGAGAAAATGGAGGCCCAGGGGGAAAATGAAGTCACTTGCCCAGGGAGGGAATAGGACTCAGGTCTGTCTGACAGGGACAGCCCTCCTCTGCCAGGGACCCTGCTCCCATCTTACTGGCCGGAATTGGAGTTCTTGTGGAAAACAAGAGGCAGGTAAGAGGGAGAATCCGGCTCATCTAAAGCCAAGTCTGGCTTATTTGACAGCAAATCCCAGACATAATAAGGTTTTTATCCATAAATATTTTAGCTTATATTCTACAGATTTTTTTGAAAAAATATAACTACAGTACCATTATCACACCTGAAGAAATAATTCCTTGAGATCATCAAATACCCTGCGTTCAAATGCACCTGCCCGTATAATCCAATAATATTTTTTTTATAGCTGGCTTGAATTGGAATCCAAACAAGGTCCCACCTTATATTTGGTAGATAATCTCTCTCTCAGATTCTGTTAATCAGAGCAGCGCTGTCCAGTGGAAATATAATGCAAGCCACATATGTAATTTCATATTTTTTAATAAACATGTTCATTCTAATAATTTAGTTTAACATGTTCAAAATATATCATGTAATTTTTAAATTACTTTTTTTTTTTCAAATTTTCAAAATCCAGTGTGTACTTTATATTTACAGCACATCTCGATTTGTACCAGCCACCTTTTAAGTGTGAACAAGTAACTACCTTATTAGTGCTATCTAGAGGTTCTCTTTTCTTTATTGAATAAATCAGGTGAGTGTCACATACTGAGTTCCTTCCTCAGGCTTTGGGTTTTTCTGATTACATTCAATGGTGGTGTCTCAATCTCTGACCTCTGCATTTCCTGTAAAATGGTAGTTACCTCTAAAGGCTGTTCTGGTTCTGCTGAGATTATCTTTTTGGAAAGAATACTTCATTGGAGGTGCTGTCTACTCCTGCCGAAGCACTTACTTGTGTTCCCCCTTTGTGATGTTAGCAGCCATTGATGGTCTTTCCCTAAATCCATTGTTTTGTTAATATTTCTAAATTAGTGACACTTTAAATATTCCTTCTCATTTATTAGTAGGAATACTACTAGAGAGAGGAAACTTTCTTTGTTAATCATTTGATTATTCTGTTGTACTTTATAAATGGTAGGTTAAGTTTATGATTCATTCCTGATGTTTATCAATATCCAACATAATTTAGTGATCTCTAGCATGTGCCCAAGATGCTTTTTCTGGTATCATTATGAAGTCATGAGTTCTAACATACAGGATGTGTTTTAATCCACTGTGGCTTTTATTCTCTTTGGTGCACAAATTACCCAGTTTGTGGCCAGTGGGAGCCCTTCAGATTGGTTCCTGACTTTCTTGACACAACCACAGTGGTCTTTGACTCCTTCCTTAGTTTAAGGTGTAATACCTCATTAAGTGGGTCCACCAAAGTTTATTCAGCTGGACTTCTAGTGGTGGGCAATTGGGTTGTTTCTAGCCTTTTCCTATTAGACTATACCTCTAACCCATTTTCCTTTTTGGGTGGTTGGACTGTATTAAGGATATTAATGTTTTGGGGGAAAATTGGAAATGTCTTTCCCGTTTTATCATTGGTATTTTTGCTTAACTTGGTGTTTTTTAGCTATGCATAAGAGGTTTGGAGGCTTTTGTTCTGGGTTTTTGTTTGTATTTATGTAATGAAATTTTTCAGTATTTTCTCATATTCTGGGTTTTGGGTCATGATCAGGAAAGTTTTCCCTACTCCCAGTTTATAGGGGAATTCATCAGTTTCCTTTTTTTCCTTATATTGTTTAGGTATTTCTTAGCATTTCTCATAAAACTTGAAAAATTCTTAGTTAACTCATTTGAGCTTCATTAATATGTCTGTGACAGATTGCAAGGATTGACTTTGAAATTATGAGCTACAGTTGCATTTTTGGAATAAACCCAATTTGGTCATGATTATTGCTTTGTGTATTGCTGGATTTGGTTGGGTGATAATTTCTTTAGGATCTTTTCATCTGAGTTCATGGGCAAAATTAGCCTGTGAAACTCAATAAACTAATTCTAACACTCTTGGAAATGGAAAACCAATTCCAGGTTGATTGTAGACCAAAACATAAAAATGTAGATGAAAACAACAGAGCTCTTGAAGTTTAAAAAAATATCCATATGGCCTTGGCCTAAGAAAAAGATGTCTTTAAACACAGCACAAAAAGTGATAATCATTAAGGGGGAAAAAGACTAGAATGAAAAATCCTGAATTCCTGTTAGGTTTCCCTGACAGTATGGCTCTTTTACAAAAATTCTCACCTAGTGTGAATATTACAAATTCCTCACCCTCTTATAAGTCTATCTACATTGCAGAGATGATCCATTATTGGCATCTCCATAGGTTTTTGTTCTGCTTTACACAAAATTTGTTTAGAATTACGCTGTCCAATAGAATATTAATGACAAATTTGTTTCATATTTGAGATATAGTTCACATACCATATAGTTCACCCAGTTTAAAGGGTACAAATCAGGTTTTTAGTATATTCACAATGTTGTGAAAACCATCATTACTACTACCTAATTCAAGAACATTTTCTTACATTGAAATACCTTTAAGCATTCCTGGGATGAATTCCATTTGGTCATCGTGTGTAACTTTTCTTACATGTTGAATTCAGTTTGTAGTATTTTGTTGAGGAATTTTGCACCTGTCCTCATAAAGGATATTAGTATGTAGTTATCTCTTCCTGTGATGTCTGTCTGGTTTTGGTATCAGATTGTATTAGTTTAACTAGGGCTGCCATAACAAAATACTACAGACTGGGTTATAACAGAAATTTATTGTCTTGGAGTTATAGAGGCCAGAAATCCTAGATCAAGGCATCAGTCAGCAGGGTTGGTTCGTTCCTTCTAAGGGCCACGAGGAAATGATATATTCCAGACCTCTCTCCTTCGTTTGTTAGATGGCTGTCTTCTGTGTTTTGCATCATCTTGTCTGTGTCCAAATTTCCCCTTCTTGGAGGGATATCAGTCATAATGGAATATGGCTCATTCTGATGACCTCATTTTGTAAAAAGACTATCTCCAAATCTCACATTCTGAGGTGCTGAGGTTAGGACTTAAGCATCTAAATTTTGGACACACATTTCAGCCCATAAAATAGGGTAACACTGGCCTTAGGAGAATGAGTTGGGATGTGTTTTAATATTTAATTTAGTATATTTGAAAATATTTTGATCGACTATTATCCAAAATAATACTTTAATGTGTAATCAATATTTTAACATTGAGATGTTATGTTCTTTTAATCTTTGCAATTTGGTGTGCGTTTTATACTTACAGCACATCTCAATTTGTACTTGTCACTTTCAAGTGTTCAGTAGGCACATGTGGTTAACGATCATATTTTTATCCTTTGTACCCAGTTTGTTCTTTCTCCAAAGCCATTTTTTTCTATACTTTAAATTTAGGAGTTTTAGCAACATATGCCTAGGTTGTGTCTTAAAAATATCTGTTGGGAACTACACGACTACGTATATCTTAAGCCAGGAAAATCTCCCTTTCATTCTTTATCTGTTCTCCTGCCTCCATTTGTGTCTTTTTCTCCTTCTGGAATTCCTATTATTGACATGTTATTTCTTTTGTCTTGTGTTACATCCGTGTGCTCCAAATTTCATCTTTTTCCCTTTCTGTTTCTTTCTCTTTGTTTTGAGATCTTTCTTCCACTTGGTTTTTGAGGCCACTGTACTTTATTATTAATTTTATATTCAAAATTTTAGTACTAAAACAGTTTTATATTCTGTAATTGAGTATCTGAAAGTGCTCATTTTATTTTTCTGTTAAAAAAATTTAAGTGTTTTGTCCAGCACTTCTCGTTCCCTTAAAACTGTCTACTGTTCTAAGCTGTTGTCTGAATGGATGGTATTCTCTCCGGGTGCTTGAGCCACTCTCCTGTGCATTGTCATGTTTCTTTCCTCTTGGATCTGTTCTCCACTCTCCCAGGGCAGTGTGCTCTGGTCCCCTGAGCGGCAAACACTGAGCACAAGATGCTACAGCAGTCTTCGCTCCTATGGCAGCTGCATGGGACCTGACAAGGTGTCAGCTCTCCACAGAGCCCCAGGAGGAAGCTGTAGGCCCCTTGAGGGGCTGTGGGCATGTACTGTAACCATCTCTCTGGAGACCATGAGTGTAACCCACAAGGCCTCCTGAGGCCTTTGCCCGGCTCTAGGATCTAAATGGTCACCCACCCAGGGGCTGCTTACTCAGGGGAAAGAGCTACAGGAAGGTTGGTAGGGGAGGTGGTTGGGAGACTGCTTAGCAATTGTATTTTCTTTAACAACCCCCCCTCCTTAAATTTGTTAGCTATGCTGAATATTTCTTGTGGGGAGAGCACTACCAATTAATAGAGATGATGAAATTTTTCCCTCACTTGAAAACAGATTTTATCTTTAGCAATGGAAGTCAAATAGCAGTGTTTCTTTTTATGAAAACTTCATCTGATAATATATTTTTTTCCTCTGTGGTAACTTAGATTTTGATTCCTGAGTCACCTGCAGAATGCAGTCAATAATACAGAGCAACAGTTGCTTGTTCTATGTTGGGTAAAAATTTGTCCCTTATGTCAATTTTAATATAAGCATTATAGATATAATTTACTTAACATCACATACTATTTTTGCTTTTTAGTTAACACAGCTTCTGAGAAATGAACATTGAGGGGAAGTGTATTATTACCCCATACTTAGCTACAGTATGTAAACTAAAAGCCCGATAATGAAAAGATAATGGAAAACAGCTTTCCTGTTGCATACAGATCATATATATCTCCTTTGATGGATAAAAATGTAGTAATAGCAGTAAACATTTAGAATGTTAATAACATTTAATGATCCATCTACAGCTTCTCCTTAATAGCTCTGAGGTAGCTTTGTGTACTGAACTTGGCTTGTACAAATTAGGGTCAGAGTTGTCACACTTAAGATGCCTCAGCCCCTTGAAATTTGGCACAACTGTGTGAGGGTGTGCTTTCTTGAAGTAGTTGGTTCAGAACTACATCATATTCTCGAGTATTTGACAGCAAGAAATGTTTAAGAGCCACTGAATTGGGACTTTATAGAGTTGCTGGGTTAGGAGAGACATTTGAGGTTTCCAGTGGAACAGGAAAACTATCCATAACAAATTAGGGGTCTGGGCTCTGCTCATATACTGTCCCTAGACAGGGAATTGCTTTTTCTCCAGACCCATCTTGGCTCCTCAAGTGGAAAACAGACATAAGCAGCGGAAATAATATCTAAAATTCTCTTGTGAATTTAATAAGAACTGAGTATGAAGATTAAAAGGATTCGCCATGAGTTGCCAGGCTGGCTCAGTTGGCAGAGCATGCGACTCTTGATCCTCAGGGTTGTTAAGTTTGAGCCCCACATTGGGTGTAGAGGTTACTTAAAAAAAAAATCTTCGGGGCCCCTGGGTGGCTCATTTGGTTAAGCGTCTCCCTTCGGCTCAGGTCATGATCCAGGGTCCTGGGAGCTCAGCAGGGCAGCCTGCTTCTCGCTCTCCCTGCTGCCCCCCCACCCGCCCTTGTGCTTTCTCTGTCAAATTAAAAAAAAAAAAAGGATTCACCACAAAGTAAAATATTTATAAAAAGCAACCAATACAGAAACAGACCTTGGCAAAGGGGTACTTTTAAAAATATAAAGAATTTGAACAAGCATTCAGGGAGGAATAAATAGGATAATGCACAAAGGAACAACAAGAACAAAAATAGGGTCTTCTAAAAATCTCCTTTTATACCTTATGTATTTATTGGGGAAAAAAGTTTCACATTCCCACCCCTACTCATGCTTAGGATCTGTTTAAATGTCACTTCCTCAGAGCCCCAGTGTAAATTAATCCCCATTGTCTAGTTTTGGGTCATTCAGAATTTGTCATCATACATGTATTTCTTCATTTTTTTTTTTTTTTTAAGATTTTATTATTTGTCAGAGAGAGCTTAAGCGGGGAGGAGGGGCAGAGGACGAGGAGAAACCAGGTTCCCTGCTGAGCAGGGAGCCCTTTTTCTTCATTTTTTTAATTGATTTCCTAGTCCACTGCTCTGTGGATCTAGCACAGTGCCTGCATTTTTTAAGTGCACAATATTTCTGAGTTAATAAATGACTCTCCCAAGTTTGGTAAATTTTTATCTACTGCACATCACTCAAATCTTCGCACAGTTGCTTCATTTCTACCACAATGTTTTTATTTCAGGGTACCATCAGTTTTTCCTAAACTTCATCTCATTGCTTCCCATCTCCTCTCCATGCATCTGTTCCCACCATTTGTTTTCCAGCTAGCAGCTAGACTGTTCTGTTGAAAAGCAGAAACACAAATTATACCACATTCCATTTTGAAACAATTTAAATGACTTCACATTGGTCTTAGACTAAAGTACAAAATACCAAACCAGGCTTTCAAGGCTGTGGAGGATCTTCCTCTGCTTTCCTCTTTTCAACGGTCTAGGTCTAAGCACAACCTGCTCCTGGTGTCTTTGGTACAGGTTGTTCCTTCAGGCAGGAAGCGTATCATGGCCGATCAATTATTAACCATGGCCTCCCCGGCGTCATCAACCACTTAAGCCAAGAAGGCATATGTAAAACTACTTAACTGCAACAAATACATTCAAATAAAATGAGAAAACACATACTAATCATATAAATTACCAAGATTATATTTTGAAGAGGTTTTCAAGAAGTGAAATAAATGCTTATGAAGTAGTCAAGGTACCTCAGCTCTGTAGAGAGAATTCTTTCCAAAAACAAGCCAATTTTGTGGTTTAATTTTTCTTCAGAATACTGTTTTACTTCTCTTGAATTCATGAGTGTTTAGTGCCTGTGTATAACTTTCCATGGAGTGGCTGGATTTTCATTCTTGTTACCCAGCTTCCACAATCAGGGACAGTTTTTCTTTACATTCCCCACCTAGTAATTTTTAAACAAATCCCAGCCAACACACTTGTTTCATCCACAGATATTTCCAGTGAATGAAACTCTAGAAAGTAATTCCTTTATTTTTAAACACAACTACAATTCTATATCTAAACTAAGTAAATATACTTTAATATAAAAAACTTTAATATCAAATTTTTAGTCAGTGTTCAAATAATCTCAATGTTTATCACTTTGACTCAAAATCAAATATGCCCCATATGTTGTGAATCCATGATAAATCTCTTAAATTTCTTTTATTCAGTAAGTATTCACTTGGTCTTTTTCCTTGGAGCTATTTTGTAATGAAGGACTGAACTCCTTTGCTAGAGTCTGGCTTCACATACTCTCACCAAAGTAGGTTCCTCTTCCCTATAAATCCTATTCATTTCATAGTTATTTCTAGTAAATAGATTCATACAACTTTCTTTTCTTAAATAATTTCATTACTAAAAGTATTTAACATACAGAAAAATAGACAAAAGTATAAGGAGACTCCATGTACCCATCGCCCAGTTTCCACAATTACTAAATCATCACCCGTTTGTTTCATCTGTAATCCCACTCCGTCCACTCAGAATCAGATTCTAGACATCAAATATATCTCTTAAGTATTGACTCCAAAAATAAAATCATAGCACCATAATTACAGCTAAACTTTTTAAACTCCTTAATATAAAATTTAGTCACTGCTCACATTACAATTGCTTTATTTTATTTTTTTTAAGATTTTACTTATTTGACAGAGGGCAAGCGAGCACTAGCACGGGGAGCGGCAGGGAGAGGGGAGAAGCAGGTTTCCCTCGGAGCAGGGAGCCTCACGCCGGGTCGATCCCACGACCCTGGGATCGTATCTGAGCCGAAGGCAGGCAGACGCTTAGCCAACTGAGCTACCCAGGCCCCCCTGCAGTTGCTTTAATAATTATTTTCAAGATTGTTCTTTTGAACTCGGATACAGAGGTTCATGAAACGTAATTCTTTGTTGGATATTAAGAATTGCGAGTTTTGGGGCGAGTTGTAAAATTAATCTTTTAAATTGATGAAAAATATTTACATGTCTATGGCCAAATATATAAAACAAGGTCACGTATATACAAAGAGGTTCTGCCTTTTGTCTATTAGTTTCCATTGTAAATTCTTCCTGCTTCCAGAGGTTTTTTCAGATTTTTTTTTTTTTTAAATTTCACGGTTTCTCCTTCCCCATAAATCGTCCCCATCTACCCCTCCCCTGCGCTGGTACTCTGGACTTTTCCCCATCCTGGCACCTTCCTGAGAACTCACTCAGAACGGTCTTCCTCGTTGCTTTTCTTCCCTCCTTCCTCCCACTTCCTGCCTGGGCCGACCGCGCGGGCCGCGGGCCGCACCTGCAGGGCGCGTTTCCATTGGTGACATCTTGGCGGGCCCATCGGTGGCACTTCCTCCTTTACACCCCGTGACCCACGTCCGGCCCGCCGCCCTCAGTCACGCGGCCTCTGCCTCCGGGACGCAGCCCCGCGCGCCGGCCTTCCGGACTCCGGACCCGTCGTGGTGAGCCGCCGCGAGCGGACGACCCCCACCCGCCCGCCCATCCACCCTCAGTCAGCCCCCAGTCCACCCCCCCACCTCCCGCGAGTCCCGGGAACTCGTCCCCTGTCCCCACAACTTCCCCCCCCCATCCCGCCCGCTCCGGGAACTCTTTTCTTTCCCCTCGTTGCCCCAGGAACTCTTCTCCCCCCGCGTCCCTACGGCCCCAGGAAGTCCCCCCGACCCGACCCAGGAGCTCCGCCCCCCACAGGTCCCGGGAACTCTTCCCTGGCCGCCCCAGAAAGCCCCCCCTGACTCGGGAGCTCCGCCCCCTCCCCCGCGGCTCCGGGAAGCCGGGACGGAGAACTCGGCCCCACCTCACTCCCTCCTAGGCGACGTTGGCGACCTACCCCCCCCCCCGCTTCAGTACGCTACCCCCCACCCGGGCTCTCCCCTCCCACCACCCGGCCCGGGAAACCTTTGCCCAGTGACCTCTTTCCCCTCCCCCCCTCCCGCTCTGCCCGGGAAGCCTCTCTCCCCCTCCTCCCTCCCTCCTCCCTCGGCTCGTCCCGCCCCCGCCCCGGAAGCTCCCGCTGACCCCGCCCAGGCCCCCGAGAAGGGGCGCTCCGGTCTCCCTTTTTCCTGTGGGGCCTGGCAGACGGTAGGGTCTCTGGCATTCGCCAGGTAGAGGCCGAGTGAGCCTCCCCCCAGCACCTCGTCCCCGTTTCCCCGCCCGAGGAGCTCGGCGCCTGCGACCGCCGCTGTGCTTCCCGCCGAAATCGCTCAGACGCGCCCCTGGCGGCCCGCGCGGCTGCGAGCTTAGCGCAGTTTCAATCCTCGTATGAGGCGTTTGCCCGCAGCCAGTTGAGTTTCATTTTCAGGTTAATAACAAAAGGAGACGCACCTGGACTTTCCCCGGAGCCTTCTGCGTTTTTAAGCGTCGGGTGGAATTAGGGGTCCTTTGGCTGTAAACCGCGCTTATTTGATGAAAATAGAAATCAGTCCTGCTCCCCTCAGCGGTAAGTCTTGAGCAAAAAAGTCAACTGCGTGATCCTGGGGAAGCGTCTCTGCTCACTGTGATTTAAAAGGTAGAACTTTGAGTAATTCGGACACTCAGGACAACCTGGCTCTTGAGTGCTGCCAGCTGCAGGTGAATATTTATTTACAAATAAGGGTGAAAATGCTTTAGGTCCTACTGCAGCACAAATAAGAGGGTGAAGCCAGGGTCCCACTTGAGTACCCCTCCCTGAACAGAGAGGATGGGAGTTTAAGCTGCCGTTGTACTCCGTAGATAAACCTTAATCAGTCATGGCATTCGGAGGCGCACCCTGTTTATCTTGATTGGATCTACCTGAATCCGAACTAAATCCCGTCTAACCAGTAGAGTGAAGGTGAGCCTCGCAGGAGTCCTAGGAGCCTGTTAGAAATGCAGAATCTTGCCCTATTCCATATCTATTGTTTTAAAAACTTTGCATTTTAACAACATCCATTCATGGGTGGTCTGTGCACACAACACAGTGCGCTCACCTGGGGGAGTTGTGCAAAAATCCTTGGTCACATCCTGTACATTACAGTTAAATTAGAATCTCCACGTGCAGGACCTAAAAGCAGTATTTTTTCACACTCCAGCGATTGCAAGGTAGTGCTCCGGTGAGACCCGTGCTGTCAGTGCTTCAGCATGTGTTCGCGCGTGTACGCGTCCCGTTTCAGTCTGGTGAAAATTGGCCTGTGTGTTTGGCCGCCCCTGCGGGTGCTTGCCCAAGGAGGGTTCCGTAGATGTTGGCCTGCAGACCACACTGGAAGGAGCTAGGAGCTGGGGTAAACCATAGAAGGGAATCAAGTCATTAAGATGCCTGGGTCCTTCTACTTTTTAGATTCCAATGTTCTAGGGGCACAGGGGAAGGACGGATGAAGCTTTTTGAAAGCCATCTTCCAGAGAATTTGAAGTTACTCTTTCTTAAATTGTAATACTTCACGTTTATACCGGGCTCCCCACCACCACCCAGATGGTATCTAATGTAGTAATACAGGAGGCTAGTAAAGGCAAATTTATCTTTAAGAAGACACGCTCAACGAAATTAACTTGACTTTCCCAGTTACACTTTTCCAAAATTAAGAATGTGGTTTAGTTCTTCGACATGCTCCGTGGATTTCACGTATCCTAGTCTTTGGGGACAGTTTCATCGCTTAGCTGTGGGCGATGGTAGTGATGATGTTTTTCTTGTTGAAAAGCATATTTCAAAATTTCTTCCCTTTATTCTCAAAGTCAGAGCAAATACAAGTCACAAGAAATGAAGTTACCAAATAAAACTGGGAAGGAAAGACGTTGAGTATCTCCACCCTACCCTCCTCCGCGTCCCCCCCACCCCCATGGTTTCTTGTAAATCGTAAATCATGTTGAACAATTCTAGAAATCAACTCTCCACGGAGCTCATCCCAGTAAAGATCATGCTGCCTGGGGTCTCACCTCCTGTCCCTTTTGTCCCTTCCCTACCCGGGACTGTTGTGGCCTTGCTCCACCCTCTCCCTTAAGAAGCCCCTCCCACCCGTGGTATTTAGATTTCCTCACAGAGCTTAGAGTTAGTTCTAAGTCTCCTCAAGGCTGGTGAGAGATTTCCCTGCTGTTAGCCTGTATTACCCTATGAAAAGGTAAACCTTTTGAATGCTGTGGGGTCAGTCCCAGGTGTGTGCTTTAGTTATGGAAGTCTCAGGGCTATAAAGGGCCTCCAGCAGCCCCAGTCCTGCCTCTCCTGAGGAGGAGGAAGGGAGCTGGAGTCCATTCCAGCCACAGCACCACCACCCCTGGTTGCCCTGGTGACTTTTGGGGCACTGAGGCAAGACGGCCGTATCACTCTTTTTTAGGACAGTTCGTTACCTACCAGGAGTGTCTCCGACTGTGGGCTTCCCCCCCCAGGTTGTTCTTTAAGGTGAGCTCTTTTAAGAAAAGTAATTTCTGTTTACATTTGATATATTTAAGCAGGACATTTCTTAACACGAAGTAAGATTTTTGTCATTAGCTTTAAATCTAATGTGGAGCACAAATCTACAGCACTCTAATACTGAATTTTAGTTAATGTGCTAAGTACTGTAAAACTCCACGAGGGATCCAGATGTTGAAGGTTCTGAGGGCAAAGTGAGGATATTGAGTTATATTTGCACCTAAAATTAGATTTTGTTTGTGTTCCATCAGAAGTTTAGAAGAATATGGAGTTAGCAAGTAGGACTCCTCGTGAGAAATGTAAGAGAACATTAATTCTGGAGTATAAATAAGCAATGAAAGTTTACATGTAGATATGTGTTTTAGAGAAGAATTCTCTTCACCTCGCCTTCAGAGAAGTCTTTTTGATTCTGGAACTTTATTTTCTGAACCAGAACATTTATAATCTGTACTGTACTATTACGTGTTTTAAGTAATTTTTATATGAAATGTTGGTGTTCATTTATGCTTCCTGCATGTCTTTTTCAGCCTAGACTGACATATTGTAGAGGGAGGTGTTGACCTCGCATGGCCATCAGTTAATCTCTTGCTAATCTTGGGCCTGCTGTGCTGGGGGTGGGGCCACAGTGGAACAGACAGTCTGTCCCTGCTAGGCTCTCCCAAGCAGTTTTGAAGACACATTTTTAAACATATCAGAGCAAGAGTGCTATGGGAGCATAGAACCATAAGACTTAATTTGTAGAAGGGGAAGGTCTTGTGGGAAGGTCGTATGTTTGAGCTGAGACCTTAAGGATTAGTTGGATTTAGCTAGACAGAAGGTTGGGTGGAGTATATGTGGGGAGGTAATTACCATGTGTGGTCAAATCCCAGGGAGCAGAAAGCCTGGCACATTCCAGGCACAGAAATGAATAAAGGAGTGGGGGTTTTTTTGCTGCTGCTGTTTTTTTTTTTTTTTTATGGGAGTGATGCAAGCTACATAAGTGTGTTGTAGGCCAAAGTTGCAAGGTCTAAGTACCCCCTTAGCTCTGTGGTTTGTGTTCCAGTTCCAGTGGGAAGCCACTGAGGATTTGGAACAGGAGAATGACAAAGTTGGTTTAGAACACTTGAGCTGCAGATTGGGTTGCAATAAGGGCTAGCCATTACACTTGGAGAAGTTTAAGAACCAGATAAGAATATCCTGGCATGGGCTCTTGGTACTGGAATTAGAAATGAGGAAGGAGAAAGGGATAGGAGGGCGATGCAGAAAGAAAAGGTTTTGACAATTGAAATCACAAAGGAATGAATTACTGAGTTCTTACTGTGCCATGGCAATGGCTAGGGACTGAGCATAGAATTGTGAGAAACCTTTATATTACTTGTTGAAATCAAAGGAGTTCTTGAGAAGGATTTAGGAATGTTAGGGTGGTGAATGAAATCACTCCAGAGAGCTAATGAAGTCATTGGATTTGAGGGCTTGGGCAAAGTTGTCCAAGGATTACTTCACTTTCTAGAACCTCAGGATGACAGGTAAGGCTATTTGTATCTGCAGCTGGGGTGCTATAGAAGAGTTTCAGAGAAAATGCTGCTTTTATTTATGGGGTATAGGGGCTATGGGGTAGAGTTTTGTATACCAGTCTGGGCCTCAGGAAACCTGAGGCTGGGGACTTGAGTGTCCTGGGCCCAGGGCTAGTTGACCATGGAGATCACATGAGGCTGCCTAGAAAGGGAATCACTGGAAGAAGCTGGGAAGAACATATCTAAGGAATTAATAGAAAACCAGGAGACGATGCATCATCAGGAGCCAGAGAGAAAGGATTTCCAGAGGGAGTGGTTAAATCCTGCTGTGGGAACAAGTAAAATGAAGATAAGAAAATTCTTTCTTGGCAAGGAGAGGTCTTGCCCTTTGGATGGTGAGGAGTAGAGGTGATAGTAGAGGCCTGCCTTCTGAGATTGTACTGAGGGGGTCAGCAAATCAGCAAGTAGCTGGAGGCAAAGTTGATGTCAGGAAAGGTATATTACGGCATTGGTTAGAAATGGGCATACTTAATTACTAAGGAGGTTGTCTTCAGTGAAGAGACTGTGAAGATAAATTTCTCTTGGCATCTGGGTGGGTCAGTTGATTGTCTGACTCGATCTCAGCTCAGGTCTTGACCCCCTTGGATCAGGAGGATTGTGAGTTCAAGCCCCGCATCGGGCTTATTCTTAGGCATGGAGCCCACTTAAAAAAATAATAATAATTTCTCTAGGTGAGTGGAGTTGGGACCAGAGCAGGATTGTGATCCTGCTCATGATATCAGCTAATAAGAGAAGCAACTCCTTGTTTATAAATTTCTAGACTTTGTGGTAGTTACTTCATTTGGTCTCTATTCTTTGAACCAGATGAGGTGATCAGTTGAAGGTAGGGGAGATTAGAATAGTTGAGGTTGCCATAGACAACCCAGGGCTTTGGGAGAGTGGAGGCGGGTGGAACTGTAGGCAGTGTTGAGGGCCCATTTTAAGGTTGGTGGCCCTGATTCTACAGTAGTCATTCTCAGCTGGGAGCATTTGGGAATATCTGGAGACCTTTGGGGTTGTCACACCTGGGGAGGGGGTGCTATTGGTGGCTAGTGGGCAGAGGCCACGGATGCTGTGTAATATCCTACAGCGCACAGGCCTGTTCCCCACAACAAAGAATTGTCTGGTCCAAAATACGAAACATTTTGCCTGGCTGTGTGCCCCTGAGCCACCCAGTATTAACCATAAAACATACTTAATCTTCCTGGGCTTTTTTTATTGGGCACATACAATAAAGGAGGAGGAACATATGAATTCTATTTGTTGTAGGGGGATGGACTGAAGTCATTACAAAATTATCCTTTTGCATGTTGGTAGTTTATAAATAAAGTGCTATGTAGAATGACTTCATCAAATACTTAAATTACTGAATTACTAAATTTATTAAAATTATGGTGAGTCAAAATGGTAGTTTGTCAATAATTTGGTTTTATCTGATACTAGTGCAGTTGAGCATTTCCTGTTACAAATTTGCTCTGCCTTTTTTCTAGTAACAAGAAAATGTCCTTTTACTTGAGCAATGTAATAATCTCATGTTTACCTCCAGTTCTGAAAAGTTCTCTCACTATTTCTAAATATTGGCTTATTTCATTCTTTTGTCTTCCCTTCTAACTTAAAATAATTTGACTGTTAGAATTGATAGGTCTTGGCTTGTTGACTGAAACTTCCAGATCGCTATTTATTTTTTTAAGACTCATAATTTGTTCTTTTTCAGTCTGTCTGTGAGTAATACATACATCTTTGGGGAGACCTGGGATTGAATCTCAGCTCAAATGTATTCGGTGTATTTCTTAACATATTTTACTCTTCTTTTTTCATCTGTAAAATCAGGAAAACAAGATTTACTGCATATTCTTGTATATAATAAGTGAAAAATTATGTAAAGTAGTTTTTGCTTTCTTTTCAGCCACAAAAAGCTGCACCCAAGCTTGTTTGACGTCTGTCCTCTCAAGTGTCCATGATGCTGGGCCCCGAGGGAGGTGAAGGCTTTGTGGTCAAGCTCCGTGGCCTGCCCTGGTCCTGCTCTGTTGAGGATGTGCAGAATTTCCTTTCTGACTGCACAATTCATGATGGGGCTGCAGGCGTTCATTTCATCTACACTAGAGAAGGCAGGCAGAGTGGTGAGGCTTTTGTTGAACTTGAATCAGAAGATGATGTAAAAATGGCCCTTAAAAAAGACAGGGAAAGCATGGGACACCGGTACATTGAGGTGTTCAAATCCCACAGAACCGAGATGGATTGGGTGTTGAAGCACAGCGGTCCAAACAGTGCTGACACCGCCAATGATGGCTTCGTGCGGCTTCGAGGACTCCCATTTGGATGCACCAAGGAAGAAATTGTTCAGTTCTTCTCAGGGTTGGAAATTGTGCCAAACGGGATCACATTGCCTGTGGACCCCGAGGGCAAGATTACAGGGGAAGCCTTTGTGCAGTTTGCCTCCCAGGAGTTAGCTGAGAAGGCCCTAGGGAAGCACAAGGAGAGAATAGGGCACAGGTATATTGAAGTGTTCAAGAGCAGTCAGGAAGAAGTTAGGTCATACTCAGATCCACCTCTGAAATTCATGTCTGTACAGCGGCCGGGGCCCTATGACCGCCCCGGCACAGCCAGGAGGTACATTGGCATTGTCAAGCAAGCGGGCCTGGAGAGGATGAGGTCTGGTGCATATAGTGCAGGCTATGGGGGCTATGAGGAGTACAGCGGCCTCAGCGATGGCTACGGCTTCACCACTGATCTGTTCGGGAGAGACCTCAGTTACTGTCTCTCGGGCATGTATGACCACAGATACGGAGACGGCGAGTTCACTGTCCAGAGTACCACTGGGCACTGCGTCCACATGAGAGGGCTGCCATACAAGGCCACAGAGAACGACATTTACAACTTCTTCTCTCCACTCAACCCTGTGAGAGTCCATATTGAGATTGGCCCTGATGGAAGAGTGACAGGCGAAGCCGATGTCGAGTTTGCCACTCACGAAGAAGCTGTGGCAGCTATGTCCAAAGACCGGGCCAACATGCAACACAGATACATAGAACTTTTCCTGAATTCCACAACTGGGGCCAGCAATGGGGCATATAGCAGCCAGATGATGCAAGGCATGGGGGTGTCAGCCCAGTCCACTTACAGTGGCCTTGAGAGCCAGTCTGTGAGCGGCTGTTACGGGGCTGGCTATGGAGGCCAGAACAGCATGGGTGGATATGACTAGTTTTGTGGGAGCATTTGAGTTACTGCAATCATTTTCACAGGCAGCCAACAAGCAGTGAAAAGCAATTATTACTCTAGAGGAAGCTGTGGGACCCATTTTGCACCATGAGTTTGTGAAATCTGGATTAAAAAATTACCTCTTCAGTGTTTTCTCATGCAAACTTTATTCTAGCATGTGATATTGAGTAAACTAAAACTATTTTCAGC
>NC_138374.1:34232589-34241530 GCF_054177405.1 Leptonychotes weddellii | reverse complement strand
GGCGCCTGGGTGGCTCAGTTGGTTAAGCGACTGCCTTCGGCTCAGGTCATGATCCTGGAGTCCCGGGATCGAGTCCCACGTCGGGCTCCCTGCTCAGCAGGGAGTCTGCTTCTCTCTCTGACCCTCCCCCCTCTCATGCTCTCTATCTCATTCTCTCTCTCAAATAAATAAATAAAATCTTTAAAAAAAAAAAAAAAAAAAGAACTGTGATGCTGAAAAAAAAATGTGACGCTGAACAAAGTTGGGGCCAGAGGACCTCCTTGTCTTATTACCAATTTCAGAGAGAAAGCTTTCGCTATTTCTCCCTTAAAATACTGATTGTTAGGGCATCTGGCTGGCTCAGTTGATGGAGCATGCGGCTCTTGATCTCGGGCTTATGAGTTCGAGCCCCATGTTGAGTCTAGAGATTATAAATAAACTTAAAAAAAGAAAACACTTCCATAGTTCTAAAATTTCCACTTGATTTTTTTTTTTTACGTATTGCAAAAACTTTAATTTTTCCACAGTTCTGGAGGTGAGAAGTCAAAATCAAGGTGTTAGCAAGGCCATGCTCCCTCTGAAGTTCCAAGGAAGAATCCTTCTATGCCTCTTTCTAGCTTCCATGGTTCCCAGCAAACGGTGTTCCTTGGCTTGCAGCTGCATCATTCCCATCTCTGTCTCTGTTGTCACATGGCCTTCTACCTGTGTCCAAATTTTCTTCTTCTTACAAGGACACCAGTCATTGAATTAGGACCCAACCTAATCCAGTATGACCCCATCTTAAAATGATTATATCTGCAGAAGCCCTGTTTCCAAATAAGGTCATAGTCCCAGGGACTGTGGGTTAAAACTTGAACATACCTTTTTGAAGTGCACAGCTTAACCCACAGTGCATACATTGAGTTTTTTTCTGAGAATCTCCACATATCTCATTCCTTGAACATATTAGTCATAGTTGAAAGTATTGGTCTGATCATTCCAATGTCTGCATCTTCTTTCTCTGTGTTTATGTTGTCTGGTGTCAGTTTGTCTTTTATGCCTGGATATTTTTGATAGGGTACAGATATTATGTACATTTATCAGAGGCATAGGATAACTGTAAGACCCATGTGCTATTATCATCTATGAGGAGATGGTGGCAGGAATGCAGCGAGATTTTTAAAAATTACCCTGAGAACACAAGAAGCTCAAAATGGCCAATATGTACTCAATGGAAACCATAAAATGGCAATTCGAGAAGAGCCAAAACTGTGAACCAAACTCAGAAAATTCTGTAGGCACCAATTCGAATGTTGGGGTGGGAGACCGTAACAAATCAATAAAAAACGAACAGTATGAGAATTAGGACTGAATACAAAGAAGCAGCAGCAAACAGTGATATAGTGATGAGAAGGACAAATGATGGTGCAGTTGTAAGTGGCCAGGAGGCCTCCTAACAAGGGCCTAAAGGAAGGGAATTGGTAATGCAGGGATGCTGGGAACTGGGACAATGGCCCCGGAGGGAAGGAAGTGTAGTGCCTTAAGGCTGAGGCTGGAGCCTATGCTGTGTTCAGACCGCATCCAGGAGCAGGGCAAGTGTAGAAGAGGAGGGTGGGTGAAGATGGCATGTTGTAAGGCCTGCGGTCAGAAGTAGGGCCTATAGGCCATGTTAAGGGGGTTTTTCCTTAAGATAAATAGGGTATCTTTGGTTCATTTTGAGCAGAGTTGATCTGATCTTGCCTTAAGAATATTCCTCTGATGGCTGGGTTGAGACTTGAGTAATAAATCCCTCTACAGAGCCAGGCATAGGACCGAACCAGTGATCCACCCAGATGGCTCTAGTCATGTTCCCTTGTGTTAGCTGTTGGCCCTTACTTCTTATAGCGCATTTTACAGAAAAATTGAGGATAAGGGGCGCCTGGCTGGCTCAGTCAGTAGAGCATGTGACTCTTGATCTCCGGGTTACAAGTTTGAGCCCCACATTGGATGTAGAGATTACTTAAAAATAAAACCTAAAAAAAAAAAAGGGTAAGGTGCTGCTACCTTCTGGGAAACAAAAATATTATAATGTTTAAGCCACAAGTCTTAGAACAAAACTTACAACTTTTTCTTAAGCTAGTAGGCCCTTATTTTAAAAGCGCTCAGAGGACTACTAAGCAATACAAAATAACGAACTATTGATTCATGTAACAACAACCATATATATAAATAAATGTTATTTATATATAACAGTTATAGAGTATTACATCAAACTTTTACGTTGATTATTTCTGAGTGCTGGGTTAAAAACTGATTTAGCTAAGTGAGGTATCTCTGTAATGTTCAACTTTTCTGTAATAAGCATGAAAGATGTTTGCAATCAGAAAAAAGTAAGATAGGGGCACCTGGATGGCTCAGTTGGCTAAGTGTCCGACTCTTTGTTTCGGCTCAACCCATGATCTCATGGGTTGTGGGATCAAGCCCTGAGGTGGGCTCCACTTTCAGCAGGGAGTCTCCTTGAAGGTTCTTTCCCTCTGCCCCTCCCTCTTGCACCCACTTGCTCTCTTTCTCTCCCTAAAATAAATAAATTAATTAATTTAAAAAAAGAAAA
Organism: Leptonychotes weddellii; assembly: GCF_054177405.1. Classification (NCBI taxonomy): domain Eukaryota; kingdom Metazoa; phylum Chordata; class Mammalia; order Carnivora; family Phocidae; genus Leptonychotes; species Leptonychotes weddellii. The sequence continues at coordinate 34,238,982 of NC_138374.1, read as the reverse complement.
GAAAATTATTTAAATTTAAAAATGGGGAAGGGGTGCCTGACTGGCTTACTGGGTAGAGCATAAAACTTTTTTTTTTTTTTAAGTTTATATAAGTGATCTCAATACCCAACCTGGGGCTCAAACTCATGACTCCAAGATCAAGAGTCTCACGCTCTTCCAGCTGAGCCAAGCAGGCAGCTGAAGCATGCAACTCTTGATCTCCAGGTCGTGAGTTCAAGCACCACGTTGGGCATAGAGCTTACATAAAAAATAAATATACACACACACCTACATACATATATACATACATAAATGGGAAGGGATATAGATAGTCTCCAAGCAGGCACAGTTACTGGGTTATTTCTCAGATAGTGATAAATACCAGAAAGGCAAGGTAGCCCAGTCCTTCAGAAACAGCTTAGGAGCAAGATGACCTGCAAGAACCTCTGAGAACCTTGGTCTCCTCCTATGCGCAGATGGAATAATACAAAGTTCCCATCCTATAAGCTGCTGGGAAAATTGAGTTAACAGGAAGTGTTTTTAATAGTGACCTTCACATATTAAGTGTTCAATTGAGTAGAAATTACCCTTTGCTCTCAGATTCTTTCCTGGGCAACCCTTTCTCTGGGAGGCGGCAACAAAAGGAGGGAATTGTGAGTAAAGCCACGCTCCTCCAAGGAGAAATAGGCCCAGGGAAGTGGACTCTTCCACACAGGGAAGCCTGGGCAGAGACTTCTCTCATCCTATGGCTACCTTTCCCTCTCCCTACCAAGGGGGTGGTGGTTGAAATGGGGAGTAGGAAGGGGAGGTGGGGGCAGGACTTGTTTTTCTTGGGAATCAGCAGCCCAACTCCAGGGCCCAGCTGCCAAACTCACAGGCTAACATGGACTCCGACCTGCATGGTGCCCCCTACCTCCCATCACATTCCCTGACTTCTTCTACCCATGATTAATCCAGACCCCGGATGTCCTCCAAGAGCCCCTTGCCCCAGCCTTGGACAGGCAGCATCAGCCTAAACTACTAGGTACCAGCCTGTAATTGGACAAAGTCAGGCTCACTGATGCTGGGCAATGAGGGAGTCCCACATGTTGGGGGCGTAGGGGTCATGGGGTCCTTCACCCCAGAGTGGTTGCTTATAGGACTTGAGTGAACTGTGCAGGTTGTTCAGACGAAATTGGAAAAAAGCTGTGTTTGGTAGGCTGAAGGTACAGCAGGACTGGGACTGGGTCCACCGCGAAGTGGAGCCAGGGAACTAAAACATTAAGATGGATGTGGAATGTTGTGTCCAGAAACCCTCTAACCAGAACGGGCACCCAGGTTGGAATCGCTGAATCTTGGGTCAAAGTGGCTTAGGTCCCACTGAGCCTCCCTGGCTCAGTGGGTAGAGCATGCCATTCTTGATCTCCCGCTGAGTTCGAGCTCCACGATGGGTTTTTGAGATTGCTTAAATAAACCAACTTAAAAAAAAAAAAAGCAGTTTTCGGTCACTCAGAAGGTGGCATTCTGACAAATGTCACTTCGTGTCTGCCACTCCAACCCCAGGGACAAACGGCCAGACTTTGCTTTCCTAAGTGGAGCTCATTTTTTTTTTTTTTAAAGATTTTATTTATTTGAGAGAGAGAATGAGAGAGAGCAAGCACATGAGAGGGGGAGGGTCAGAGGGAGAAGCAGACTCCCCGCTGAGCAGGGAGCCCGATGCGGGACTCGATCCAGGGACTCCAGGATCATGACCTGAGCTGAAGGCTGTCGCCCAACCAACTGAGCCACCCAGGCGCCCCAGTGGAGCTCATTTTTACTTCTCAGATGCAATCCATTCGCACCAGCGTCCTCCTGTGTCCAAGGAGGAGAGGCACATGCAGCCTAGTCCCCAGGCCGGAAAAGCGAGTTTGGAAGCTGCCTTCAGGCGGCTCTGACTCGGCGGAGGGTGCTTCTGGGCTCCGCGCCCAGTGGTCTCCTGCCTTCCTCCTGCTCCCGCCTCCCATGGGGCCTCGGGGGGCCCCCAATTCCCAGCTCAGGAGGGGGCAGGGGTTCTCCCTGCAGTGGCCACATCTGTCTCTACTTTGATCTCCTCGCTGATGTTCCACTCATGCTGATTTTTCTCTGGTCCTGAAAAGGCCGATTGCAAGCGCTATTCTCTCTACCAGGAAAGGTGTCTGTGCAGCGGGCTCCTATAATCATTCACCTTTGAGGATTCAGCTCAGATGTCACCTCTTAACCCGATCACATCACCCATGGCTGCCCATGCACGCCCGCTGCGGAAACACACTCGTTTCTTCTTCACAGGATGCATCGACTCAGAATCCTGGGGCTTTAAGGGCCTTATAGGATCGGTCCCGGTGGGTGATAAGCTTGGCGCAGCCACCAACCTCCATGGCTCCCTGCCACCCTGTCATCCACTTAGACAGGGGCCGCACTTTCAGCCAGGTGTCTCAAGTCTCACTCAGGTTCCTGGACTTCTTGCTGCAGCTCTGGTCCCGCCTTGGAACCCCCCTGCCACCTCCTCATGTGTCCTGTTTCAAGGGCCCTAAGCAGACCTATGAATCTCATTTTGAGACCTCAGGGCCTGGGATGGGCTGCCAACCCATGGGAGGAAGGGTTCACCTTTTAGACTCCCCTGCTCTGGCCTCCTAACCCAAGTCTACAAGTCTGGGGCCTGAAGTCTAGGACACATGATTTCCACAGGATGCGGCCCCACCCTGAGAAGTGGGGGAGGGTCTGGAGCAGTGCACCAACATTGCTGTCCCGTCACCGCAGATCTGGTGCACCCCAGACTGTGCATCACTGTCTGGCAGGGACAGGGGAGATCTCTGCTACTTCAGCCTGCTGCCACACCAGGGTCGATGCAGGGAACAGGAGCTGGACTGAAGGCACCTTAGTTCCTTCTGTCTTGGACTATAGAGGATGGCATAATGGATAAGGCTGCAGGACAGACAGGCTGACGAGGTGGGAGAGGCAATTCCCCAGCCTTACCCTGTACATGTAGGGATCTTTCAAGTGAGGTGTTCCAGGAGTGGACTTTGGATATATTGGGGAACCTAGATGTGTATGGATGGTCTTTGGTTCTAAGATGCAGGCTTCTTGGGATGTGGCTCATAGGATATTATCTAGGGTAGGCAGAGTCCATGGGTTTGTCTGAGGGTTATATAGGGTTTTACTGGGATGGGTCAACGAAGGAATTGCTTCATTTCCTGAGCTGTGTGAATGATAGAGAGCATTCACTGAGTGAGGTGGCCTCTTAGTGGAGGGTGAGGCCCTGGAGATCATTCGAGGTTAGAGAATTTCATGGGTACCTGGCTCACTGGGACTTCTAGGGTCTCTACGCAAGGTGTGGAAATTGTAAGGTCCTTTGATATAACATTGAGGTATCTTGCATGGCGTATGGATGAGGCAAGGGGGCAGAAGACCAATTATCAGGTTTTCAAAGTGGGGAGCATGCTGGGAATAGCCCTCAGGACAGACATGTGGCCACAAGAGTGCAAGTGCAAGTACAGTCAGAAGCACAGGTGAGACAGGGCCCCCACTGTTTGCCCCGGGAGCAGAGCACACCTACTTGGGGGTAAAGTCCTGCAATTTAGAGCAAGAGGACAGCCCCTTGGCTGCTCCCTGGGCATTAGCAATCCACAGGACCCCCTCGCCACCAGCCACTGAGGGGCCTGAGCATTCCCGAGCAAGACGTCGGAGTCCCTGCCCAGCCTGCCCATCCCTGATCAGACCTACAGAAAGACTCATTCACAAGACACTGGAGGGAGGGATAAGACAGTTTAATTTAGAAATAAGCTTTGGACAGCCTCCTGATCAGAAGGGAGCTTAAGGGCCCACGCTGGGGGAGAAAGGCCATCATGGAGGGTAAGGCCCCCAGGTGGGGAGAGAACAGCATGGGAGCTGGTACCAAGAATGCCACGAAGCTGGTCCTGTGCTCAGCAGGTACTGGCAGAGCCTGAAGAGAGAATGGGAGTCAGGTCCTCACAGACATGGTCACTACAAAGGCAACCCCCTCAGCCTCCAGAAACCCCAAGGGTGGGCTGGCTTACGACAGCATTACACAAGGCATTTAATAATGCTCAAATACTATGGCCACCCTGCCTGAGGGCCTGGAAGCCCCTCAAAGAAGCCCGTCTTACCTGGAGTGATGAGTGGAATGGCCTTCTCAGGTAAGGGGCTAAGAAAGAAACACATCAAATTAGCATCCCCAGACCTTCTGTTCTGTATCCCCCAGGAGGACGCCTGGTGCTCCCTCCCCAGGGGGCACACTTGCTTGCTATTCTTCCCCTGTCACTTTAAACAATACCAAGGGTTATAGCTTTCTATTATCAGTGAATAACAAACCCCACTGCAAGCCCAGGGAGCAGCCAAGGGGCTGTCCTCTTGCTCTAAATTGCAGGACTTTACCCCCAAGTAGGTGTGCTCTGCTCCCGGGGCAAACAGTGGGGGCCCTGTCTCACCTGTGCTTCTGACTGTACTTGCACTTGCATTTTCCACCTGTGGGAGGAAGAGCTGGTCAGTGCAAAGAACCTGGGGCGCCTGGGCCACCCCACCGCCTCCCCCCGGGCCCGGCCTGCGAGCCCCACCACTCACTCAGGGCTATCAGGATTCCAGCGATGCACAGGAGCCCTCCAAAAATCATCCCGCCCAGCTGCAGGCTTTCCCAGTCTGGGGGAGCAGAGAGTAAGCGGGCACCAGCCCGGCTCTGCCCCACTCATTCACTCAAAAGATATTTATGATCACCTGCTTGTGCAGATGCACTTACAGTTCAGGCAACAAGAAAGACAAGCCAGTAAATAGATACGCGGTACAATAGCTGGTGGGAACAGCACTAGGAAGAAAAAATAAGCAGAAGAGCACAGAAAAAGAAGGGAGTTGGAAGGCTTTTTGATCAAGGAAGGCTTTTCTGAAAGGTGGCATTTGCGCTGAGGCTGGGGGGAGAGGGGGGTGTGTAGGGACACTGGAGGACAGTGCCAGGCAGAGGAGGAGAAAAGCTGCTGGGGACTGTCGAGCAACAAGGAGCGGGTGCTGGGGAAGGCAAGTGAGAGAGTGGAAGGAAGATTAGGTGAGATACCTGGGGGCCCAACGGCCTCCAGCCCCTTCCCCAGAAATCTTCCTAAATATCCTGTGGGTATCTTCCCTCCTTGCTGGCTTGAAGTTCTCCCAAGACCATGTTGCATATTGGCCTCTTGCTCTTTTCATAGACCATGCCGACTCTGTAATCCCCAGTCCCAGCCCCATCCTGCCCCTCTTTTCTCATTAGCCCTCACCAAGCTCTAGCAAAGCAGTCCAGGATAGGCAAAGGTAGGGGGTGGGGGATGAGGGAGATCAGCTCTTACCATAGTAGAAGGGACTGTCTTTATCTGCAGGAAGTGGGGGGGAGGAAAATAAGAACCAGAACCAGGAGGCAGGATGTGGGGTCTTAGAGGGAAAATGTGGGGCAGCAGGAGCAGGGCAGTCTGGGGCCTCACTCACCAACCAGGTCGTTGGCTTCCAAGGCAGGCAGGCCTGGGTGGGAAAAGCAGAGGGATCGGGTATCAACGGGTATTAATTCATGACACTGGTCTCATAATGAATCAGGAGGTATGTCCTCAGCCCAGACCAGCCTCCTGGGTGGGCAGGTTGGCGGGGGGACCCTCACACCTTCCCCAGCCCCAAATAGCCCTGGGATTTTGTCTCTCACCCCATAGCCTTTGCCACTCCCCCTCAGCCCTTCCTGCCATTTTTCAGGCTTCCTGCTAGTCTTTCTTGCATTTGAAATGGAATGGTGTGTTGGTATCTTTTTACCCTCTTCTGAGAAGCTTCCTACACAGATCCTGGCTAATGCCCTGACAGGGAATAGGGAATGCTTCTCTCTTTATGCCAACAGATGGTTACTGTTTTCGAATGTTCAATTATTTAGGACAACTTTTGCAATATCCACTTCCTCCCTGTACTATTATCTCCTTAGTGTCACTCTTTAAATTGACAGTTTAAATGAATATACATTTGTTCAACATCAGGCCCCCTTTGGGAGATGCTGCCCTGGTTTTTGCTGCCTTGGGGGGAGGGTGAGTGGCAGCAGGTTCACTTCTGGGAGGACTCACCTGCCAGTGTGAGGAGAAGGGCCCGGGTCACTCTCTTCATGATACAGCTGCAGAGCAGGGCTGCAGGGGAAGGGGGCGGGCTGGGGTCAGCCAGCCAGGACCTGCCCGAGGTTCACAGTGCCTGGGGCAAAGAGCCAGGGCACAAATCCCAAGGGTGCACTTGGTTTATGAGGTGGTCTTGGGAAAGTTACTGATTTCTGTTTCCTCATCTAGAGATGATAATAGCAAATGCCTAGTGGAGTTACATGGATTGAGTTAATACTAGTTAAGTACTTCGAACAATGCTCACACCTAGTAAGTGATTTGTTGAAGTCTTTGTTCAAGTCTTTAATCAGAAGCCTGACCA
>NC_138374.1:34214496-34232489 GCF_054177405.1 Leptonychotes weddellii | reverse complement strand
GAATAATGCCTAGCACATAGTAAGTAATGAAATGTGTTACAATAAATAAATACAGGGGCTCCTGGGTGGCTCAGTCATTGAGCGTCTGCCTTCGGCTCAGGTCATGATCTCAGGGTCCTGGGATTGAGCCCCGCGTCGGGCTCCCTGCTTGGCGGGAAGCCTGCTTCTCCCTCTCCCACTTCCCCTGCTTGTGTTCCCTCTCTCGCTGTGTCTCTGTCAAATAAATAAATAAAATCTTAAAAAAAAAAAAAAATACATAGCCCTCTCTACTTGCTAAATGGGATGCTGCCTGATTCATGAATCGCTTAATAAAGCCAAGTTGATAGATAGATAGAACATACATACATACATACATACATACATACATGGGTCCTTTTGCCCTAGACGGGAGGGACTAGTAATGTGCAGCTTCTGAATGTGGGAGCTGGTCAGCTTTTAGCAGTCTTGGAAGCTGGCCCTCCTTTGCACTCATCCCCTCTCACAACCCTGGGATTCCTGAGTCATGAGTGTTGCAACTCCAAAGGTGGGCTCCTGTTTCCTAGCCCCCCCCACCATCCCACTGCCTATATGATAGTGGTCACAGAGCAAACGGCCTCCAATCCTCAAAACCCTCAAACATGCACCCTGTTACTGAGAATACCTGGGCACCCACCACCCCTTCCTCAGACTGGTACCCCCTCCACCCTCACCCTTCTTCCCCCATCCTTCCGCTTAGCAGCCCTGAAGTCCTAGCGGACACTTGCTCACCTGAGAGCCGGATGCAGATCTAGAGAGGCTGCTGGGGCTGTGTTCAGCCCAGGTGGGTTCTGGCTCTTTAAACCCAGCAGCTCCGCCCAGGGCAACAATACCTGCAGGCAGGAGGGAACTGGTCGGATTCCTTGAGATTCCAGTAGCTCCTTCTCCTCCCCTTCCCCCCCACCCCCCCATGAGCTCTTGAGACAGCTTGCCCTGCCACACCCAGTGCAGAGCTGAGCTCCTGGGGGCCCTGGGGCCATCAGAGGCTAAGGTGGTGGTGGGAGAGGGATGGGGTGGGCCTCAGACCTTTTTCTTGAGGAGAAGGTGCTTTCAGCTTCTTTAGCTCACCTAGATCCTAAAGGGGGAGTCCAGAGGGTTGCTGGAAGGGGGACAGGATGTTTCTGGGTTCTTGTGCCAGTGGTGGGGGTGGGGTGTCCTGGGGACAGCTGAGTCGACTAGGAGTCAGGGACTGGCCTTGAGGCTCCATTTGCTCAGTGGTCCCATTGCTTTTCCCTGGACTGGGTGTTTATTGAGGGGGATGGCTGGGGCTGATGGCTTCCTTCAGGATTGCCCACCCTCTGACCAGGTCTGACACCCACTTGGCCCAGGGAAACTGATGGCTAGGATTAGAAACCACCCTGGCCCAGACCCTGGTTTCCTGCCTGCTCCACAGAGTGTGGGGGAGGGGTGGGCCAGAAGGAGGACTGCCAGCCCCAGGCTGAATAGTGGGTTGCTTCCCTCTGCAGACCCCCATATCTGCCTCACAGGCTTCTGGCCAAACCCCCCTTTCGTGCCTCACTCCACCACAATGCTTTTGGTCTGTGCCCTTGGTTCTGGATGAGCCCAGGCCTCTCCATTCTGTTGTCCCTCCCCAGTTCCTCTCTTTGTTGCTTTTACCACTAGATGGTGATCAGCTGAAGGCAGGACTGTTGCCTCCCTTATTCCCAATGGCCAGTTACAGACACCAATAAATCTGCTGTGATTGGATTGTTGAGTCAATGAGGACAAGAAGCCACTGGAGGCTCCCAGTGCTGGGGATCAGGGGGCAAAACAAAGCCTTGAAAGGCAGGGTGGGGAGGAAGGGGGAGTAGGAAAGGGGAGGACATTCCTAGTATAAACACGTTACACCTTCTCATGAAAACCTTCCATGGTGCTCCCTGCCTTCAAGATTCAGTTTCTGTGGAGTTCAAGTCCAGGGGCTCTGGGGCCAGGAAGAGCTAGAGTTTAAGCCTAACCTGCCATTTACTCCCTGGGTAAGCTCAGGGAGCTCCTTCATCATTCTGAGCCTCAGTTTCCTCTCCTCTAAAATGGAATAATGACAGGACTGACCTTTGAGGTTTGGGGTGCAGGTTCTGCAGGGGGTTTGGGGCTGCTCCATGATCAGCCCTCAATATGTATTTGTGGACTGAATGTCTCCTAGGCCTGGTGCGAGGAAAGTTCGTTAACCTCCAGATTCAGAAGAACCATTAATTGCACATACTTTGAAATCAAATCCAGTCTCTGTTAGTTACTTGCTATGTGCACTTGAGCAACTAATTTACTCTCTTCCTGCCTATTTATTCATCCATAAAGTAGGAACCATGACCGAGCCTACTCTGAATGCTTGTGGTGACGATGACATCTGATCATGCTGCTCAGTTCACTGTAACTGTAGCTGGGAATGGCCCTGATATGCACACACAGAGATCTGCATCATAAGAGAAAGGGGGTCGTCAGTAGCGAGCCCCCCTCCCCACGGAGAAACCACATTCCAGAGAGGAGAAAGGTCTTGCTCAAGGCCACATTTTGCCTTGGTAGTGGAAGGGGGTCTCAGCCCAAGTGATCAGACCCTTCAGCTGAGTTCTTCTGCCCTGTCAAGCTACAGTGAGGAAGAAGCAGCCCTGAAGCAGCCATTCGTAAAAAAGTGACCTTTTAGGTCCCAAGGGCCCTCTTTGCTTTGGGAGGTCTCCAGGAAGTAGGAAAAGGACCTCAGATCCCCTTCTCCAAAAGCATCTTTGCTCTGCCCTGCAGCTTCTTCCCTTGTCAGGGATCCTCCACTCCCATCCCCATCCCCATGAGACAGTGTCATCTTTAACAGGTAGAAAGAAAACTTCACCTGAGCCTGGTGGTATTGACACTGGTCCAAGGTAGGGGGATAGGTTGAGCCTGGTGCAAAACCAGCGAGAGGGAGCCCAGCTACCTGTGTGTGATTTCTGCAAGCACAATGGTAAGTCACCACCTCATCTCTTCCTCTTGCCCAAACTGGTGGTAGGTGTAGGTTGCACGATGGCTAGAAGAGGGGCCTCAGAGGCTGGCCATTCACTCAGTGGCAGGCAGCAATGCCTTCTACACTGGAAGTGGTGCGAAGTCAGTTCCCAGGTTAGTGAATTTATCTTCTTAGATATTAAAACCAGTACTTACACATGGTCATGAAACTGGGTGTCGAAACCTTTAGATGTTTGGTATATTAAGAAGTGTTAAAAAAAAAAAAAGAAGTGTTTACTAACCTGTCCTTTCATTCGTTAGGAGTGTTTAGGATGAACAACTGCTCTCTCAAAGTATAATTCCTGAGAGATTGGACTGGTGGTGAAGGCTGTTTTCAGGAAATCACTTTCAAGGAGGGCTGGCTGCTTGCCCTGCTTCTTGGACATGCATTCCTCGTCAGAATCTCTGGAGCCATCCATTTGGGTCTGATTTCTTTTTCTTTTTTCTTTCTCTCTCTCTTCCTTCCTTCCTTCCCTTCCTTCTTTCTCTCTCTCTTTCTTTTTTTAAAGATCTTATTTATTTTAGAGAGAACATGAGCAGGATGAGGAGCAGAGGGAGAAGCAGACTCCCCGCTGAGCAGGGAGCCCGATGCAAAGGTGGGCTTGATCCTGGGACTCCAGGATCATGACTTGAGCCAAAGGCAGACACTTAAGCGACTGAGCCACCCAGGCGCCCCATAGGTCTGATTTCTTATCTTCCAAATGGGAGATCTGGGTAAAAGGCACTGAGGCTTACAGGGAAATCAAAACTTGGGGTGATGGAAGGCTGGGAAGAGTGGGTGATGGAGAGCCAGACTTAGTTGGGTGGGTGCAGATGACAGCCCAGAGGTATTAAAAGTTGAGAGTGAGAAAACTGAAAGATCCAGTCTGAACTCTTTCTTCCCCTTCTGGAGTCAGTGTTGCAAAGGATACAAAGGACCTTGTGTGGAAGGAGGGAAGTCTGCTGCCAAGAGTGGCCGCCTGAAAATCAGCCCTGATGCCCAAGATCCTGCCTCTGCTCATGTCAGTCACTGCCACACCTCCTCACACTCCCAAACTGTGCTTTTCCCTTCCGCAAGCACCAATTATTGCTCTGTGAAAAACAGAGACTCATCCTCAAAGTCATTAACTTCCCTGAGGAAAGGTAATAAAACAGGAATTGTCTAAGATTGACCAGAGGTAAAATAAAAGGGAAGTGGCTAGTATCTTGCCTGGCACATAGTGGGAGCATAATGTGTTTTTTTCCTACCTTCCAAGAGGGACTGAATATCAGCATCAGTAGAAGGCTGAGATTGTCTGTTTTGAGGGGGTCTGGTAGAGGAGGGAAAAGACCCCCCATTCCTGAGGGGAGAGGTGATCTCTGGTCTCAGGTTTCTCCCAGTTGTCTCCAATGTTTCATCCCTATGAGAAATACATATTGAATTCCCACCTGGACCCACTTCCTGTGCTCCGTCTCCCTCAGTCCCTCAGGAGTCCGCCTACTCTTCTTCCCCTCTCTCTGCATTTTCAGCAGGTCCCCCTCTGTGTGTTCAGAGAGCTGGGCTCCTACTGGTCTGGGGCACACAGATCTGGGGCTCACTCCCTTTGATGATGGGGGGCAGGGGTGGGAGAGAAAGACTGTGAGAGGAGGGTAGCGGGTGTAAGGGTGCAAGGGCGGCCATCTGAACGGTAGCGGCGGTCTGAGGGCTCACTTTTAGGCCTTGCTGTCTCTTGTGCGTTAGGAAGGCAGGAGGAGGGGGCCCTTCGCTGCGGATTCTAAGTGCCTTCTGAGGAAGAGGGGATACGGAAACGATGAGGGGGCGGCTGTCTCACGAAGGGGGAAAGATGGGTCTCGGTGGCAGCCACTCCCTTCAGGAGTGTGTAGTAAAAGCCTGGCTCCCTTTGGCCGACTCCCGCCTCCAGAAATCACTACTCCGCTTCTAGGACGCCCCTTCCAAGAGGCCATCCACTACCACCCTCCCCCTTCGCGCAAAGGACCGAGAAACAGTCAATCAGAATAGAACCATGGTGGCTTCCAGCCAATCAGCACTAAGAGATGGCTGTTGAGGCGGTTCGCGGGTGAAGCCGCCTGTGGGGCGAAGGCCCAGGCAGCGTGGGCGGGGCTTTTCTGTCATCCCTCCTCACGCGGATTGGCTGCTCGGGTTCAACAGCGCGTTTGTCAAGCAGCCGCCCTATTACGCATGCGCAGCGGCTCAATCTCCTCTTTGCCCTGTAAAGGTCGTGACTCTTTAAATCTTGCCGGAGTTTTTGTCCATCAGTTCGTACGTTCGTGCCCCGGTGATTGTCATGGTCTTCGGGAAGTTGTGGTCTTTGGTAACTGGGACGCTAGAGTGTGAAGGGTAGCTGAAGTGAAGGGACCGCACAGCTGCCGAGCCCAGAGCAGGCCAGGGAGGAGGAAGCCAAGAGCAGGGCGGCCTGGGGAACCGGCCAGGAGGAGGCGAGCTGCATGGAGTGAGGCCAGAAAGCCGGCAGGGGACCTTGGACTTGGGGAGGGCTTCAAACAAGGGCGAGATATGAGGCTGAAGACCTGTGCAGAAGGAGAGAGGCGGAAACTGTTCACTGAACTTAGGTCAGGCGACGTCACTTCTCATTGACTATTTGTTGTTTCTGTTTTACCTCAGTAATGCTTTCCTCCTACCCACAGGTCCCTTAGCATACTTGTCCAACTACTATGCGTGTCTCAGAAACCAGATTTCTCAGCTCTCGACCTTGTAATTGAAGTATCTCGTGGACACGCCTCCTCGTCACTTCCTAGGGGTACTTGACAGTCAACAACTTCCAAAAAAATCATTCCCAGGTGCCTGGCTGGCTCAGCCAGTAGCACTCTTGATCTTGGGGTTGTGAGTTCGAGCCCCACGTAGGGTGTAGAGATTACTTAAGGGGCACCTGGGTGGCTAAGTTGGTTAAGTGCCTTCAGCTCAGGTCATGATCCCAGAGCCCCCTGTCCCTCCCCGCTGCTTTCTCTCTCAAATAAATAAATAAAATCCAAAAACAAAACAAAACACCCCAACTTCCCGTTGTCACTCACACACAACGTATTTCAGAGTTCCCTATCTTAGGTCACCCCTTCACACAGGCCACCACTAAGCACATAAGGAGATTCTCTATTGATGTGTCTGCTCCTCAGGCTGTGACCCCTTTAAGGGCACTAGTACCTCTCTTTCTTGGTGACAGCAGCTTCATCCACAAGAGCAGCTTAAGTGAGTGCTTGCTACCTGGCAGGCTGATTTCCAGCACTTTCCATGTGTTAACTCATCCTAACAACAACCTATCTGGAGAGGATTCATCTCCTGATTTCAGGATGAGGAAATGAGGTGAATGGTTAAGTGAAGCTCTAGACTACACAGCTGGAAGTGGCTATCTAGCCCCAGAGCTGGCTCTTAACCACCACTCTCCACATTAAACTGTGCACGTGATTTATTTTTAATATGATTTTAAAACAGTTCTGTTGAGAAATGATTTACCTACCAAGCAATTACCCCATTTAAAGTGTACAATTCAGGGCGCCTGGGTGGCTTAGTCGGTTGAGCGATAGCTCTTGGTTTCAGCTCGGGTCATGATCTCATGGGTCATGGGATGGAGCCCCGCATTGGGCCCATGCTCAGTGGGGAGTCTGCTTGAGATTGTTTCTCTTCCTCTCCCTTTGGCGCACCCCGCCCCGCATGCGTGCGCTCTCTTTCTCTCAAATAAATAAAATACATCTTTATTTTTATAAAAATATTTATTTATTTGACAGGGAGAGAGAGAGAGCACAAGCAGGGGGAGAGGCAGGCAGAGGGAGAGGGAGAAGCAGGCTCCCTGTCGAGCAGAGAGCCTGACATGGGGCTCGATCGCAGGACCCTGGGATCATGACCTAAGCTGAAGGCAGACGCTTAACCGCCTGAGCCACTCAGGTGCCCCTAAAATACATCTTTAAAAATTAAAAACTATATATATATTTCTCTTTGGGGCGTGTGTGTGTGATTTTTATGCAGATAATAATATTTAGATATTAAAAAACTTTTTAAAAGTAATTTCGGTGCCCAATGAGCAGCTTGAACTCACAACCCTGAGATCAAGGGTTGCATTCTCTACCAACTGAACCAGCCAGGCACCCCAATTTCATTTTCATTTTTTTTAAGTAAACTCTATGCCCAATGTGGGGCTCGAACTCACAACCCCAAGATCAAGAGTCACATACTCTACAGGCTGAGCCAGCTGGGCACCCCTAGATATTTTGAGTCAGTAAGTGTACTTTTTATTTTCACTAGGGCGCCAATTGTCAAAAAGGTGGTATCACTGTACATGTATATGTGTGCCATGCTTTTTAAAATAAGTTATAGAGGTTCCTGACTGTCTCAATTGGTAGATCATGAAACTCTTGCTCTTGGGGGTCATGAGTTTGAGCTGCACCTTGGGGGTAGAGTTTACTTACTTAAAAAAAAAATTACAATTTGATTTTACAACTTTTCAAAGTATTTTCATTCTAATATAATTAACTTGATATCTATTTAATAATTCAACACACCTTTCCCTTTTTTTTTTTTAAGGATTTTATTTATTTATTTGTCAGAGAGAGAGCGCACATAAGCAGGGTGAATGGCAGGCAGAGAGAGAAGCAGTCTCCCTGCTGAGCAGGGAGCCTGATGTGGGACTCCATCCCAGGACCCTGGGATCATGACCTGAGCCACCCAGGTGTCCCTCAACACACATTTTGAATCTCACCCCAGTTCTAGGAACTGGGGGCTCTGAACCAGGCCATGCAAAGCTCCTGCCTCCAGTGGCTGACATCACGGTGAGGGCAATGAGTTGGAAAAAGAAATAGATGGTACAATATTTCAAGTACTGATTGACAGGTGCAGTGAAGACACATAAAGCAGCTGAGATGTAGAGGGTGATGGCGGAGAGAGATAGCTTTCTTAGACTGGGAGGTCAGAATTGTTCGGTGATAGAAACAGGGTTTTTTTGTGTGTTTTTTTTACGATTTTATTTATTTATTCATTTGTCAGAGAGAGAGTGAGCGCAAGCAGGGGGAGTTGCAGGCAGAGGCAGAGGAAGAAGCAGGCTCCCTGCTAAGCAAGGGGCCTGATGCGGGACTCGATCCCAGGACCCCGGGATCATGACCTGAGCCGAAGGCAGACGCTTAACCAATTGAGCCACCTAGGCATCCCAAAATATAGGTTTAAAACATTTGTATGCCACAGTCAAATTTCCCTTTGCCATTTTTTTTGTCTGGTTAAATTGAGCCAGTGAAGTCAAACATATACCCAGATTTTAGGTTAGAGCATAATTTACAAAAAGGGTTTTTTACCTAGAGCCAGTGGCTCTCATTCCAAGAAATGCCTCTCCATCAAATCTGTTTCTTTGTTAAAACAAGACAGCAGGCCCCCAAATGGAGTCACTTATGCTAAGTCCCAGTCACCAAACTTAGACTTAATTTAATTACAGTTTTGACTCTTTCCAAAATGGAATCTCAAACCAGTCAATCAGGAACTACCTGATCAGCACTAAAGGGGTAATCAGCCTGATAGACCCCTGCCATCTCCTAAAGGAAAGTGACTTTGCCATAGCCAGTCCACTTTTTGCTAGTATAACGTCTTTGTTCCTGCTCCCTTCTGCCTAGAAAAGTCTTTCATTTTGTACAGTGCCTCAGAGCTCCCTTCTGTCTGCTAGAAGGGATGTTGCCAGATTCATGAATCATTGAATAAAGCCAATAAATAAGATCTTTAAAATTTACTCAGCTGAATTTTGTTTTTTTAACAATCTATATCTTTATATAAGTTTGTTATAATAAGTGTCTTATAAGGAAAATTACTTAGTTATTGGCAGTAATGGAATAAAAATGTTTTTACTGGCACTGTTAAAGTTGAAAGATCAAAAACCGTCGTTCAAGGGGCGCCTGGGTGGCTCAGTCAGTTAAGGGTCTGCCTTCAGCTCAGGTAGTGTTCCCCAGGTCCTGGGATTGAGCGCCTCATTAGGCTCCCTCCTCAGCAGGGAGTCTGCTTCTCTCTCTCCCTCAGCAGCTCCCCTTCTTTGAGCTCTCTCTGTCAAATAAATAAATAAAATCTTTAAAAAGAATGAAAAAGTAAAAACGGTGGTTCAAGAGACCAAAGACACTATGACTGGAAAGGGTCTGCATTGAAGCTGGTTTTAATTCTGTGTTAGCACAGAATGTTGATTATGAATGTCAGTAGTTTCTAGAAGCTTGTCAAGTTAAAGAATGCATTGAATTTGTGGCCGCTTGAAATCTGAATTCAAATACAATCAAAGCTGGACAAAGTCTTTGTTGTCTCCACTGCATTAGCTAATTTAAAAACCCTGCAACATTTTGCTGTCATTTGTTATGCAGTTTTACCAGTACACAAAGGGAGTTAGTGTTATGTTCTACTCTAATCAGACTACAAAAGAGAATAACAAGTTCCTCCAAACAATGTTTACCAAACTAAAAAGAACTATTGAGAAACTGAAGGTTAGTAAACAATGGGAAATAAATCATAGTATAAAAATTGAGTGGCAATTTTAACCTTTTTCCTGTAATGTAAAATAAAAATGCCTTGTAGGTTGATGTGTAAAGTCTTGAGAGAGCTATTACTTACCTTCAAGTTCTTAATAAACTAGTAAGATATTAATATATTAACTTCTAATGATCAACATTGGGATTTTCCACGGTGAGGGCTGTAGCCCTTCCTTCCACCACACGCCCTTGGAGAACCAGTTTTGCTGCTAGAGGTGGGTGGAGTTGCTATATTCTACCCTTTCATCCATGGTGACTGAGACCTTCTAGGCTTCTAGGTCTGGGCACAGTGGGGTACACAGGTCTTAGTTCTGTTTCTAAAGGGGTAGACCTGTCTTCAAAAACAATATTGCTTCTGAAAACTGCAATTGTGTGAACCTGGTGCCCAGCGGCAATGCCCCATATATATGCCCCAGAAGACCCCCATGGGCAGATCCTGGAAGTGGAAGCTGAAGCCACGCAATGCTGGAAGTTCTCTCTAGGAAGAGAATGCAAAATTATGAACATAATGTTTGTGTGAAAGTTTATGTATATATATATATACACACATATATAATATATATACCATATATAATATATATTTATAAATAATAAATATATAATATATAATAAAAATAAATATGTAATATATATTTAAGATTTTATTTTTAAGTAATCTATATACCCATGGTGGGGCTCAAACCTACAACCCCGAGATGGAGGTGGCATGCTCTACTGACTGAGCCAGCCAGGTGTCCCTGAAGGTTTATATTTGTTTAGAATGACAAAGCAAAGCAATTGCAAATTTTAAAAAGCTGACGACAAAATTTTTAATATAACGCATTTTAAAATTAATTGCCTATCAAGATATTAATTTTACTGGTAACATTGCATAATCATAGCCACTATTTCATATGATAGTGATTTTGAATTTTTTTAAAAAAAGATTTTATTTATATATTTGACAGAGACACAGAGAGCACAAGCAGGGAGAGCTGCAGGCAGAGGGAGAAGCAGACTCCCCGCTGAGCAGGGAGCCGGACTCAGGGCTTGATCCCAGGTCCCCGGGATCATGACCTGAGCTAAAGGCAGATGCTTAACCAACTAAGCCACCCAGGCGCCCCCCTGATTTTGAATATTTTAAATTAGAATCTGTAAAATTAGAATAATTTCTATGAGAAAGAATGGAAGTCTACCTTCTAGAGTGATTAACCCACTTTTTTTTTTAAGATTTTTATTTTTTTATTATTTGAGAGCGAGAAAGAGGGACCATGCACGAGCAGGGGGAGGGGCAGAAGGAGAGGGAGAGGGAGAAGCAGACTGCCTGTTTAGCAGGGAGCCGGACAGGGGTCAAGATCCTAGGACCCTGAGATCATGACCTGAAGGGAAGGCAGATCCTTAACCGAGTGAGCCACCCAGGCGCCCCTAGCGTGATTAACCCACTCTTCTAAAAACATTTTTACTGATAATTTAGAAAACTTACTTTTGGCTTTACAATTTATCATTGTTAATGTCTTGTAAAAGTTTTGGGTGCTGTCAAATTTGGGAAAACCTCTATGGAGTGTTTTTTATTCACGAGCAGTCAGCGTGCAGGACGTTTCACATTTTCCTGTGCATTGACCAGTCTTCACCATACACTGCTGCCACCAAACCTCCAGAGGCCTTGAAGGGGCCCTGGGAGTGTGTGTTGGGGGGGGGGCAGGCAGGGGCAGGCGAAGAGGGCCGTGGAGAGGGAGGATGAGGTCTGTGTGGAGCCTGGATAGTGTGTGTAGGAGGTCTGGCTGGTGTGTGTGGGGGGAGAGTGGAGGGATGAGGGGGTGGGGTGAGGGAGTAGGGTGTGTGTGTGTGGGGAGAGTCCAGTCAAGGGGAGGAGACGGGGGTGTGGGGGCACAGAGTAGGAGAGGCCCAGAAGCAGGGTCGTGGCCAGAGCTCGGGGGATCAGACTTGGGGTAGGGGCTTGGGACCTGGGTGAAGGCCACTGGGGGGTACGTGGGGAAGGGGCCTGGAAGGGGGGTAGGGACACTGAAGGGCATTGGAGAGGGGATTCAGGTGTGGAAGGAGGCCCAAGTGTGGGTGGAGTTGGGTGTGGGAGGGGGTCAGGCCTGGGGTGGGGAGTTGTGTGCCAGCGTGCCCTGGCCTTGGGGCGGGGGCCCGGATGTGGGCTGGCAGACATGAAGGTGGATCCCAGAGCGAGTGCAGTGGCTAGGATTGGGGGGACAGAACTTTGAGGTTAGCTAGCTGTGGGAGGTGTGGGGGAGGGGGTCTGGATGTCGGCGGGGATCTGAGCCAGTGGGGCTGGTGGTGGAGGGTCCTCTGGCTGTAGGGAGAGCCCAGCTTGGGTGAGGTAGGGGGTTGGGGCCCCAAGCTTAAGCTTCAGTAGCTTCAGTAGCTCAGAAATGTTCCCATCAGGACTGGTTTTGGTGGAAGAAAACCCAGAAACAGTGTTAATATCCATTGCCTGGAGAAAGAAAATTATGGTACTTCGTGGGTTAGAACTTTACTCGGTAGGGAAGAGAGTGATTTTGTCATGGATTAGGGTAAATACCAGTGTATCACATGAAAAAAAGCTGTAGAGGAATGTTGTTTATATATAGTTCAAGACTGTATAGTAGTAAAACTATGAGTAAAAGTACTGGACCAGATAATAATTTAAAAAGTAAGTGCACGATTCGGACTGGGGTTGCCTCTGAAAAGCGAGCGACGGAGTGAGGCCACGTGTGTACAGGGAGGCTTCGCCTGCCCCAGTAATAATAAATCTGTTAAACTGGGCCGGGTACCACCTGTTTCACTGTTGTGCTTTATGTTGCGCAAGAAAATCAAGCAGAGCCCGGGTGAAGCATCGTTAGCACCTGGCAGAAGGCTGTGGGGGAGCAAAGGGACTGCTAATTTGAAGAAGGCCTTCCAGGTTTTCCTGGGAATGGTACAGCTGGTTTCTGAAATGGGAATAGGGGGATTATTCTGAGGACCAGCAGCTGTTGTTCGGACAGCCTGAAATTGAGGAGGCATGGAGGGAATGTTCTGAGGATTAGCAGCCGTAGGCTGGGCAGGCCAGACCTTATGGAGAGGGACGAAGAGGAAGAGGTAGGGGCTAAGTGGTGTGGAGGGATGAGGAGGCACAGCTGAGGGGACAGAACATTTGGAAGCCCCAGTAGCCAAGTCTCCCATCTCAAGTCCTTTAGGGTCTCTCACAACATTTAAATTAGACACTCACAACGGAGTCCCTGTGCCCTTTTTACTGACAAGACACTGAAGTTCGGAGGGATGAAGTGAATTTCCCAAAGCCAGTCTGACTCCGAAGTTCCTCGTCTAAACACTGTTCAGTACCACACTTTGCAACATTAACTCATGGACTCCTCCCCACAGCACGATGACGTTGACCCTATCAGTATTCTATTTTATAGTCCCTGCCTGTATTCTGTGTTATAGTCGGGGAGGTGGAGGCACAGAGAGCCAGATGGTAAGGGGTGAGACCAGAATTGGAATCCAGGTCAGGTCCCATAATCTAGGCCTCAGGGCCAGCGACAGTGGTGGTGTTTGCTGAAGAAAACTGAGTGGGGGGGCGCTTGGGTGGCTCAGTCGTTAAGCGCCTGCCTTCGGCTCAGGTCATGATCCCAGGGTCCTGGGATTGAGCCTCACATCGGGCTCCCTACTCGGCGGGAAGCCTGCTTCTCCCTCTCTCACTCCCCCTGCTTGTGTTCCCTCTCTCACTGTGTCTTTGTCAAATAAATAAATAAAATCTTAAAAAAAAAAAAGAAAACTGAGTGGGGCCGGGGGTGACACGTGGTGGGGAGCGTGAGAGGAGAATGCAGGAGAATAGCGGACTGAACAGATGAGTTCCCATTTCCTACCTTCTCCGACCTAACGCACCCTGAATTCTCCCCGAGCCCAGAGCCTGCTGAGGGCCCGCCTGGAGCCAGTCCTGTGAACTGAGCAGACTGCCTGGGTCAGATGAGGAGGTGGGTCAGAACAGGCCCTGTCGTTTGTCAGCCAGCAGGGGTCTTCACTGAAACCCAGGAAAGACGAAGGGGCCTTCCAAATTAACAGCTGTTTATCAGCCTCAGTGGGACAGCCAGTGGGGAGAAAGCCCACGGTCATTTTGTTTTCTCCTAGGCAGGTGCTGCAGGCGTGTTTATGTATATGAAAATATACATCACGTATATGAAAGGGAGCAGGCAAAGAGCCAGGAGAAGAGCAGGGGTGAAGGTTTGGGAAGCTGGGCAGCTGGACTGACTGTAACAGGGCAGCACTCTTGTCTGTCCTGGGGAATGCCCTGAAGTAAGCTAACTTGGTTGTTGTTTTTCAGTTTTCTTTTTTAAATTTTTATTTATTTATTTGTCAGAGAGAGAGAGAGAGAAAGAGCACAAATAGTGGGAGCAGGAGAAGGAGGGAGAGAAACAGTTTCCTGCAAAGCAAGGAGCCCAATTCGGGACTTGATCCCAGGACTCTGGGATCATGACCTGAGCTGAAGGCAGATGCTTAACCGACTGAGCCACTCAGCATCCCTAAATAAGCTAATTTGTGCCAGAGAATCCCAGAAAGGACTAAGAATGAGATTGCCCAGGACCTTTGGAAAGTGGGTGTTCAGATGTGCTGGAGGACTGCCTGAAAGGGGCGAGGGTTTTCCCCGTTGCAGGATCCTCTTGCCTGGCCATTCTGTGTCTGTGGCTCTGAATTCCTCAGTGTCATTTTCTGAGTCTGATTGGGACCCTCTTTCCCTTCCTCCCTCTCTCTTTCTTTCATCCTTCTGGGTCTCTGAGTTGTTTGCATCCTTATTTCTGTATCTTTGCTCTATCCAGGTGTCTCTCAAACTTCCCTGCGTTTGCTTGTCTGACATTTCTGTGACTCCAGGTGTCTCTGTTTGTAGTACCCTTCAGGCCAGGCCCAGCAACTCGCCCCTCGGGCTGCAGCCCTAACCAGGCATGAAGCCAGTGGTTAGCTCATCATTTTACCCACCTGGGGCCCTTTCTGGGGCTTGACCTCTGAGGCAGGCAAGTAAGGGTGTGGCATCCCAGGGCAGTTTTCATTTGTGGGAGACAGGGCCGAGTCCCCCTTCAGTAGCCACAAGGTGGCAGTAGAGGACCGTTGCTGCGTTAATCCTTCCCCTCCTGTGGTCTCGCTGCTGAGACACTCCCAAGTTAGGGGGGAGTAGATTTGGGGTGTGTTTGTCCAAATCTGAAGTTTTCTTTAAAAATCAGGACTAGCCCACCAATTCTCATGACATTTCAAAGGTTTACAGAGTACTGTGCCAGATGTTCCTGTTGGTCCCCAATTTCCTTTCCTCTAACCTGCAGGTAATAGAATACCCTACCTAGGGGTATTGTGAAGGTAATGTGAAATGAGCCCTGTACAAACTTAGTGCTCAGTGCCTTTTGAGAACCATGACAGGCACGTGCTCCTATCCATGATCCGTGTTCACCACTAGCTGGTGCAACCCCCTGGGGTCAGTGTTCCCACTGGCACCCTATGGCAGGACCATCCTTGGCTTGATGTGGCTGGAGTTTTGGTGGGAAAAACTTGTCTTCATAGTGTCCACGTGCCTTGACAAATAACTAATCATTAAGTATCTGAATATGTATTTTTTTGAAGCACTGAATACATTGTATGTATCAAGAAATGTCCTTGTATTTATTTTTAAGATTTATTCATTTGAAAGAGAGAGAAGGGAGAACGAGCAGGGGAGGGGCAGAGGGAAAAGCAGGCTTCCCACTGAGCAGGGAGCCTGATGTGGGGCTCAATCCCAGGACCCTGGGATCATGACCTGAATCAAAGGCAGATGCTTAACTGACTGAGTCACCCAGGTGCCCATAGGGTCCTTTTATTTTTATTTTTTTTTAAAGATTTTATTTATTTATTTGAGAGAGAGAGAATGAGAGAGAGCAAGCACATGAGAGGGGGGAGGGTCAGAGGGAGAAGCAGACTCCCCGCTGAGCAGGGAGCCCGATGCGGGACTCGATCCAGGGACTCCAGGATCATGACCTGAGCCGAAGGCAGTCGCCCAACCAACTGAGCCACCCAGGCGCCCGCCCATAGGGTCCTTTTAAACAGTATATTTATCTAACCACTGTATAGATGGAAATGCCTATTTTTACCTTTCTACAAAGATAAATGTGTGCATTTTTGCATGTTTTACCATTTCTCCACCTGGAATCAATTTTAGCACTATTCTTCATTTTTTTTTCCGATTTTTTTCTTCATTTTTTCAATATTTCTGTATCTTTGCTCTATCCAGGTGTCTCTCAAACTTCCCTGTGTTTGCTTGTCTTGTAGCCACTCTATTTGTCTAACCATTCTACATATTTATATACAATTTTCACTAAACCAGTCTACAGTCCTCTGTAGGAATAGTTGTATAATACCTTTCTTGCGTGGTTGGCACATCAGATTCCCCGTTTTATAAAATGTTTTATATACTACGTGCTTCCTATCGCTGACATGTGTGCCCCCTGCCAGTGCTCTTCCTGGGGACCTTTTCTAAGCAGACTGCTGCTTTCCGTCATTCTGAACAGCCAGCCTCTGGTGGGACGTGATGGCTACTCTGATCCAGAGTTTATGGCCGGAGAGTCCAAGCCTGGGTTTTCTCATCAGTAAAATGGGCCTAAGAGTTAGGATTCTGATCATTATTCAATACCCAGGGGTTAGTAGATAGATGTGTCTGTCCCCACAAAATTCATCTGCTGAAATCTAATTCCCAATGTGATTGTATTTGGAGAGGTGGAGCCTTTTGGAGGTGATTAGGTCATGAGGGTAGGGCCCTCATGATTGGGATTAGTACCTTTTTAGAAGAGACTCCATAGTGCTGTGGAGGCAGCCGGGATGCACTGCAGCGAATGGTCGTGAAACTGTCTGAGTGACCTTTCACGCATGCCCAGTGGTCCTGGTGGTGGCACGAGGCAGAAGCCATGGTGGATGGGGCAGCTGCATCAGGCAGAAAAAAAAAAAAGAGAGAGAGACAGACTCTGGAGAGCTCCCTCGCCCTTTCCATTGTGTGAGGACACAGTGAAAAGAGCTGTGAACTAGGAAGTGCGCTCTCACTAGACACCAAATCTTCCAGTGCCTCGAACTTGGACTTCCCAGCCTACAAAACTGTGAGTAATACATTTCTGTTGTTTATAAGCTACCCAGTCTGTGATATTTTTGTTATAGCAGCCTGAACAGACTAAGTGTCCATTTTGGCAGACCCTAGACTAAGAGTCCTTCTGTTCATGACCTTGTGACTTTAAAAAATAATGACTTAAAAAAACTTGTTATTGAGGCGCCTGGCAGGCTCAGTCAGAAGAGCATGTGACTCTTGATCTTGGAGTTGTGAGGTCGAGCCCCACGTTGGGTGCAGAGATTACTTAAAAATAAAATTTTTTTTTAACACTTGTTATTGAAATGTAATATACACATAGAAGTGTGCAACTAAGGGTGGAGCTTGATGAATCTTTACAAAGTGAGCTTGCCTGGGTATCCAGCCCAGCAGCTCGAGAACCAACATTACCAGGCCCCGGAAGTCCTCTCCTACTCGGCCCAAGTAACGACTCCTCAAACTTCTAACCCATAGATTGTTTTTCTGGCCTTTCAACTTCGTATAAATGGAATCAAACAGGCTGTGCTATTTTAGGCATTTATGAGCTTTTCCCATGCACTCAAGGCCTTTTTATTCTCATTACTTTATGGCATCGCCATGGTGTATATTCTTCAGTTTATCAGTTTTGCTGATAATGAACATGTAGGCAGCAAATTTGGGTTTGGGCTATTAAAAATAGTGCTGTTAGGTGAACCTCTATCCACCTTTTTCTTGGGTCTATTCCTGACAAACGCCAGTCATGGGGACCCCAGGATTTGCACAGATTCTGCCAAACAGGTTCCAAGTGGTTAGATGGGGCGGCTGCATCAGGCAGAAAAAAAAAAAAAGAGAGACAGACTCTGGAGAGCTCCCTCGCCCTTTCCATTGTGTGAGGACACAGTGAAAAGAGCTGTCTGTGAACTAGGAAGTGAGCTCTCACTAGACACCAAATCTTCCAGGGCCTCGAACTTGGACTTCCCAGCCTACAAAACTGTAATACACTCACTCTCTTCATTTCACCCTCCCCCTGGAGAGCTCGGTCTGCTCCCTTGCACCCCCACTGGCTTGGCATTTTGCAGTGTTTTTGTGTTAATCATTTTGGTAGGTGTGCTTTTTTTTTTTAAGATTTATTTATTTATTTTAGAGAGAAATTGAGAGAGAGCACGCTAGTGGGGGGAGGGCAGAGGGAGAGAATCTCAAGCAGACTCTCCGCTGAGCGACAACCTGTGAGATCATGACCTGAGTTGAAATCATGAGACAGTCACTTAACTGACTGAGCCACCCAGGCACCCCTTGGTAGGTGTGCTTTTATTTTTTTATTTTTATTTTTTTAAAAGACTTTATTTACTTGAGAGAGAGAAAGAAAGCACAAGCAGGGGGAGGGGCAGAGGGAGAGGGAGAAGCAGATTCCCTGCTGAGCGGGTAGTCTGACAGGGGGCTTGATCCCAGGACCCCAGATCATGACCTGAGCTGAACGCAGACGTTTAACCCGCTTAACCGACTGAGCCACCCAGGT
>NC_138374.1:34161982-34213996 GCF_054177405.1 Leptonychotes weddellii | reverse complement strand
TGAGAGAGAGAGAGCAGGAGAGGGAGGAGGGTCAGAGGGAGAAGCAGACTCCCTGCCGAGCAGGGAGCCTGATGTGGGACTCGATCCCGGGACTCCAGGATCATGACCTGAGCCGAAGGCAGTCGCTTAACCAACTGAGCCACCCGGGCGCCCTCTCTTCTGGACTTTCATATGAATAGAATCATATACTTTGTGGCCTTTTGTGAGAGACTTCTTACATGTAACCATATTTTCGAGATACATCTGTGTTGTAGCATATATCAACACTTCATTCCTTTTTTATGGCCAAATAATATTCCATTGTGTGGGTATATCTTATTTTGTTTTCCATTCATCCATTGATAGACATTTGGGTTTTTTCACCTTTCAAAAATTAGGAATAATGGTGCTATAAACATTTGTGTACAAGTTTTAGTGTAGAAATATGTTTTCAATTCTTTTGGGCATGTACCTGTAAGTATAATGTCTGGGTCATACGGTAACTCTGTCGTTTGAGGAACTCAGACTGTTTTACAAAGTGTCTGCAGTATTGTACATTCTGACAGAGTATAATGTTCCAATTTCTTCACATCTCCATCAACACTTATTGTTAGCTGACTTTTTTGATTCTAGACATCCCAGTGGGTGTGAAGTGTTATCATTGTGGTATTGATGTGCATTTTTCTGATGACTAACATGTCAAGCATCTTTTCATGTGTTTTTCGTTTGTATATCTTCCTTGGAAAAATGTCTATTCAGATTCTTTGCTCATTTATAAACTGGGTTATTTGTCCTTTTTGATGCTTTTGCTGCTATTATGCATTTTCTTAAGTTAATTTTTGGATTGTTCACTGCAAGTATGTAGAAATATGATAAACTTTTGTATATTCATTTTTTATCCTGTAGCCTTGCTGAACTCACTTATTAGTTCTAATAGTTGCGTGTGTGTTGTGTTTTTGTTTTTTTTTTAGTGGATTCTTTAGGATTTCCTGTAAACAAGATCTATGAATAGAGACAGTTTCTACTTCTTCCTTTACAACTGGATGCCATTTATTTATTTATTTATTTATTCATTCTCTTATTATGTTCAATTAGCCAACATATAGTACATCATTAGTTCTTGATGTGGATGCCTTTTGATTCTTTTTCTTGCTTAATTGCCCTGGCTATCACCTCCAGTACAATTTTGAGGAGAAGTGGCAAGAGCATACATTCTTGTCTTACTCCTGATCTTAGGAGAAAAGCAATTTGAAACAGATGGGTGATTCCCCACCACCTGTTCTGGCTTGCGTTTGTTATTGTTTGCTTGCTTGTTTTGCGACTTCACTTGTCTAAAATGTTTTAGTGACATCTATTTCCCTTACAACACAGAGCCTCTGATGACACTCCTCAGAGGGTTAAGTCTTAGGCAAGTGCACATTCACCTTGGGGTGATCATGTTTTTAGCAGGACTCTTTTGACTGTCTCTTTCCTTGATCTCTCTGTTAAGCTGTCTGCCTCATTTGGTATTACATCAATATGTTAGGCTCCGCTAATTACTGGCTAATTGCTGTATTATTTTCTACAGTGCCCTGGGGCATAAATTGTTCATTGGTCTGATCCAATTAAATTCAGGCAAGGGTAGTTTCAGTTTTTGAGTAGGTGGGCTATTAGCTGTCTTTTTCCCTGGTTGTCTCTAGTGAATTAGCTGGCCTATGGTTTAGTTTGTTGCTCTTAATTAAGAGGAACGATTGTTTTGAAGAGTGTCCTTAGATTTGAACTTTTCTACATTCCATCTTAAATAAAGTCAATTTCTTTGGGGAGAGCTTCAGAGCTCTCTTTTCTAAAGGACTGCCTCTCCCCTAGGCGATATCTGTGATCCACTATTTAGGGAGCTGGGTGGATGTGGTAGACTCTGGTCTTCTCAACTTGCTTTCCCTGGTGTGGAACCTCTGTCCTACCAATAAGCTGGGGCAGAAGCGATCAGGACTTCGATATTCTTGGCCTGCTGCACCTGGAGTGGAGCCTCTATCCTCTAGGTTGAGAACAGGAGCCCCTGACCTCTTGGCCTCACTCACCAGTAGTTTAGCCCCCTCAACTTAGAGTTGGAGATGAGCAGTGCTGGTGGCCTGCTTCTCCTGGTGAAAAACAGTAACGCTTTGTGTAAGAAAAACACTCCTGGGGCACCTGGCTGGCTCATTCAGTAGAGCTTGTGACTCTTGATCTCAGAGTTGTGAGTTCGAACCCCAGTGGAGATTACTCAAAAATAAAATCTTAAGAAAAAGAAAAACACTCCTATGTTTCTCTTTTATTCTCATACTGCTATAACACTCACAACACTTCTGACACCAGATGTGTGTGTTCTGCACCCATCATGCAATTCTGCAACACCAGCTGGGTGTCGTACAATTCAATTCAGTTCTGACACAACCCGAAGTGAGTGTCAGATGCCACAGTCTAAGGGTTCACTCCCACAAAACTGCTCCATTTCAGAGCCAACTGAAAGTTCCAGATTGTCATCTCTACTTATTATTGTCTGGCTATAAATTGGGGTTCCTATGACCCCCTCCTAGGGGCTGATAATTTGCTAGAGTGGCTCACAGAACTAGGGGAATACTTATTTATGTTTGCCAGTTTATTATAGAGGGTATAATAAAAGATATGAATGAATAGTCAGATGAAGGGATACATAGGATGAGGTCTAGAAAAGTCCGGAGAGCAGGAGCTTCTGCCCTTGTGGAGTTGGAGTGTGTCACCCTCCTAACATATAGGTGTGTTCACCAACCCAGCGGCTCTCTGAATCGCATTTTTTGGGAATTTTATGGAGGCTTCATTACATACATGGAGGCATGATCTATCATTAACTCAGTCTTCAGTCCCTCTGGAGGATGGGGGATGGGGTTGAAAATTTCAAATTTCTAATCATGGCTTGGTCTTTCTGGTGACTAGCTCCCATCCTTAAGCTACCCAGGAGCCTACCAAGAGTTGCCTCATTAGAATTAAGACACTCTTATCACCCAGGAGGTTGCCCTATACCTAAGGGATTTAGGAGCTCAGTGTCAGGAGCTGGGGGCAAAGATCAATATGCATATGGTTTATTATTTTACACCCTTGGTTGGGGGCAGAGGGAAGACGGATCCTGGTCTTCTTGGCTACATCTGCCCAGAGTAGCGATTTTGTCAAACTGAGCTGGGGAGAGGAGAGGAGGGAAGGAACAGGATGTGGTTCAAATCCCAGACTCTCACTGTTCTTACTGGGTTTTAGTAGATTTTCTTGAATAAATGTTTCTTCATTTATTGAATACCCTTAGGACACTTTCCAGAGACTTTAAATGGTGTAGTTTTTTTTTTTCCAGATTTTATTTATTTGTCAGAGAGACAGAACACAAGCAGGGGGAGAGACAGGCAGAGGGAGAAGCAGGCTCCCCGCCGAGCAAGGAGCCCGATGTGGGACTCGATCCCAGGACCCTGGGATCATGACCTGAGCTGAAGGCAGCCGCTTAACCGACTGAGCCACCCAGGTGTCCCTAAATGGTGTAGTTTTTAAAAAATAATTTTTACCAGCTTTGCTTGTTTCCCTAGGGAGTGGGTCTGTGGCGCTCCTCACGCAGCCATCCTGGAAGTGGAATTCTGTGAGTGGTGTTTCTTCACAGAGACCCTCAGGGAAAGGCCCTCGGCTTGGTTCTGCCCTTGGGCACCCCCCCTCCCAACACTGGTAAGGAGGAGCTGTTTTCATATATCACATGTCTTTATTTAGCACTTATGGATGTGTGTCCCCATTTTGTTCCACAGTTTTTACCAAAAGTCCCTGTCCTTCCCGCTCTCCTCAAGCACGGATAGAATCTTAGATGTGCAGCCGATGAGGGCAGCAGCTTGGTAGGCCAGGAGGGCTTACACGTGGCTCACTGCTGCTCCAAGGATTCCCCACAGAGTCTGCTAACAACCCACCTTTCAAAGCTTACTGTACGTCTCACTTTTCACTGCCTTGTCGTTTTCTTTGGGAAGAGTCCTTCCTTCCTTCCTTCCTGGGGAAGGGGTCCCAGGGCAGGTTAGAAAGGCCACAGACCGTCTTGAAGCCCAAGGGCAGCCCCTGCGGAGGGAGGGCCACAGGGGTAAGCCCCAGGTAGCCTGGCCTCATAGCAGGCAAGTGGGGCCAGCCGCTGAAGGAAGCTTTGTGCCCCGCATGGTTGTCTGTGAACCAAGTGCCTGACGGTAAGCTTTTGAGAGTGTAGGCATCCATTTCAAAGGCATTCATCTAGATAAACAGACTGCCAGCTATAGGACACAGCTCCGAGCTACACAGGCTGGCACCACCCAGGAAGTTCCCCTCTTACAAATCCCTGGGTGACCTAGATAACCGAGGGCTTGAGTGACCCCACTTTTCCCTTCCCGCCCCAGTTCCTGCTCTTATGTTTTCAATTTGCCAACAAAGAGTGAACCTCTGCAGCCCTGAGCACCCCAGGCCCCAAGGAGAGGCAAGTGGCCAAGCACGACTTCAGAGCAAGGCCTGCCTTGCTGTCCGACTGTGGGGCAGCACAAGGACCACGAGGAAGGACTTTGGCTATGCTCATTCCCTTCCCCGACCCTTTCCAGAAATTCTGTTTCTTCAATTTCCCCTTCCCAGGAAAGCCTTCTGACTTCTATTGTTTTTAAGCTTACCTCCTCCCGCTCCCCTGACTTTTGTCACACTCTTCTCCAAACTCTGCCACTCCACCTCCCGCTGCAGCTGGCTGGCTTCCTCTGTGCCCCTCACCCAAACCTGTGAGGCCCTGGTGGAGGAGCCTGGCCGTCCTGCAGCCTGGGGCCCAGCAGCCGCATGTTCACAAATGTCCGCTCAGTGCCTGATCACTAGAGCAGCGGAAGACAAGGGGCCCATGTACAGTGGGCAGTGGGGTGGACTGCTCCATCAGCAAGCTGGGGGGAGGCTTCCAGAGAGAACACGGGCGGTGCTCACTGCGCAAAGGCCACGCCCATCTGGGACACCGGTTGTGAGCCTGTCACCAGAGAGAAGTTTGGCCAGGAATAAAGATTCAGAGGCTGATTTCCTGTTCCTGACTTGATGCTGAGTCCAGGGGCTTAGTGGGCAAACTTTACCTGCCATGAGCCAGAGCCTGAGGCTGGGAGGCTGCGGTGGCCAGGACTTCTGTTAGGGCTGCGGAGGCAAGGAAGCACCCATGGACCGCCTGCTCTTTGCGGCTAGAAGAGTTGATGGATCAACTGCAGGGCCCCCAGCAAGATGTCCTGCTCCGGAGACCTGGGAACATCTAGGAAATCTGGGCTTATCACATTGTTTTCCGTGTATTTGAAAAACAAAATTATAATTTATTTATTTGTTTTTTTAAAGATTTTATTTATTTATTTGAGAGAGAGCGCGAGAACACAAGCAGGGGGAGCAGGCAGAGGGAGAAGCAGGCTCCCTGATGTGGGGCTGGATCCCAGGTGGTTCCTGGGCTCATGACCTTAGCCGAAGGCAGATGCTTAACCGACTGAGCCACCCAGGCGTCCCCAAAATTGTAATTTACAAAATGAATAGCAGAGACAGAGTGCAGCGAGCGAGCAGAAGTCTGGGAGCCTCTCGGAGCACAAGGGATCTTCCTGTGGTTTATGGCGCGGTATCCTAAGGTGAGACTGAAGGTCTGACATTCAGGAGGCAGAGGCTTGACATCAGGCCCCCAGCATCCAGGCCAGGACTTCAGGTGCTGCTCACCCTACCTGAAAAAATGAGAGAAGAACCAACCCTGAGACCCCTACCGCCCGGGCCCACTCCCCAGTCCACATCCAGCCTGTTCAATATAAAGAAATAATTCAAGCTAAGGTGGGCTGACAGAACTGAGAAGAGGGTTAATGGGGAACCGGTAAATAATCATCTAGCCCAGGCTGGTACAACAGCTCTTATTTCTCCAGGGCGCTGTTAGTGCGGGGTGTTGGGGCTGGGGAGCATCAAGGGGGAGGGCGTTACCCCAGCCCAGCCCAGCTCGGCCCTCCCAGCGCCCCCGTGGGAGGTTGTCTGCACTCCCTCCAGCCCCTGCTCTGCCTACTTCTGCTCTCAGTGCATCAGTCATTGATGGTACTTCAGAGGTACGTGTGTCCACACTCAAGGTCAGAAATGTAGCCCCATCAGGCTGTGGGTGCTGAGCCTGCCCGCTGCCCCCTGCAAGGCTGAGCTGTGTTGGTGAGGAACTGGGAAGTTCCTTCTGACACCAGGTCTCAGACTGCTGGCAGCCCCACCCCTGCCAAAGAGCGCTTGGCCCCAAGGGGCGGCATCTCTTTCTGAAGCCCCCTCCCCCTGCCCTCTCCCCAGGCAAATACTGGTTGGCTTTCCGCCACTATAGATTAGTTTGCATTTTCTAGAATTTTATCTAGATAAAATCATACAGTATATACTCGTTCGTCTGGCTCCTTCCCATCAGCATAATGGGAAGATTATGGACGATGATGGACGATTATGGACAATTATGGAAGACTTTGAGATTCGTCCATGTTACTGTGTCAGTAGTTCACTCTTTATTGCCAGGTAGTGTTTCATTTTGTGGATGTGCCATACTTTATCTGTTCTCAAACTGATGGACATTTTAGGTTGTTTCTCATTTTTGGCTATTACAAGTAAAGCTCCTATGAACATTAATAAATCTTTGTGTGGGCATATATTTTCATTAACCTTGAGTAAATAGCTAGGAGTAGAACAACAGAGTTGGATGAAATTTGTATGTTTAAATTTATAAAAACCCGCTAAACCTTTCTCCAAAGTAGTTGCACCATTTTACATTCCACCAGCAGTGTGGAAAGTTCCAGTCTCTCCACATCCTTGCCAACACTGGTAGGGTCCGTCATTGATCGTAGCCATCCTAGGGGGTGTGTAGTAGTATCTCTCTGTGGTTTTAATGTACTCTTCCTTAATGACCAATGATGTTGGACATCTTTTCATGTGCTTATTTGCCATTGGCGTATCTTCTTTGCTGAAGTGATTATTCATATTTTTTACCCTTTTTTTTTTTTTTAGGGAACAAAATATTGTGCAAGTAAGTGCTCACAACCTTCCCCTTCCCCTGCCTTCTGAGGAGGTGTTGGTGTATTTGTGGTTCATTAAGGGCAGAGATGAGAAGAAGGGGCATGGGTCTAGAATGATCTATTTGGAACAGACCTGGGAGGGTTGGGGCAGGGGGAATAGAAGAATCCTGTTGGAGGGGAGAGGGAGGAGAGGAGGAGAAGGCTGGGAGCTAAGAGGGAGAGGGGCAGCAATGGGGGAGAGGAGGAGTGGAGCTGGGGGATCTGCTGTGAGGATCCTCCCCTCACCGTCGCCTCCAGAAAAGCCTAAGCTCTTTGTATCTGCTCAAAGCTTTTGGAATTGGGTCAGTGTTACTTTTGACTGTGTCACTACGCTGAGATGGTGGGGGCAGGGGCGGGGAATGGTTTTGTTTGAGTGTTACATAAACATTGAGCAGTTGTAGTTTTATTCTTGGTGTTGGCCTTAGCGATAGAAGGACAATGATGGAGAGGAGCAGGGTGGGGAAGCATTTTAAAAAATAACAAAAATTAAAACATTTTTATTTTGCAGTAATTATAGGTCCATGAGAAGTTGCAGAAAAATATTCAAGGAGGTGTCATGTACCCTTCACCCAGTTTTCCCTGAAGGTAACCTCTTCCCTAACTACAGTATGATATAAAACCAGGAAATTGGCAGTGCTTACTCAGATTTCACTAGTGTTACCTGCACTCGTGTGTGTGTGTGTGTGTGTGAGTGTGAATATGAATAGTTCTGTGCAGTTTTATCACAGGTGGAGATTCATGTAACTAGCCCTACACTCAAGACACAGAACAACTATATCACCTCAAGACTCCCTCAGGCTGTCCTTTATTGACTTCTACCCCCCTCTCTCCCTCTCCTTTCCTCCTCACCCCCAGCAGCCACTAATCTGATTTCCATCTCTACCATTTTGTCATTTCAAAAATGTTACGTAAATGGAATCATACAGTATGTTGCCTTTTGAGATAGGATCAGTGTTACTTTTCTCACTCAACACAATTCACTTGAGATGCGCCCAAGCTGTTGAATGTATCAGGACGCTGTTCCATTTTATTGTTATTTCCTGGTGTGGATATACCACAGTTTTTTTTTTTTTTTAAAGATTTTATTTATTCATTTGAGACACAGAGATACAGAGAGAGAGAGAGCATGAACAGGGAGAGAGGCAGAGGGAGAGGGAGAAGCAGGCTCCCCGCTGAGCCAGGAGCCCGACGCGGGGCTCGATCCCAGGACCCTGGGATCATGACCCGAGCCGAAGGCAGATGCTTAACCATCTGAGCCACCCAGGCGCCCCAGATATACCACAGTTTGTTTAACCACTCAGCCACTGAAGGACATTTTTTTTTTCCAGTTTTTAGCAATTGGGAATAATGCTGCTATGAACATTTGTGATCAGATTTTGGTGTGAACATAAGCTTTCATTTCTCTGTGACAGATGTCCATGAATGTGATTGCTGGGTTGTATGGTGAATGTATATTTAGTTTTATAGGAAACTACCAAATTATTTCCCAGAATGGCTGTACCATTTTACATTCCCACCAGCAATGTATGCATGATCTAGTTTCTCTGTATCCTTGCCAGCATTTGGTGTTGTCACTATTTTTTATTTTCATCATTCTGATAGGTATGTAGTGATATCTGATTGTGGTTTTAATTGCATTTGGATAATGGTTAATGATGTTTAAATCCCTTCATGAGCTTATTTGCCAACGTATATCTTCTTTGGTGAAATGTATGTTCATGTCTTTTGCTCATTCACTGATTTTTTTTTTTTTAAATATTGGTTGGTTGTCTTCTCATTGACTTATAAGAGTTCTTTATATACTCCAGATTCAAGTCCTTTGTCAGATATATATTTTGCAAACATTTTCTCCAAGTTTATAGCTTCCCTTTCCATTTTCATAGCAGTGTCTTGTGTCTTTTGAAGAACAAAAGTTTTAATTTTGATGAACTCTACTGGTTTTTGTTTTGTTATGAATGATACTGTTTGTGTTTTATTTAAGCAGTCTTTGCCAAACCACAGGTCACTAAGATTTTCTCTTTTGTTTTCTTCCAAAAGTTTGTGCTAATTACACGTAATTATCTTCAGTGTTCGATTGTTGAAATGAGCTACAGGACCCATAGTTTATACTCATATTTTATTACAGGTATTGCAGTCCCAGCAGAAGGAGGATATGCACTGCAGGTGTCTGAAGATCTCAGGTGGAGGCTTCTTTGAACTTCTACCACTCAGTTACCCAGGATACACTTTGATTTCCGGTCTCAAACCACTTGTGTACTGTGTATGTGAAGCCCCTCAGTATTGGAAGCCCAAGTCTGCTCAGGGTGGGGTCTTATATTTATATTGAACGGGTCACAAATGCACATTATAGCTATGTGACCAGCCTTAACTTTTAACATCCCCCAGGCCTCATTAAGACTAGGTACAAATAACAAATTCAGTGCTTACTGCACAGTATTGGCAGGCTGGTGGTCCTGCTCTGAAACAACTCACTACCCATGGTTTATTTATTTTTATTTTTTAAAAAATATTTTATTTGTTTATTCATGAGAGACAGAGAGAGGCAGAGGCACAGGGAGAAGCAGTCTCCCCACGGAGCAGGGAGCCTGATGCAGGACTTGATCCCAGGACCCCGGGATCATGACCTGAGCCGAAGGCAGACGCTTAACCGACTGAGCCACCCAGGCGCCCTCAGCAGGTTCTTTACACAGTTTCAGGATTTCTCAACGTGCTCTCTTCAGAAGCATAGAATTCTTACATGGCAACTGAGAACCCCAAAGCTGAGTGTTCCAAGAGACATAAAATCCTGAGCCCAAAGCTGGCCCAGTACTATTTCCTCTGTATTCTATTGGTCAGAGTGGCTAAAGAGCCTTCCCAAATTTAAGGGCAGAGGACAAAGACCTCACCTTTCTATGGGAGAAGTTCCAGAGAATTCATGGCCATCCTTCATCTGCCACAATGGAACAGCCAGATCCTCCTCTGAGACCCAGCCAAGGACTGATGAGTTGGGAGGGAAGGAGACCACCAGGCAGAAGTTATAGGGCAGGTAGAGGTTCTGCCAAGGTGGGGCTTCCTTCAGGGTCAAGAGCTTTAGTGTCTAGCTGAGGCTATTCCATGGCAGGTCTCTGTGCTCCCCCAGCCTGTTTTCCTTCTATAAAATAAGAGTTGATGATTTCCAGACTGTCCAGAACTGTCCAGCATCCCACACATTTTACCTCGCCTGTGGCTGTGAGATTTCCTGCCTCATGAGACAACAGTCATGGAAACCAACATGTCCTGGGGTAGGAACTGCCACTCTTCTGAATATTTGCCATCCACCTTCCTAAAGTCAATCTGTGCCCAGCCACAGGGATGAGATATGGTGTCATACAAAGTGGCCTCATTAAGCAGTAATCCTCAAATATAGTAGGGTACTATTTATGTAAATTATTTTAAAAAGCACAGTATATCTGTATCAACCAGAGTTCATGTCATCACAGCTGGTATTTATAATGACCTTCTTTATTACCCATTCTGCATTCCCTTTGCCTTTAGAAAGCACCTTAGCTGGTTGTGATTGTTTACCTGGTAGGGTGACCCAAATCTTCATTCCTGAATGGTCTGGGCCATCAGCAGTCGTGCCTGACTTGGCTGTTAGAGTTTTCCATTGATTTTAATCACAGGGCATGGTAGTGTAAGAGACTCCCTAAGGGATCTTCTGTATTCCAGACATATTTCCTTACCTCCATTGTGTACGAGCAGCCCAGTTTGCCCTTGGTAATCAGGATCAATCACCTACATAACACAATGACTTCATTTGCTTGTTGGTTCAGAGGCATGAAGAGCCCGAAGTGGTCGGGTGGCAGTCTCAACTTCTAGTTCAATGGAATCATTATTGTGCCTCCAGGGGCAAGCATTCCTCCCTTTGGAACTAGGGCTTAGATCAGTGGAGCATAAGGCAGTGGGGGTGGGAAGAAAAATTTTTGCTAGTGGATCATGAGGGAGAATAGTGAGTGGAGCCACTTCCATTTCCACTTCTTGATTCCTGGACCTATGAATCCTGGCTATGGGGAAAATAGCACCATATATTGGATGCTGATTTCTGCATCCTGCAGGACACTGTGACAGTCCCTCAAGGTATTTCTACCTACCTGGCACCAAAACTGAGTCTTCGAAAGGCCCTTTCACCATTATGTCAAGCCACTGCCTTAGGATGATGGGAAACATGGTAAGATCAGTGGATTCCGTGAGCACAGGCCCATTTCTTCACTCCACTTGCTGTGAAGTGAGTTCTTTCACCAGAAGTGGTGCTGTGTAGAACACAAGATGGTAGATAAGGCATTCTGTAAGTCCACAGATGGTAGTTTTGGCAGAAACATCGTGGGCAGGAAAAGGGAGTCCATATCCAGAGTAAGCTTTTATTTCCATAAGACCAAAGTGCTTGCTGTCATTTCCATGATGGAAGCTGTCCAACAGAATCAACTTGGGAATAGTGCCATACTGGGGACTTAGTCTCTGCTGCTGGCAAGTGAGACAGTGGCTGTAGCCAGGTTGGCCTTGGTGAATGATCCCTGTTGCTGAGCCCATGCATAACCTCCATCCCTGTGATCAGGGCCACTTTGTTCGGATGATAAGCGCATCGGGTGATGAGTGGGGTGCCTGAGTAGTAACCATGGAGTGGATCATCCTAGGCACTTGATTATTACAATCCTCCTCTGCTGAGGTCACCCTTTGGTGAACATTCACACAGGACACAAATCATGTTTCTTAGCCCAGAGAGGTCTATCCATACACCTCTTGCCCAAAATTCACCATCACCAATTTTCCAATTATGTTCCTTCCAGATCCCTGGTAATCTAACCAAATACTGGCTACACCCCATGAATTGGCAGAGACTCATGCCTCTGGCCATCTCTCCTCCCGGGAAAAATAAACAGCCAGGTTTATTGTTATTCTCCAAGATCAGTCTGTCCCCTCACCAAATAGGTGAGTTGAGTGGGGATGCGGTGGAAGTCACCACCCCTGAATCCTTCAAGTCCCTGATGGTGGCAATAATCTCTGCAAACCTTCCAAGAATTACTGTTTTCCTAGGCAGAGGCAGTTCTAGTGGCTTCCATTTGGCCTTTCCTGCCATAATAGCCCTCACTCCACAGGTCAGGGAACCAATATGAGAATTCTGTCAGTTGCTGAGCATGTCTTTTCCAATTCTGGAACCGGACAAGTAACCACAGGGTGGCATCAGGGACCCACTGTGCCCACTGAGAGATGAACTGGAGCTAAAACTCCATGGATCACCTGTGCTCCATAAGCCCCTGCTCTGAACGGTGGGTTTCCAGGAATCAGTTCAGAGTCAGTGTCCAATAATCTCTGAAAGGTATAATTTCTTCTTTTTCTCCAACACACAGCAGTGACCCTGGCAAGTAGCTATTGGTCCCTTTGGGGAAGGCTAAGAGAAAGATTAACAAGATAAGTTTTTGGCAGTTTAGTGGCGTCCTTCCTCAAGGGGACCTGGTCTCCCCTTTATTTAAGAAGTTCTGGGTTTAGGGCGCCTGGGTGGCTCAGTTGGTTAAGCGACTGCCTTCGGCTCAGGTCATGATCCTGGAGTCCCGGGATCGAGTCCCATATCGGGCTCCTTGCTCAGCGGGGGGTCTGCTTCTCCCTCTGACCCTCCCCCCTCTCATGTGCTCTCTCTCTCTCATTCTCTCTCTCAAATAAATAAAATCTTTGAAAAAAAAAAAAAAAAAGAAGTTCTGGGTTTGTGAAATGGCTTAAGCCTGGGAATTGAATGAAGGCTGTGACTCCCTGTTTTTATGATTCAAGTGAGACTTCTGTTCACCTGACCTAGAATTCTTCTACTAATACAGATCAAATAAGAGTTTAGTAGACTGCTCAACTCTTTCTCTTCATGGGACACCATGATCAATTAGCCAACATCATAGGTCTCTGTAAGTCAGACTATTCTGATTACTGCATTGACTCTGTTGTCCATAACCACCTTGCCTGTTGGTGATTGAGGGCCATCGCTCAGCCCCTGCCACCTCATGATCCAATTATCCCCATTGCATTTGGGGATCCCAATTGAGTAGCAATTCCTACTGTCATTTTTGACCTATAGTAAAGAGAAGAGTGACTAGATTGTTCTTTCAAGGATGCTGGGGGCCCCTCACAAATTTATTTCTTATAGTCATGGTGAAAATTGGCTCTTCTGGACCCTTCTGGGGCGGGTGACCAGGTTTTGCCTCATAAATGCACTCTAATATTACAATCTTCCTAAGCATTTGGATACTTTCCTCTACAGTATACCAAGGAAGCTCTGGCATTTCAACTTAATTTAGTGTAGGCCACTTTTGGTTTCAGCTTTCATTCAGCCAAAAAACCTGTTAGAATACTTCCTAGCCCCTGGAGCTACAATAACCTGTAATCTGTACTCTCTGCTTAATAGGCCTACCTCATTAAATTTCACCCGATCTAACTTTCTCTTCTTTCTGCCATCATCCCACATCCTTAATATCCATTCCACACATCACAGGGTGAGCAGAGAGGAGGCACCAGATCCATGCTGATGATTGAAAAACCTCTCACAAGACCCCAAATCTGATTGTTGGCAACTGAAGACAGAGTATATCAGTTCAGATGCTCTGGGTCAAAGTGAGGAGTGCAAGAAGTTTGTTGGGAGCAATGCCTATGGAAGATAAAGCAGGAGGACACAGGCCTGGGCAGAGGGAAA
Source organism: Leptonychotes weddellii (assembly GCF_054177405.1). NCBI lineage: Eukaryota > Metazoa > Chordata > Mammalia > Carnivora > Phocidae > Leptonychotes > Leptonychotes weddellii. Next base: position 34,200,307 of record NC_138374.1, on the reverse strand, counting down.
CTCAGTCCATGATACAGCCTTGAGCAAGGCTTGGTCAACCCAGTGGGAGTTGAGAGCAAGGACTTGCCTTTTGAATAGTGCAGTGCTGAGTGGAGATGGCCAAGTGAGCCTCCTGCCTTGCTCAGTTTTTGGGGGCTGCTCTGGAAGAGTGGACTTTGGTTTCAACACCATGAATTAACAGAGAAACAGTAAATTATCATAACTTGTAAGGTCTTTCAATAACTCTGATTTCACTAGTTGAGAGATTTTGGAAATTTGTGGCCTGTCAAGGGAACCTGAGTGGTGCCTACCCACAGTAACCATACCTTGTCCTCTAGTGCAGAGCTGTGGAAATTTTTGTAAATAACAGAGGGCACCTGTTTTCATGCCGACTGACTCAGTGTGTGAATAAATCTCTGCTTCCTATCTGTGCACTTGCCTGTTTAGTCAAGAATAATTGTAGAACATGCTGACCCCTGGGAGATTCCCATCTCCCCAGGGGCACCTGAGGCTGGGGGGCCACCCTCAGCTTCAGCCTACAGGAGCCCTGGCATCAGAGGGAAACGGAATCTGAAGCATTCCTTGCCATCGTGGTACAATTTATTTTCCTTTTCCTTCCCGTGGTTCTTAGCCTTGCCCTTCATCTCCCAGAGAGAGGCAATAGGACAAGAATAAATTTGTAAGCCAGGCTGAAAACTGGGTGAGCATAAAGAGCTAGAGTCTTGGAGCTCACAGGGATGCTCAGGATGGCAGTCACATATGGAAAAATTTGAGCCCTGGAGACTGCATCTAACTCCTTACTTTGCTCTGCACAGGCCGTGGGATGTGGAAGTTCCTTTAACTTCTCTGTGCTTCCCAACTAATGTGATAATCACAGAACCTATCTTACCAGGCTGAGAATGCAATGAGTTACTCTATGTAGAGAGCTCAGATCAGTCAGTGACAGGCTTAGTGAGGGCTTAGTAAGTGTATCCTGTCATTATATCTACTAGCTGTTGAAATGCTGAAATAAAATAATTTCTCCATGCCTTGGTAAGCCCTGTCTACCCTACAGCATTGTCCTGATGGCCAAATGAAAGTTACTTGATGTCCCCCCATCACAACCCAGTCCCCCCATAGAACTCCCCAGGGGAAAATGGCTCCCAAAACTATATGCTCAGAATTCCTCCTGACAACCGATCCAGGTTTCAGGTATTCAGGCAGGGGGCCACTAGCGCCTCTGTAAAGGCCCAGCTCTGAGCCCCTGAGGACACCTCATGGGCAGCCTTGCCATCCTGCCTGAGCCCCTTTGGGCTTCATTCCAGGCATCCTGGGGTGCATCACAGGCTACGGTTCCACTGTGGGGCCATGGTCTTCACGTTCTTCATTGTTGTCTGTTGTCCTAGGTTGTCTTTTGGGATCCGTTTCTTGGGTTTTACAGAGGAAGTTCCTTTGGGGAGTATGGGGGCTCAGGAGCGGCCAGGGGGAGGCTATTTTTTATGCAACGTGGGCATTAGCGGCATTCCCTGGGGACAGTGTTTTGAAGTCTCTGTCCCTACTCTCTAGCCTCTTCACCCCAGTGGTATGGGACATATGCCTTTTTTTTTTTTTAATTTTATTTTTAAGTAATTTCTACACCCAATGTGGGGGCTTGAACTCACAACCCCAAAATCAAGAGTCACGTCTGGGGCGCCTGGGTGGCTCAGTCGTTAAGCGTCTGCCTTCGGCTCAGGTCATGATCTCAGGGTCCTGGGATTGAACCCCGCATCGGGCTCCTTGCTCGGCGGGAAGCCTGCTTCTCCCTCTCCCACTCCCCCTGCTTGTGTTCCCTCTCTCACTATGTCTTTATCTGTCAGGTGAATAAATAAAATCTTTAAAAAAAAAAAAAAGTCACGTCCTCTGCCAACTGAGCCAGCTAGGTGCCCCTGCCTCCTTCTATCTTTGCCAGTCCCCCCCATGGGGTTTTTCTTTCTTTCTTTCTTTCTTTTTAAAGATTTTATTTATTTATTTGAGAGAGAGAATGAGAGAGAGCACATGAGAGAGGTTAGGGTCAGAGGGAGAAACAGACTCCCCGCCGAGCAGGGAGCCCGATGCGGGACTCGATTCAGGGACTCCAGGATCATGACCGGAGCTGAAGGCAGTCGCTCAACCAACCGAGCCACCCAGGCGCCCCCATGGGGCTTTTCTTGAGCGTTTGACCAGCTCCCCCAACCGCAGCTTCCCCGCCAGCTCCCAGGGGGCTCCTAGGCTCCGCCCCTCTGCAGGCCCCGCCCACACCCCACCTGCTGGCTAATCCTGGGCTCCGCTCTCCACGCATCACAACAGCGCCCTTGGGACCGCCTCCTGCAGTCCGGCCAGGGCCGAGCGTTGCCATGGGGACCACAAACAGCCTGGGCCAGTAGGAGAGAGGAGGACTTTCCCCAGAGGAAGCGGCCTCACCTGTGGAGACACTCACACGTGCCCAAGGAGCAGGTGAGCGGCTGAGGGGCTGCGACAGCACGAAAACAAGTCTTTCAGAGCCCCCCATAGCCCTCCTTGTTGGTTACTGAAGATTTGGGCTCTCCTTCCTGTCTCCTCACCCGTGTCACCTTTCCAGATTCCTTCTGCTTCTCGTACCCAGGCCTCGCTGGTCCTTGACTCCTTGTCCCCGACACCAAAGTTGTTTCTTCCCCAATAGTCATTCCTTTCTTCTTCGTCAAAGTAATAACATGTTTTGGGCGTCTTGAGCAAAGCGCCTCAGGGGTGAGGCTCTTTCCCGTTGTCAGACATTGGATTGGAGGGGAGAGTCTGGCCCAATTCTGACCTGTAGGACTGGAGACCTGGGACTGGGTGTGTGTGGTCTGGGAGTGTTGTCTCTGGGAAGTGACGTGTGGAGCTGTGGTGCCCTCCGTGACCACCAGGAAGGAAGAGCCTCTTGGGGAGGTGGACTTTCAGTGGCTGAGAAGTTGAACTAACTGACTCCCCACAGGTGATACCCATTTCTAACCCCCTGTCACACCTCCAAGCTTTCCACTTTATCTCACCTTCCCTCTTCCTTGAAGCTCTTTTTCCACTTTGCTTGAGCTGACATTCCTTGGTCTTTTCTCAGTGGGCCCCCTGAACCTCACCTTCTCCACCAAGGATGGTGACAACGCCACAGGATTAGCCCTTGGATCTTTCCTCTTTTCTTCATCCTGCTAAATGAAGTTATTGAGGCTGTGGGTTCAAATCCTGTGGGTTGACTCTCAAACCTCTGTCTCCAGTCCATTTTTCTGGACACAGGGCCCAAATAGCCAACTACCTTATATACATCTACATGTGGCTGTCTAATAACTCTCTCAAATTGAGCATGTTCAAAATAAAATTACTGATTATGCTTCAAAAAACATGAACATCCATTAGCATTCCCTATTTCCAGGAAAGGAGCCAGCTTTACCTGGAGGACCGGGGCTATTTTCTCTCCCATCTCTTATCTGGTCCATGTCTAAATCTCATTGCTCCCCACTGCTCTAAACTACTGCAAGAGCCTAAGAAGGGATACCCCTGTTGTTTCCCTGGATTCCAATCAACTCTCTCTACTTTTTTAAAAAAAGATTTTATTTATTTATTTGACAGCGAGAGAGGGAACACAAGCAGGAGGAGTGCGAGAGGGAGAAGCAGGCTTCTGAGCAGGGAGCCTGATGTGGGGCCCAATCCCAGGACCCTGGGATCACGATGTGAGCCGAAGGCAGATGCTTGATGACTGAGCCACCCAGGTGCCCCATCTCTCCCTACATTTTACTTTTTATATTTTATTTATTTATTTTAATAAAATAGTCATATATTTTATATATTCTTTTATTTTTTAAAAATTTTATTATGTTATGTTAGTCACCATACAATACATCATTGGTTTTTGATGTGGTGATCCACAATCCATTGTTTTCGTATAACACCCAGTGCTCCATGTAGTACTTGCCCTCCTTAATACCCATCACCGGGCTAACCAATCCCCCCTCCCCTCTAAATATGGACTCTGAGATATTTATTTATTTTTTAAATGTTTTATTTATTTATTCATGAGAGTCAGAGAGAGAGAGAGAGAGAGAGGCAGAGGCAGAGGGAGAAGCAGGCTCCCTGCCTAGCAGGGAGCCTGATGCGGGACTCAATCCCAGGACCCTGGGATCATGACCTGAGCCGAAGGCAGATGCTTAACCATCTGAGCCACCCAGGCGCCTTCTCCCTACATTTTAAATGAGAGCACATCACTGTGACCTGGATGGCTGGCACCCTCCTACCTCCCCTGCTTCCTTGCTTGGCTCACACTTGCCCCTATGCAGTCTCCTAATGTAACAAGCTCATTGTTGCCTCCAGTACTTTTGCCTTCTTTGACCATCCTATCTAAACCTGCCCACTGGTCTAAGGCACTCCCAAGAAGGCACTACTCCAAAGAAAGAAATACTGCTAATAAGCATGTGGAATTGTTTTCAGTTTAACAGTTGTGGTTGAATTACTGGCTCTGGACATTGAGCTAGGCAGGTGGCTTGCTTTGGCCAATGAAACTCTTTTTTTTTTTTAATTTAAAAAAAATTTTTTTTTAAAGATTTTATTTATTTATTTGAGAGACAGAGAACAAGAGAGAGAGAGCACATGAGAGGGGAGAGGGTCAGAGGGAGAAGCAGACTCCCTGCTGAGCAGGGAGCCCGATGCGGGACTCAATCCTGGGACTCCAGGATCATGACCTGAGCTGAAGGCAGTCGTTTAACCAACTGAGCCACCCAGGCGCCCCTGGCCAATGAAACTCTTGTGGCTGTAATGTGAGCAGAGGCTTTTACTCGTGTGTTTCTGCCATTGTGAGCAGAAGAATGTGCCCAGGTTGTCCGTTGGTCCCAGGAGAATTAAAGACCCAGCGAACAGACCTGAGCCCATCCTGAGGCCAGACAAAGCAAAGCCTATTGGCTGACGCCCAGCCACCCCACAGATGCATGAATATGAAACAAAGTCTTATATGCCACAGAGACTTTGTGGCTGGCTGTTACAGAGCATGATTCTAGCAATAGTCAACTGATATACTTTCATGGGAACTTTTATAATTCACAAGACATGTAATTTTTCATCTAGGAAACTGGCAGTGATTTATAGAGATACAGAGATAGAGACTATGAAATATGCATTTGGCAAAGGTTCAGGAAACAGTAAGAGTGTAAATTGGTAGCAACCTGTTTGAAAGTCTTTTTTTTTTTTTTAGGTGGACTCCATGCTGGGCATGGGGCTTGAACTCATGACCCTGAGATCAAGATCTGAGCTGAGATCAAGAGTCAAGTCAGATGCTTAACTAACTGAGTCACCTTGGTGCCCTCCTTGTTTGGAAGTCTTATTTGGCTATCTGTGTCAAAAAAAAAATTTTTTTTTAAAGATTTTATTTATTTATTTGACAGACAGAGACACAGCCAGAGAGGGAACATGAGCAGGAGGAGTGGGAGAGGGAGAAGCAGGCTTCCCGCTGAGCAGGGAGTCTGATGTGGGGCTCGATCCCAGGACCCTGGGATCATGACCTGAGCCAAAGGCAGATGCTTAATGACTGAGCCACCCAGACTCCCTCTGTGTCAAAATTCTTATGCTAACTCAATAATTCTATTACTAAAAATTTGTTCTAAGAAACAATTAGGGGCATGCACAAGATAATTATTGACAAGGGCATTCACTAAAATGTTATTTCTTTTTTTTTTTTTAAGGTTTTATTTATTTATTTGACAAAGAGAGACACAGCGAGAGAGGGAACACAAGCAGGGGGAGTGGGAGAGGGAGAAGCAGGCTTCCTGCAGAGCAGGGAGCCCAATGCGGGGCTCCATCCCAGGTCCCTGGGATCATGACCTGAGCCGAAGGCAGACACTTAACAACTGAGCCACCCAGGCGCCCCTAAAATGTTATTTCAAAGGGTGGTGAAATGTAAATGTTAGCAGGGGACATTGTTGCTTTATAATTTCCAAATGATACACACTAGAGTACTTCTGACAGAAGCATCTGTTATGTTGAATGCTTGGCAATGTTCCAGGCAAGTAGGTCTCTGAGGGAGGACTGGGTCCCCTGTGTCCATGGCCCACCTTCTGTCCCATTGTCCAGAGTTCACCCTCAGGTCTGGCAACATGGAGAGAAGCTCAGTCATGGCTGTTGCTCACCTACCCTGTTCCTGGGGGAGCAGAAATTCTGCCCTGAAGAAGTGGAGGCAAAAGCGGAAACAGGAGGGGTTCTCCAGCAGGGAGGGGGTGCAGACAGGTACTGGGGCTCTGGCAGGAGCCTAGAGCTACGGTGGGAAGGGAACAACATTGTTCTAGGGAAGCTACAGAAGCATACTGTACTGATTTCCCAGGCCTGCTCCCATGTGATCAATGAGTGCCCTTGATGAAGCACTTACCCATGATCTTAGTTGATCTCCAGGCTGGGGCTGAAACAGACAGCAGTCATCAAAGCTCAAAGGGACAATCTTCCTCCAGGTCTCCAAATGAAAACGAGATATAACATCATGATGCTGTGCTGTTCTAAGTTCTTTGTACACATTAATTCATTTAAGATTCATAAGCCAAAGTAGGGAGGCCCTCACCATTATTCTATGGAAAGGGAGAACAGAAATGCAGACAGGACATGGCTAGCTTGTGGCAGAGCTGGGACATGAACTCAGGAGTGTGTCATTCAGGTTTCATATGCTCAGCCACTATGGCTTGGATCCCAGCTGGCTGTCAGCCTGGCTCTCAAATACCTTCTCTGCCTCACTGCCTTGCTCTGGAGAAAGGAGCAGACTGAAGGCTGGGAACAGGTGGATTGTCCTGGCTGGCCACATCAGGGACTGCTGCAACATGTACGATTACTTCTTAATACCAAGATTCCTTTGGAGCAGGGCTGAAGCAGAGGATGATCCTGGAGAAGTGTGAGCTACAGATTTCTCCCCAGGCATGAGCCTAGTCACCTGTCGTCTCATTCTGGGGGCCGGGGGCGGGAGGAAGCAGGAAGCATGCTGGGTTATCACTGAGTCTTCATTTTCTTCTCCCCCAGAGCCCAGGCCTGCCTCTGTCTATTCACGGAGTTTGTAAGTCAGCGTGAAGGCCCATTGACTGAGGATGTGTGACTTTGTTCCCCCTGGATGCTGAGGGCAATGGAGTACCAATGCACAATGCAAGGACATACCAGTCTCCATGGATTCTTGAAACACAGGTCAGTGCCCTAGCCCCAGTCCTATGGTGATTTGCTTATTTCGCTTCCAAAGAGTCCTAGGAGTCCTTACCCAGTTCCCTAGGACAGTCTTACAGGTAATGTTAGCTGATGCTAAGAATCCTGTACCCATGAGTCTTTTTTTTGTAGCGTCCTTTGCTTAGCATCCAACCAGTCCCTTCCACTCTGGCTTTGAGACAGTCCTTTGTTGGACATGCAATTTCTGGCTTTTAGCTTATAATGGATCTTCTGGCAAGCATGGTAGGAAGGCAGAAACCATCTGCTAAAGATAAGAATGAGTGTTTAAATTATAACAGTAGCCAGCAATATCAGAATGAAGAGAAGTAACCTTTTGTGGGGTTTGATACAGAACATCACAAGGATGTTCCCAGGGGGCATGAACACATTGACATAGCCAGGCTTTTCAAGTCATCCTGTAAAGCGTCCAAACTCTAAAATGTTTTTATTAATATAATATTTTATTAATGCTTTGTACCTGTGCCTATACAAAATTAACCTCTGAATGACTGAACTTCACTTTTAGATTTTATAGCTTTTCCTACCCTGTGGGCTGGATAAATAAGTAAGCAGGTCAACTCCTTAATGTTACACTAATAAAAAATATAGAGCTAATGAAACATAAAGGATAGCACCGTGCCTGTTATTTTGAGGGTCTCTTGCATCTGATTACCATGTCAGGGTGGTAAGGTTGAGGGAGCAACCCTCGGGGGCTGGTGGCTGTCCAGGAAACACCAAAATGGATTGGGTGTAAAACCATGCTGACAGTCTTGGTTTTTTTGAGTTTAGTGTCTGATTATAAGGAAAACAACATCTAAAAGGCTTGTCTGAAGAGACTGGCCTCTTGGTTGGGGCTGAACCCTAAGTACTTGAGAGGAAGACCCAGGCAAAAGGCCATGGATAGAGAATGTTCTAGGGCATATGAAGCTAGCCCTTTCAGGATATAACACAAATGTAGTAAAACTACAAAGAAAACCAATCGAGGAAATCATTACAACTGAAGATAAAAGTGGACTTGAGGATGGGTCAAGGGGTTATGTCCATATCCAAGGCCAATGGTTTGCACCCTTGAGATGTAGACTCAGGCACACACAGGATGTCTGAGATAATAGTGTGTTCTATTTCATAGACTGAGTCTTTACTTATGAACACATTGGCCCATATTTATTAGTGCTCTTTATATCTTACCTTGATAACCTCTCATGTACAAAATATCACATGTATTCTTTTAAGATGAGAAACGTGATTACACACAAAAACTTGAATCGCAATAAAATCTGTGCAAGCCTAGGATACAACTATTGAGTCTCCCTGGCATAAATGTCCTATGCAAATATGGTTCAGGAAAAACTCATCGTCAAGATGAGTTAAGGAAAAAGAACCAGCAAAGGATCACTTTGAAGATACTGCCCAAAAAGAGAAATAAAGGGAACACAAATGGACGAGGGAGAAGACTGTTGCTGCGAGGTACATGGAAAGCTTGACCAAACGTCTTGTATCACATGACACAAGCTGATAGAGGAGTCACCTCTGCAAACAAGGGCCACATGTTGTGATACAAGAGCTGAGGGGAAGGTGGCAGGACCTCAGAGGAAGTGAAACGTGATCTGGCAGAGCTCAGGGATGGAAAAGCCCAACTGGGAAATGATGTCCTCTGGGAGCAGGCAGTGGGGAAAGGAGAAGGGAGTTGCTGTTTTCCATGATGCAGCCTTAGATATCTGGCTCTACAAACTATGTGATCTATAACTATGATTTGAAACATTTACAGAGAGCCTCTTTCTTCACTCCCACCCAGTGTTGGAGTCCTCCGAGCGGCCTTGTGCCTTCTCCACCCAGCTTGACTTCTTTGAGGTCTCTTGGGTGATTCCCTGGGTGAGGCGGAATTCCCTTCTCAGGCACATTCAGAATTGGGAGAACCAGTTTTGGACATTGCTGATAGGTTGCAAAGGACTTAGGATCCTAATTCCAGGAGGTGGGCCAAAAGAGCCCTCTTGACTCAGATGTTATTTTTCTGGAAAGATTTTATGAGTATATCTTCTGGGAGCTGGCTTTTGGAATCCAGCCTTCTGGGTTTTTCAAAAGGTAATTCTGCTGCTTTACCCTTCTAGAGTCGCAGGAATGCTATGAGTCTGCTCGCATGTCTGCAGCAGCTGGGAGGCCCAGTATAGGACTGCTCTGCGGTGGAGGAGGCTTTCATTAGGACAAGCTGTTCTCTCCTCTTGCCCCATGACTCCCTACTAGCTGATCCTAGATCTCCTTTCTGGGGCTCCAGGAACCTTCTAGGCTCCCTCTCCTGGGCCTTTCCCTTGTTTCCTAATCTAAGCTTCTTAAACCCCAAATTCCTGGTCCCTCCCAGGTGGTACAGCCTTGGTCCCTAGCTTCATAGTCCCTGACCTCAAGGCCCTCTTTCTCCTGTCAAAAGTACCCTGGCCATCCTTTCCCCAGGACCCTGGCCCCCCAATCAAGTCTCCCATTTCTTTCTGTTCTGGCTCACTGCTTCTGGACATCTGAGCACTGAATTAAAAATGGGGATGTGGGGACCTGGAAGTGATGCAGAGACAACAGTTTAGGTTATATACCATTACCATAGAGACATCCGGTCATGTGCTCTGGGTGCACCTTCATGGGGTGGGACCAGATATAGACCAGGAGCAGTGCCCGACTCCCCCCCATATAGTGTTTCTGAGCAGCCGTTCTCCTCCTGGGTCTCTTCTCTCGCCTAATCTTCCCAGACCATTGGGTCCCTGCGAAGCATCAGGTTCCTGGGGCTTAGTGAAGAATTGGGAAGCTTCACGATCAAGGAGCTGCCCCACTTCTAGCTCTGTGTGTGAGGGAGGCAGAACAAGTATCCAATAAGGAGCCCATCATAGGACAGATAGAGCAGAATAAACATCAGCTAAAGGAGATCATTGGAAGACCCACAGAATCAAAGACCAGAGTGAGTGAAGTGAGGAGGTTCACTCCGCGTCAGGGAAGACCAGAGAGTGGAAAAACAAGTCTTAGAAGGGAAGCTCATGAGGAGGATTGGATGTACTAGAGACCCATGTGGCGCCAAGAACTCAATACCTCTGACTCTGGCTTAGAAGAGGCCTAAGGTGTCAAGCTGTGGCGAGGTCAGGGCTTTTAATGAAATAGCATCTGTTAAGGAGGACTGGGTGACTTAAGGGCTACCCTGCCCAAGGATCCGTGGCCTGGGCCAGTTTCTTGATGTGTTCTGGAAGCCAGTGCTTATTACCACTTTATTCTTGGAGACATGGAGTGAATCAACAATGAACTGAGCCAAAGTTTAAAAATATATGCATAGAAATGTAACAAGTGCTGAGAATATGGCCAGATTTTGAATAGAAGGCTAAAGCAGCAGAATTACCTTTTGAAAAACCCACAAGGCTGGAATCCAAAAGCCAGCTCCCAGAAGATATACTCATAAAATCTTTCCAGAAAAATAACATCTGAGTCAAGAGGGCTCTTTTGGCCCACCTCCTGGAATTAGGAAAGTCTTTCGTAACCTATCAGCAATGTCTAAAACTGGTTCTCTTGCTTCTGAATGTGCCTGAGAAGGGGACTCCACCTCACCCAGGGATCACTCAAGAGACCTCAAAGAAGTCAAGCTGGGTGCAGAAGGCACAAGGCCGCTCTTGCTGATGCTCCAGAGGGGCATGCCAGCCTGCAGAGGCTCACAGAACCAGAGTGAACAGCAGTGAAGGCCTTAGATACACAGAAAGGAAGAGAGAAAGGGAAGGTAAGAGAAAATGCAGAAATACAAAGCAAAAAGCAAAACCCATCAAAGCAAGTAAAAACTTACAAGGAGAAGAGTCAAAAACGGTAGGAAAAATGACAAAACTGTGGACCCATCTGGAACGTAGGCGAGGATCTTTGGTACCAGAGAGCCCCTGCCCTCCCCACCTCCGCTAGTGGCTATAGGGCAAACTCTGGTCAAGGGCAAGACAGAAGTGACAGCTCTGAAAGTGGTCAGAGGGGGTGGGCTCTCATGGCAACACTTCCTTTCTTTTTCATGGAGTAGAATTTGGGCTCAAAGCGGGGCCTCCCCCTGGCCTTCGTTTCACTTAGGGATTGAGAAGTTTAGTGTAAATGTAATTCTTTAAGAATGTTCTTCCCTCCCAATTTCTAGAATTTATTGTGAAGTGAAAGTTTTATGAATCTGTGTCAATGATATCTTATGCTTAAAGATCTCCCTACTTGTGTATCTGTGGCTTATTGTGAAGAAAAAATTTCAAAATTAAGAATAATAAAAAAGAATGTTTTGTTTTGTTTTTTTTATAAAAGATTTTATTTATTTATTTGAGACAGAGAGAATGAGATACAGAGAGCATGAGAGGGAGGAGGGTCAGAGGGAGAAGCAGATTCCCTGCCGAGCAGGGAGCCTGAAGCGGGACTCGATCCCGGGACTCCAGGATCATGACCTGAGCCGAAGGCAGTCGCTTAACCAACTGAGCCACCCAGGCGCCCCTAAAAGAATGTTTTGTTTTATGTTATTTTATTTTTTTTTTTAAAGATTTTATTTATTTTTTAGAGAGCGAGCGAGAGAGAAACAGCATGAGAGGGGAGAGGGTCAGAGGGAGAAGCAGGCTCCCTGCTGAGCCGGGAGCCCGATGTGGGGCTCGATCCCAGGACCCTGGGATCATGACCTGAGCTGAAGGCAGACGCTTAACCATCTGAGCCACCCAGGCGCCCCTGTTTTATGTTATTTTAAAGAAGCTCCCCTAGAGAGTCTGCTGTGCCCTGTGGGATGGGCACCAATCATCCTGTCAAAAGGAACTGGGATGTGAAGAATTTGGAGTTCATGACCATGTTTCTGCTGGACCCTTGACAAAGCACTTTACTCATCATCCCATTTGTCCCTCAGGACTGTGCTGTGAGGGAGGTGGGGTTCCTGAGGGCCACTGAAGTGATCACACCTCCTCCTCCACAGCAAGGGCAGTTCAGGAGAGCCACACTGGAGAGCTCCTGGTGCTTCGCCTCAGTCAGAACTGACAACCACCAAGGCCGAGAGGTCCTGTCTTCCAGCTCCCAGGACTCCCCTGAGCTCGTCCTTGGTGCGCTGCCTCAGCCTCACTCTCCTCTGTCTCAGTCCCCCCAGCGATGGGCCCATCAGAATCACTTCTCCACAGTCACTTTCTCCACCAAATGTTTGATCACGGAGGGGATTGTGAGCTCAGACACTGCTCCGTGGGTGATGGAGTTTATCATCAGCGTTTGCCCCGCAGAGGGGGGTGCCCTGTGCTGTCAGGCTACCCCAGATGCTGCAGCACCTGAAACTGTGCAGGTTCTTATTGTTTCCATGAATTCTCTTTTCAGTTTTCTTAGGCTCTGTCTGCTTTCCCTGTGTTCTTGTCAGAGCACTTGCCTTAAGGGCAGAGAGGTGGGGACAGTGACCTCAGGGCCAGTGGGGCTGCAAAGGAAGCCCAACACATTGCATCTAGAGGCCACCCCTGACTCGCTGAGCCCAGAGCCACCCACCCCTTTCCCAGTCCCTCTTCAGCCTGCTCCTGGAGGCAAGCACTCTTGCTTTCATATTGTCAAGATGCCCTTGGGAGGCCCTGGCCAAGGCTGATTTTCCTGTCATCCTTCCAGGGCACTTTTTTGTTGACACAATGGTAGGACATCTTTGCCTGCCCTGTGCGCTGTTGGTCTAACCCCTGACTGACCAAAAAGCTGCTTGGCATTCAGTTTGACTGCTGTCTAAAAGGACAGGCTCAGAATTTCTGAGATCAACCCTCAGAAGACAGTTGTCTTGGTTGCCTGGGACTGGGTTCTCTGGCTGACTCTGGCAGTGAATTAATTCCTCCTGCAAGCTCTTGACTCTCTCTCCAATGGATGACCTGGCTAGCAGATCCCTGGTTAACTAAATAACTAATGTCTTCTCACAAGGTGCTGGGCCCACGTCTGCTGTGTCTGAGCTGGGAAGCCCGGAGAATGCTGACGGCCCCCTCCTTATGCTCTGCCTCTTTTGGGATCTCAGGGGTCCTCAGAAGCAGGTCTACCTTGAGAAACACTCTTAATTGGAGGCCCATGGAGCCTAAGGGTGCCTGACATCACATTCAGTGTTGTGTGTGGAGATGATGTATTCAGAATTGTGCATGGATGACAATGTACATTTTCTGAGGAGACGGCCAATAACATTTGTTGAGTTCTCAAAGGGTCTAGGAGCCATGAGAAGTTATGAATCATTTATCTAAGGAGACCCATCCACCTCAGAAAGGCTCAAGATTGACTCTCTGGATCCTTTTTCATTCCTGTTCCCAGACACCAAAGGGACAGGGACGGGACTTGCAGGGAACCTTGTGGCCTGGGCTGAACAAGAATGTGGGAGGCAGTTCAGGACCCTGTGGTCTTCTGGGTCCTATTCAGGGTCCTGCAAAAATGACTTAATGACCCCCCATCAAGGATCATCAAGCTTCAGGGGTCCATGAAGTACACTGCTATGGGTGGGTGTGGGGTTCCCACAGAGGATCCAAGTCTGCTTGTACTGTGGGTCTGGGATAGTCCAGAGTGGCCTGAGGCTGAGCCCTGAAGTGGCTAAAGCATATAACCACGTTGCTGTTAGGCTTGTGCACGTTTACTTTGGGATTCACCCAGTTTCCCTTGGCTCCAATCTCTTGTAGTGAGTCAGCTGGTTTCCTGGGCAACTGGATTTTACTATTAGGTGACTTTTTAGACACAGCAACAGCCAGGCAGCCAAAATCAGAAACTCCCTGTCATGTACCTTACCAATACTGGGGACTTTGGTGAGGGCTAAAATCTTTGTATGTGGCCTATCACTGAGCTGGAACCTTGACGGTGGAGGGCCAGGGAGCAGGTGGTGCCTATTCGGAGGCTGTCTCATTTTCACAAGTCCTAGAAGACATTTTTCTTTGCTTTTGTATGTTACAAATATCCTTGGCTGACACCTAATTTGTCTTGCAAGTGACTCCAAAATGTTACAGTGCTATTTGGCTATCCCGTAGGGGTATTTTGGTGAAAAACACCACTGAGTGGTACCCAATGACTGATAATGGGATTTGTGACACAAAAGCCTACTTGTTCCTACCCACAAGCTGGCTGGAAACTTGTTGCTTGCTTGCTTGCTTTTTTTTTAAGATTTATTAAAGAGAGAGAGAGAAAGAGGGAGGGAATCTCAAACAGACTCCCCACTGAGCATGGAGCCCAGTATGGGGCTTCACCTCATGACCCTGAGAACATGACCTGAGCCAAAACTAAGAGTCAGACAGTCAACCAAGTGAGCCACCCAGGCACCCCAGAAACTTGTTGCTTTCTTTTAGGATTGCCCCTAATGTTGCCCAGTGTCCATTCTGGCCCATCAGTTTCTCCTCCAGGGAAAAAGAGATCAGGTAACTTAATTCAAGTAGGAAAAAAACTGGGCCTTGACTTAAAACAGAAACCCTAACCACTTAAGGGGAATTCTAGATTGCTTTTGTCTTTCCTCATGCCTCTTCACTTCATGCTTTACAGGAGGCCCAGAAAATGGGAGATCCCATGTGCTACGGACTAGCAGGTGAGTTAGATCAAGCCATTGAGGCTACAGATCTCCTTGATTAAGAGGTTTCTGAAAAAGGACTGGGAGTAGGGTGAAGCAGGCATGGCACTCAGCTTAGGGACATTTAAGAGGCTGTCAAAAAACCCTGTAATCCAGCCAGTGTGTTGTTCTGGTTGTAGAACAGTGGATTACCCTGTGCCTGGCAAAATGGAGCTCGTGAATCCGGCTGTCTTCCCCCATCTGACTGTGGTGCTGGGCCCTTGGCATGCTCTCTACCACCTGGTTCTTCATTTATGAAGTTACCTCCACATTTATGAAGTACACTTGGGATATCTACAAAGAGCTTCTCATCTTCTTGCTGTCCTCACTCTTCATGGGCTTTGGAGTCCTCTTCCCGCTGCTCTGGGTTGACATCTACATATGAGCTCCCAAGGGTTCCAACCAGGAAGCTTCACTGAATCCCTGCTTTTGTAAATTAATTTTTTTTTACTGTTGGTAGAAGTGTCCCACCTGCTGCTCACAATTAAGGCAGATGTGTGACTGAAAAAAACACCCAAAACAACCTAACCCTGTAATCAAGATAATATTTTAATGTAATCTTTTTTTTTAAAGATTTATTTGAGAGAGAGTGAGAGCGAGAGAGATCACAGAGGGAGAGGGAGAAGAAGACTCACTGCTGAGAGGAGAATCCGATGCAGGGCTGGATCCCAGGACCCTGAGATCATGACCTGAGTTGAAGGCAGACGCTTAACTGACTGAGCCACCCAGGTGCTCCTTAATGTAGTCTTTTTTTTTTTTTTAAAGATTTTATTTATTTATTTGAGAGAGAGAGAATGAGAGACAGAGAGCATGAGAGAGAGGAGGGTCAGAGAGAGAAGCAGACCCCCTGCTGAGCAGGGAGCCCGATGCGGGACTCGATCCCGGGACTCCAGGATCATGACCTGAGCCGAAGGCAGTCGCTTAACCAACTGAGCCACCCAGGCGCCCCCTTAATGTAGTCTTTTTAAAAAATCAAAACTAATTCCAAAAAGTCCACAATAAACAAAATGTCATTTTAGATAAAGAAGGATCAGTAACAGTGCTATGTTCAGCTGTACTGGAATTTGAGGCTGAAGGAAAAATCAGTGATGCTGATCCTGTTTTTATTTAAAACTGTGTAGATGCTGAAAGGGCCACCCCCAGGTGACACTCGAAACAGATGGCGATGTGCAGGGATGGTCCCAGGTACGATGGACCATCCAGGGGTACTGCTCCCACAGCTCAGTGTCTACACTAATGGGACATCACTACTGGGCTGCCTTCGTCAACATAACCTTACTCTCCTAAGAAACTCTCATAAACAACTTTATTGTTCATTCTAACAACATCTGGAAAGACCCATCAACTCCTCAATAGGAAGCAGGAAACAACAGTTTAGACACTAAAACACTTTGAACCTTTGTCTTGCTATGTCCACCAATCCTAAACTATCATATCATGACCTCATGTAGTTCTTAGCCCTCGAGTTGAAAGACCAACACAAAACCAGACTTCAAAGTCTCAAAACATCTTGGCCTTGCTTTTTCCAACCAACATGCCCCACAACACTCTATTGAGGTAGTGTTCTCCCTTCTCAGTTTCATCTTATGGAAAGAAAAGGAGGGAAAGAAGGAGGTGGGGGAGGAGAGAGGGAAGGAAAAAAAAGGAGGAAGACAGGAAAGGAATGAAGAAGAAAAGAAAAAAGAAACAATGGGTATATCAGATGAGTTTCTTTCTATTCTTGGTCTTCTATTTATTATGCAAACAGTAAAGAGAAGTCAAGAGAAAAATAATTACCTAAGATGCAATCTTGTGGAGGAATTAAATTTGTTTTTTCTTCTCTTTTCCAGTATCTGTTAAAACCATTAATAGTTTAAAATAATCTGAAGAGATCATAAGTAAATTTTTATATTCCCCATAGTTTTAAGTGAAATAAAAATGGAAAAACCTTGAAGCCACATCCAGCACAGGCGGAGGGAGCAGAGACAGATGGAGTAGCTATGCCTGCACTGGTTTGGGAGGGGTCGTGTCATCCCTGAGCTCAATCCGAGAATAAAATCAAGATTTCAGTGAAACCTGTCCCTCCATTCTGAATGTCTCCTTCCCAGTGTTACAGCATGGGGGTTTATTGAAAGAACATTTCCTGGGACGCCTGGGTGGCTCAGTCGGTTAAGCACCTGCCTTCGGCTCGGGTCATAATCCCAGGGTCCTGGGATTGAGCCCCGCATCGGGCTCCCTGCTTAGTGGGGAGTCTGCTTCTCCCTCTGCCTCTGTGCTCTCGCTCTCTCTCTCAAATAAATAAATAAATAAATAAATAAAATCTTTAAAAAAAAAAAAAGAAAGACCATTTCCTGACATTAATATCTGAAAGAAGTTTGTTTGAGTGGTCACCTCAGTCTCAAGAATAAGACAAATAGAAATAACTCTCATAATTTATAATTGAAGAAACAGAAGTCTAGACACAAAAATATTAGTAGCTGTCCCCAAAAGGTTAGTATATACCCCAATATACAGCATCATTTACACTTCAGTGAACTTCTGGTAAGTGACATCTTTTTAGGGTTCATTTTTTTTAAATTTTTTTTTATTTTTATTTTTTTTATTAGGGTTCATTTTTATCCTCTGAAGAGCTGAGATGAAATCTCTGCAGCATTTATTTATTTATTTTTTATTTTTTATTAACATATCATGTATTATTTGTTTCAGGGGTACAAGTCTGTTATTCATCAGTCTTACACAATTCACAGTGCTCACCATAGCATACATCCTCCCCAGTGTCCATCACCCAGCCACCCCATCCCTGCCACCCCCCTCCCGTCCAGCAACCCTCAGTTTGTTTCCTGAGATCAAGAGTCTCTTATGGTTTGTCTCCCTCTCTCGTTTTGTCTTGTTTCATTTTTCCCTCCCTTCTCCTCTGATCCTCTGTCTTGTTTCTCAAATTTCTTGTGAGATCATATGATAATTGTCTTTCTCTGATTGACTTATTTCGCTTAGCACAATACCCTCTAGTTCCATCCACGTTGTTTCTCTGCAGCATTTCTTCCTGAGTTAAAGCACACTGATTGGGAGCAGGGCAGCCATGTACCCATTCAAAAGGGTATCTTTTCCAGCCTCCCTAGCAGCTGGATTCCCTGTGTAGTCCCTGTGACTACATTTCAGGCAATCTGTATGGAAAAGACTATGTGTGGTTTCTGAGCAATGTTCTTATTAGGGAGGGTGTGCACCCTTCTCAACCCTTCTTTCTCTTTGCTGTCCAGATTGTATATATCATGGCTGGAGCTCTAGCAGCAATTCTGGGCCATCCTGCCCTAGAATGACAATGCAGAGAGCTAGGAGCCCGCATCCCTGTGGATAAACAGAGTGCTATCCATGTTTACACTATAGCTCTTTGGGATTTGTTTGGGGATAGAGTTAATCCTTCCTGATAAAACTTCTCTCTTGGAGTTGCTGTGTGGACATCCAGGGGAAATCTCCAAGTCGGTCCGTGTGGTGTACATCTTTTTTTTTTTTTTAAGATTTTATTTATTTATTTGAGAGAGAGAGAGAGAGCAGAGAGGGAGAGGGAAAAGCAGACTCCCCGCTGACCCTGGGATCATGACCTGAGCCGAAGGCAGTTGCTTAACCGACTGAGACACCCAGGCGCCCCATGTGTGCTGTACGTCTGAGAGAAAACCTGAAAGGCCACAAAGTCGAATGTCTAACATGACCAAATTCAGCACAGGTGGATTTTAGGTAATTGCCACTTTTTTCCTACTGCTTGACTTTTTTGTTTTTATTAATTTTCTATAATCAAGTATCACATAATAAAAACCAAAACGGAATATAAAGAAAACGTTAAGGGGCATCAGCAGATAATTCACAGAACCAGAAGTATACTTTTAGCTGCCATGAAAAAATGTTCAACTTCTTGAGTTATTAAGTGAAAACCCAAATCCTGAGATTCTCTTTTGCAGTTCTCAAGAAGCAGATTATCTTTACATAGTAATACCCAGGGTAATAGAAGACACTGTGAGCCCGTCTGTCACAAACATATATAAAACCTCCCCAGCGAGGCACAGGACAGATGGGGGTGGGAGATGTGGTAGGGGCGAGAATTTGCTAATGTTCTTCTTGTGTGGGGCGCCTGGGTGACTCAGTTGTTAAGCGTCTGCCTTCAGCTCAGGTCATGGTCCCAGGGTCCTGGGATCAAGCCCCGCATTGAGCCCCGCATCGGGCTCCCTGCTCAGTGGGAAGCCTGCTTCTCCCTCTCCCACTTCCCCTGCTGTGTTCCCTCTCTTGCTGTCTCTCTGTCAAATAAATAAATAAAATCTTAAAAAAAAAAAAGTTCTTCTTGTGGCAAGAAAGAAATGGATACTGTTAAGTTTAAGAAACAAATATAAATAAATTTAAGTATGGCTCTTAAGGACAACCATCATAAAAAACAAAGTGCATTGCTTTTTAAATTTGTATTTATTTATTTTTGAGAGAGAGAGTGCACGCGCACGTGGGGTTGGGAGGGGCAGAGGGCAAGGGAGAGAGAGAATCTTAAGAGGCTCCACACTCAGCACAAAGCCAGATGCGGGGCTCAATTTCATGACCCTGATATCATGACCTGAACTGAAATCAAGAGTTAAAGGCTTAACCGACTGAGCCACCCAGGCAACCCCAGAGTGCATTGCTTTTAAAGCACCAGGGAAATACTCCCCCAAATTTGATCTATACAATGGACACATGAAAGAAAAGTAGATAAAACCTCTTAGTAAACTAGATCTATAAGGGAACTTCCTTAATCATGTTAAAGTTATAAACCCAAACCTTAACATCTACTTAATTTAAAACTTTAGAAGCATTCCCTTTATTAATTTTTTTTAAAGATTTTTATTTATTTATTTGACACAGAGAGAGAGACAGCGAGAGAGGGGACACATGCAGGGGGAGTGGGAGAGGGAGAAGCAGGCTTCCCACTGAGCAGGGAGCCTGATGCAGGGCTCGATCCCAGGACCCTGGGATCATGACCTGAGCCGAAGGCAGACGCTTAACCGACTGAGCCACCCAGGTGCCCCGAAGCATTCCCTTTAAAACCAAGCACAAGATCTGATGTCCACATTATAATTCCATAGTTAGGGGTGCCTGGGCGGCTCAGTTGGTTAAGCATCTGCCTTCGGCTTAGGTCATGATCCCAGCGTCCAGGGATGGAACCCTGCGAGGGGCTCCCTGCTTAGCGGGAGGAGTCTGCTTCTCCCTCTCCCTCTGCTCCTCCCCCACACTCATGCTCTCTCTCTCTCAAATAAATAAATATAATCTTAAAAAAATAACTCCATAGTTAAACATAGTTCCAGAGCCTGGCAAAACTCTAGGATAAGAAAGGGAGGGAGGGGGGCGAGGATAGGTAGGTAGGTAGGTAGGTAGGTAGGTAGATATCTAGATAGATAGGAATTAATGAGAGGAAAGAATATAAAGAGGGGGGAATAACACTGACAGAATCTGCAGGCAATGTGATCATCTGTTGAGAATATCCACTACATAAAACAACTATGTGTTTTGTCCTAGAGCTTCAGGAAGCTCCTCCTTAATCTGGGTGTCTTCTCCTTATGCCCAGGTTGTCTTTAGGGAAGAAGGTAGGACATACCCAGACAATGGTAGTTCCAACAGTAGGAGAGTCTTTGTTTCTACCTCCAGCATCCCAGGGGTAGCATGAGAGACAGAAAGACTTGGGATAACCATGGCTTCAAAAGCCAGCTTTTCTGTTTTTACTGTGTTAATATGTTTTGTATCAGTACATAAATATTATGTGTGTTACTTACTCTCTCTCTCCACACACATCCACTCCCTCTGTGCTCTCTCTCTCTCAAATAAATAAATAAAATATAATATATTTTATAATATATTATTTTTATAAAAATAAAATGTTAATCTGTCAGGCCAAATACAGATTGAGATGCACAGTTGCTAAAGAATTATTAAATAAGTGGCAAGTTTCATATAAAAAGGAAAAATAATTTGTAATGTCAATATTTTCTAACTCCTAAGAGATCTCAATTGAAAAATAATAGGATAAGACTTAGGTGGAAAATAGAGTTTCTTTCTTTTTTTTTTTTTAAGATTCCATTTATTCATTTGAGAGAGAATGAGAGAGCGAGAGAGCACAAGCAGGAGGAGCAGCAAAAGGGAGAGGGAGAAGCAGGCTCCCCACTGAACAGGGAGCCCTACGTGGGGCTCAAAGGTAGATGCTTAATCCACTGAGTCACCCAGGTGCCCTGAAAGTAGAGTTTCTATGTCAAATCTGTCCAACACGGCTCTGTTCAAATCACCTTGGAGGGATTCTTTTTAAAAGTTTTTTTTTTTTTTAACTTATTTATTTGAGAGAGAGAGTGTGTGTACACGCTGGGGGAGAGGCAGAGGGAGGGGGAGAATCTCAAGTAGATGCCTTGCTGAGCTCAGAGCTCAACTTGGGGCTCGATCTCATGACCCTGAGATCACAACCTGAGCCAAAATCAAGAGTTAGACCCTTAACTGACTGAGCCACCCAGGTGCCCCTAAAGATTTTATTTTTAAGTAATATCTACACCCAACATGGGGCTCAAACCTACAACCCCAAGATGAAGAGTCTCATGCTCTGCTGACTGAGCCAGCCAGGTGCCCCTGGAGGGATTTTTAAATATACAGATGCTCAAGGTCTCATGTGGAATACCAGTGTAGGGGGCCTGGGACTGGGCTGGGAAATGGACAGTTTAAGAGACTCGAGGTTTTACACTGAATCGACAGTGATCCTAAGTTGGCCATTCATTTTCTCTCCAAAATCAGATAAAAACAATTATGATCTTCAGATAAACTAGGTGGAGCTGAAATGCTGAACCACCAAGTAAGAGAGGAGCCATAAACGGGCAGAGGAGGGAGGGCTCAGTATGAGCTGCAGGAGGAGCACACATCCTGCACTGCAAAGTGTAAGCCCCTTTTGTGCAAGATCTGGTTGGGGTGCAGCAGCCTTCTCTGTGTGGAGAAAAAGGAGTGGGTACAAATAAGGAATCTCACACCTAAACCATATAGACAGGAAAGAGTCAGTTTGGTGGAGAAAAGGGGGACTCTCCCCAAGTCTGTTCACTGTTGGTGAGAACTGACAAACCCATGAAAGATGTGAAAGGCATAGAATAGTGGGTCATCTCTGAGGGTTGGAGTATCCACATGGTGGCCACTTGGGAAACCAGCTTGCTGCCATCTAGCAGGGCTGACTTTAGGCACGTCCTAAGTCCCAGCCATACATGTCCAAAGGAGCAGACCCCAGCAGGACTCTGGGATAGGGGCCCGGGGGGACTAGGCAGCTTTGTTGTTCTAGATAGTCTAGATAGGTAACATCATAGAGCCTGGGGAAGACACAAAGGTCCTTCTACAGAAGAATAGAGAAATTGTGCACAGTTGTTGAAGTAGAATGCTGCCCAGCAGGGACAATGACTAACAAATGTCACCACTTCCTCCAACTTGGAGCAAGCTCTCAAATAAAATGTTTGTTAGGAAAAGCAAATGGCAAAAGAAGATATACAGCATAAAACCACTTCTTTGAAAGTCCAAGTATATGTGAAACAATTTAAGTGTAGGGATTAAAAAAAAACCACTATCTGTGAAGAATAATAGGTGATTAGTAAGCACATATTTAGGGTCATGGTTGCCCTGCAGTGGAGGCACTAAAGGGCCCCAAAGATGGTGATAACACCCAATTCTGCAACCTGAGTGCCAGCTACATTGGTCTTTGTTCTATTTTCTTCTTTATCTTAAATATGTATTTTATATTTCATATATTCTCTCATGTGTCAGAAATTTCATTTTTTTTTAAGATGGAAAAAGCTAATCACATATTAAAAGCTTGACTAGCCCTGGGCCCTACTTCACATGAACCTTCTGCAAAGAGCTGGCTCAGAAAACACCTCCAAGGAGATGAGTTATCAAAAAGGGATCAGGGCGCCTGGGTGGCTTAGTCGTTAAGCGTCTGCCTTCAGCTCAGGTCATGATCCCAGGGTCCTGGGATCGAGTCCCACATCGGGCTCCCTGCTCGACAGGAAGCCTGTTTCTCCCTCTCCCACTCCCCCTGCTTGTGTTCCTGCTCTCGCTATCTCTCTCTGTCAAATAAATAAATAAAATCTTAAAAAAAAAAAAAGGGATCAGAAAAGGATCCATACAAAGACATTATGAGGAAAAGGGAAGGAAGAGGAAAACAAGAATGCTCAGATAAACATTCTACAAGGTCAACAAAAATGGAGACCAACACTTTGTACTGACAGAGACTGGATGGGGGGAAGGGTGGTTTCAAATACCTTGACAAAATGGAGTGTGGAACTGCTAGGGACCTCTGGCTAGAGGTCAGGGAGGAACCAGAATGTTCCCCGGAACTAAAGCTCTGACATGGGAGATTTTCTTAAGGATCTCCCCAGTCTCTCATCTATCATTGTAAATGAACCATTTAAGCCATTTCAAGTGGTGTCTATTTTTAACTCATTCAGCCCCTGTTTAGAGATCTTCCTGTGTGCTAGGTGCTGTACCTGCTCCGGAGGCTTTGGTGTCTGGAGGTAGAGGTGACAATTACATGGTGCCATGAGAGGGGGATGCAGGGTTCCTCCAGCAGAGGGCCTAAGCGGTCCAGGGCTCTGGGAAACTCATCAGAGGAAATAGCATTCCAGGGTGGAGCCTGAAGGATGAATGAGAATCAGTCATGGTAGATGAAGGGTGGAGGGTGGGAAGAATGTTCCAGATGGGAACAAATATGCAAAGGCCTAAAGGAGGCAGAGGGTATGGAATCCTAAAGGAGAGGCTTGAGCTGCAGGCCAAGCCCAAACAGGGATGCCTTGCAGGCCAAGTTAGAGAATGTGATGCTATCTTACACGAATTGGACAACACTGTTTTAAGCAAGGGAGTTATATGATCAGATTGGTTTATTTTAGAAAATTCCCTCTTTCCCATTACATCAATTTTTACCCCATTGAGACCTTTAATCTACCTACTCTCCTACCTTTAATTATCTATCGCCCTCCTCACTTCCTTACCTACAGGGCTCAGATTCCAAGAGTCATCATCATAAACACTCCCTCAGTTCAACTTTCCCTTCTCTTGCTCTGGACTCACCTGGCTGCACCTCACAATTCAGCCTATAACGCTCTGGGGTAAGAACAAGGTGTTAGCTGGATTATATTCCTTTTGGAGGTTCTAAAGGAGAATCTGTTTCCTTACCTTTTCCAGCTTCTTGGCTCTGCCCACATTCCTTGACTTGTAGCCCTGCATCCCTCCAGCCCCTGCTTCTGTCCTCAGATCTCCTCTGATTCTCCTGTCTCCCTCTTTCCCTTGTGATTACATGGGGGCCGCCTAGATAACTCAAGATAATTTCTCCATCTTAAGATCCTTAATCACACCCACGAAGTCCCTTTTTCTGTGTAAGGTCCCATTCCCACTTTCCAATGATTAGGATGTGGATGAACCATTATTCTGTCCACACACCATCTTCTAGGACAATATATCATACCCTCTTCACTCCCCTCTCTTTCCCAGCTCTGTCTCCCCCCCCCATCACATTTCTTTGGAAAAATGGATTCCATTAGACCAGAACTGCTTGTCATCCTACCATCAAAATCACCCCCAACCTGCATCTGGACTCACACTCAGCTGGGCCTCCTGTCATCCTGGATGCTGTGTCCCTGCTCCCATCTACAGTGAAGACATTCACCCTTGCTCTGGCTCTTCTCATCAGACAGTTCTCCGTGGTCTCATGTTTCTGCACATTTAGCTAGGCACTGGCCTTTGTTCTGGATGATCTTCACTAGCAAACAGCCTTGGAAGATAGAGATGCTATCTACCCCTGAAGCAAAGGGCAGCCATGTATCTTTTACCAGCATTCATGAAACTTGGCAGGCTAACTCATTAGCTTGCAAATGGGGTAAAATCTCAGTCCCTTCAGTTCTCAGCAGAATCCATTTGCTCTAGCTTCTCAAGGTCTTCACACCTCACTTGCTTTTCTCTACCATCCATTGTTCCCTTTCTAATGGCTCCTTCTCATCAGCATATAGTCATGCTCCAGCATATCTCTTCTCAAGACCAAAAAGAAACTAAAAACCACTCTTGTTTGACATCTGCTTGCCTTCCCACTACAAATCCATTTCTCTGTTCTCTTATCAGCAAAAATTCATAAAATTATTGTCTCTAGCAGTGCTGCCCAATAGAACTTTCTGGGAGGCGCCTGGGTGGCTCAGTCGTTAAACATCTGCCTTCGGCTCAAGTCATGATTCCAGAGTCCTGAGATCGAGCCCCACATCGGGCTCCCTGCTCTGCGGGGAGTCTGCTTCTCCCTCTGCCTGCCGCTTCCCCTTGCTTGTGTTCCCTCTCTCGCTGTCTCTCTCTCTCTGTCAAATAAATAAATAAAATCTTAAAAAAAACCACAAAACTTTCTGGGATGGTGGAAATGCTCTGTCTCTGCATTGTCTAACTTGGCAGCCACTAGCCTCATGTGGCTGTTGAGCAATTGAATGTGGCTCGTGTAACTGAGGAGTGGATTTTTAATTTAAGTTCAATTAAATTTAAATAGCCACATGTGGTTAGTGGCCACCACATTGGAGAGACAGATCTATAGTGACTCTCTATTTCACATGCTCTGTCCTTTTCCTATCTGACTTCTCAGCTGTACTTGACCCGATTGACCGATCCGTTATTCTGAGGCATTTGTCTCTGGCTTCCGTGACTCAGCTCTTTCAGTCCTGCTGTTCCACTCTCCAACTCAGTCTCCTTGGTTGGCCTCCTCTGCTTGACCTGTAAGTGTCTGAATGCCACAAAGATCCATCCTGTGCCCTGCACTCCTCTGTCTACACTTCTCTCCAAGTGACCTCATCCAGTTACCTAGTGTTAGATATTATCTACAGGCTGATGAGTCCCAAGTGTGTGTCTCTAGCCCTGTCCTCTTCCCTGGGCACTGAACACTCAGATCCAATTGCCTACTTTACATATCCGTGTGGGTGTTCAACAAACATCTCAAACTTAATACATCCAAAATAGACATTTGATTTCCCTACAACCTGTTCTTTCAGCTTTTCTATCCCAAGAAATGCATCCACTCTACCCAGTTGCTTAAGACAAAAACGTGGGAGTTTTTGCCGGGCCTTACTGTCAGTGTTGTGGGCTCTACCTCCAAAGTATTCATATCCATGTCTTCAGTGTCTACTGCTAATTCCTGACTTTAAGCCCCCATCCTTGCTCCTGATTTATGGCAATAGCCTCACCACTGCTTTCTTTTGCCTCGTTCTATGTATGATGACTGCACAGCAGCCAGAAGGAGCTTCAAAGGTACAAATAATTTTGGGGTACCTGGGTGGCTCCGTTGGTTAAGCATCTGACTCTTGATTTTGGCTCAGGTCATGATCTCAGGGTTGTGAGATCGAGCCCCTCGTCGGGCTCCACACTCAGAGCAAAGTCTGCTTGTCCCTCTCCCTCTGCCCCACCCCCTACTCACACACTCTCTCTCTCTCAAATAAGTAAATTAAATAATTTTTTAAAAGGCACAAATAGTTTTGAAGGTGTTTTTAAAAAATCCTCTAGTGGTGTTCTCTTGCGTGTTAAATATGAGATCAGTGAGCTTGTCAGCCCACCTGGAAACCTTCCACCTCTGGGTCTCATGTTACGTGAGATTCTGCACTATCCTTATTGTTTAAACCACTTTCATTTAGATTTACTGTTACTTGAAGCCAAAAACATCCTAACTGACCCCAAAGCTCATTAGAGAATGACATATTAGTAATTGAAAGTTAGAAATGAATGAAATAACCCAAACTAGAGGACTGATTATGAAACCATTATTGTGCAATGGAATAATATACAGGAGAGAAAATATGTCATAGGTGTCTGTTTATTGACATTAAATTATGCTTATTGTGTAATGTCAAGTTTAAAAAGCATATTTCAGTGGTATTTATATATGAATACACGTACACACAGACACATACATATACACACCCATTATAGTGAACAATTTGTTTCAAGTGGACATAAACACATCCTATAAATGTATATACACATTTTACAGTGGTTATAACTGGGTAGTAGGATTACGGGTTTTTGTTCTTTATGACATTTTTTGATATTTTTTCAAATTTTAACAAAATAATTCTATAGTGAAAGCAATAAAGACATTTGACATGAAAAATAGTATTTTTAGGGTGCAACTGGTTAAGCGGATTGCCTTGTTTATTTATCCCAGCTTTATTGAGATAATAGTCGACATCCTCACAGTTGTTTAGCTTCTTCCTTTACTCACTTCCTTGACTTACTCGCTTTGTCAAGGTGCTGTCAGGTCAACTTGAGGTGTCCTGTAGTAGAATTGCCTTTAGAAATGTTGTCAGAGCCTGTGGCAGGAAAGGTGTCTGCAGGGGACCACCAGGCTGAATGAAGCATGGAGGGGGTGGGTCCTGATTGCCCTTCCCAGGGGGTGGACAGATAGTGACTTCCCTAGTCCCTCCCTCCCACTCACGGCAGGAGGCCTGTGGCAGTGGCCCATACCCAGCCACCAAGCAGGGGCCCCTCATGGGGCGCCCAGACAGGCCCCATCTATACCCAGCCACCAAGCAGGGGCCCCTCATGGGGCGCCCAGACAGGCCCCATCTGCCACAGTGGGGCCAATGTAGCCATGAGAGGGCGAGCAGAATTCAGCTGATGTTTGGAGTTGCTCTCTTGACAAGGGAACAAACATAACCTGGCTTCTGTTTCATAATGCCGATCCGTTCAGCTGAGCTCCTATACGATTGTGGTATGCGTAAATCCCCATCTACTAGAGTAAAGTATTAAAAAAAATTCCCTCTGTTCTTCAGGGACATAATAAGGGGTATTTCATCCTGATATGACTTTGCAGTGTGTGTTTGTGGGGAGGCCCAGAGCCTGAGCCTCCCTGATGCTCTTGCTGTGAGGACAGGAGGGCCCAGGACACGGGGCTACTGCTGAGGGAAACCTGTGCGCACCTCAACAGACAGAGGGCGTCTGTGTTCACGGATTGGATGGTGCAACGTCATTAAGAGGGCAATTCTCTCCAAAGTGTCCACGGATTCCATGCAATCTTTTTCAAAATCCCAGCAGGAATTTTCTGCAGAAATTGGCAAGCTTATCTCTGAGGGCAAAGACAGCCAAAAGAATTCTGAAAAAGAACAGAATTGGAGGGCTTACATTTCCTGACTTCAAAATACTGTAAAGCTTCAGTAAAAAAACAAACAAAAAATAGTGTGATACTGGCATGTGGACAGACCTATATATCAATGGAACAGACTTGAGAGGCCAGAAATAAACCCTTACGTGTATGGTTAATTGGTTTTTGACAAAAATGTCAAGGCAATTCAATGGAGGGGAAGGATAGTTATCTTAACAAGTGGTGCTGGGACAAAGTAGATTAGTGGTTGCCTGGGGAGGGGGTAGGAGCGGGGAAGGACTGCATATGGGGTGATAGAAATGTTCTAAACGTGGATTGTGGTGATGGTTGCTTAACTCTATACATTAACTAAAAATCGTTGAATTCAGAAACAAATAATGCAATATATGTTAAGAAAAAAAAAGAAGAAGAAGAAGGTAGCGGGAGGGGAAGAATGAAGCGGGGGAAATCGGAGGGGTGGACGAACCATGAGAGACGATGGACTCTGAAAAACAAACTGAGGGTTCTAGAGGGGAGGGGGGTGGGAGGATGGGTTGCCCTGGTGGTGGGTATTGAGGAGGGCACGTTCTGCATGGAGCACTGGGTGTTATGCACAAACAATGAATCGTGGAACACTTCATCTAGAACTAATGATGTAATGTATGGGGATTAACATAAGAATAAAAAAATAAATAAAAAAACAAAACAAAAAAAATCGTTGAATTCACACTTAAAATGGGTGAATTTCATAGGCGAGGCAGAGGAAGACGCCTCAGCCCAGAAGCAGGTGGGGTGAGACGTACCAGCACTGAGTGGAGTGCGAGGTGGGAGGGTCTGAGCTGGCTTCACCACCCCGTTGCTGAGCCTTTCAAAGCCTCAGCCTCTTCAAACTGGAATAACCACACTTGCAGTTGGTGCCGGTGTGAGGTCCCAGGCATAGGAAAGGCAGGCCCCTCCCCTGTGGGGTCTCACTCAGCCCTCAGGGCCAGGAAGGGAGCCCTGTCCCGGACCCTCCCTGTCTGGCTTCAGAGTGCCCAGAGGCCAGGAGACTCTGGGGGCAGGGCTGTCCTGTAGGAGCGCAGTGTGGCCCCCGAGGACACTTAACTGTTCCAATGGCTGCATTTAAAAAGTAAAGCAGGTACTTCTCAGGTACAATTCATTTTAATAACTATATTTATTTTTATTTAATTAAAAAAAGATTTTATTTTTAAATAATCTCTACACCCATGTGGGGCTCGAATTTACAACCCCAAGATCAAGAGTTGCATGATCTACCAACTGAGCCAGTCAGGCACCCCAGTACTATATTTTATTAACCTCCTATACCCCAAATATTATCTGACATGTAATCAATATAATTGTTAGCAAGATAGCTTATATCCTTTTTCTTACAAAGTCTTCCACAGGTGACATGTATTTTACACTCAGCACGTTGCTGTTGAACCAGCCATATTGCAAATGCCCATCAGCTGCCTGTACCTCCTGATCGCTGTAGCGGAGAGTGTAGGCTTGAGGCACCTGACAGACACAGGGCAAGATTCCACGTTACACTGTAAAAAACACACGTGCGGCCATCTTTGGAAAATACTGCTGTGGGGGCTCCCTGGGTGGCTCAGGTGGTTAAGCCTCTGATCCTTGATCTTAGCTCAGGTCTTGATCTCAGGGTCGTGAGTTCAAGTACCGCTCTTGGGCTCCACACTGGGCATGGAGCCTACTTTATTTTTTTATTTTTATTTTTTAAGATTTTATTTATTTATTTGACAGAGAGAGAGACACAGCGAGAGAGGGAACACAAGCAGGGGGAGTGGGAGAGGGAGAAGCAGGCTTCCCGCGGAGCAGGGAGCCCGATGCGGGGCTCGATCCCAGGACCCTGGGATCATGACCTGAGCCGAAGGCAGACGCTTAATGACTGAGCCACCCAGGCGCCCCTGAGCCTACTTTAAATAAACAAAAAACCCAAATGCATTAGGGGCGCCTGGGTGGCTCAGTCTGTTAAAGCATCTGACTCTTAATTTCAGCTCAGGTCTTGATCTCAGGGTTGTAAGTCCACATTAAAAAAAAAAATACTGCTGCAAGAGTTCCTAAATTAACGTGCAACCTAAATCACAATCCATTACAAAAATATGTAGCCCATCCTGTACAGTTCTTCCTATATCTTTCCAAAGTGCCTTCACACCACTCCCCTACCTTGACCGTTGAGGAGAGGCTGCATTATCCCCACCCCCACAGGCAGATTGCAACCTTTTGGGTCCTGGAGATCTGAGTTCCCACTCTGGTTCTGCCACCTCTAAGCTGTGTGGCCTTGGGCAAGTCTTCTAATCTTCTTAGGCTCAGTTTTGTTGTTTTAAAAATGTGGATGATAATTATATACCTTTTGTGAAACAAATATTTATTTACTTTTAAAAAAGTATTTTTATTTATTTCTGAGAGAGAGAGAGAAAGAACAAGCAAGCCTGGGGGCGGGGGGTGGAGTGGCAGAGAGAGAAGCAGGCTCCCCAGTGATCAGGGAGCCAGATGCAGGACTTCATCTCAGGACCCTGAGATCATGACCTGAGCTGAAGACAGACGCTTCACCAACTGAGCCACCCAGTCACCCATGATACAAGTATTTATTGAGCTCTACTATATGCTGGGCCTTGTTCTAGATGATTGGATGCAGTGGTTAAAAAGCCCTGCCCTCATGGTGCTCACATTCCAGGCAGCTGCATCTGCCTTCTGAGCTGTTGAGAGATTTCAACAAAACAACACATGCACACAGGCACTCGGCTCAGCTTGGTCAGAAGGACTACTGGGGAATACAGGTAGTCATTGCCTTCATCATCATCATCATCATCATTGCTATTCTCTCTTCAATGCTCTCCCTCCTAGGACAGGCAAAATATGTTCCCACAGACTACAACACACAGGAAGCCCTAAGACAGGGAACTTATGCTTCAAATTAAGAGTCTGAATCTTTTGGGACAAATAAAGAGAAGAACTGGCTGGGAAAAAAAAAAAGAGCATTTCAAGCACATCATCACCAGCACTATAATCACTTAAAAACAGTTAAGTCAACCATGAAATTAACAAGGAGCAGAAATCTGTGTTCCTTCCATTCAGATCTCCATGGCTGGACTTCACATTTACTGAGATAAATGTCTCCCATGATCACCCTGTCCCGCCAAGAAGAGTGTCCCTTCTTGGAGATAATATTCTCATTATTGCTAGACAAACAGCATGCAGGCTTCAGCAGCAGTCCCAGCCCCAACAATATCTGACCATGTGACAGTCTCCCTCCTCCGGAGAAGCCTGGGTTGGAGGTAAGGACAGAGATCTTCTCCATGTGGCTCTGCCCTACATCCACCCACCTCACCGACCCTGACCAGTGCACTTGTGCTCTGCCTCCTTCCTTTGACTTCCCAGCCCAGCCCATCATACCTCTACCAGAGTGGAGCCAGAGTGACCTGGGGAGTTCCACAGGAAATCCCAGCAGTAACCAAGGTGGGCAGAGGGACATGTGATACTCAGGGAGATGGCACACAGAGGCAGGTGGAGTTCTAGAATCCGGTCAGACTGGTCAGGAAGGGGCACAGTTGTCTTTAGGAGGTGGGCAGGATGGCCCACAGGTAGGAATGGGGTGGCTGACAGGAGGGGAATAGGATAACTCACAGGACAGGAATGGGGTGGCCTACACGTGGATTAGCCTTGCTCCGTCGGGAGCAAACCACTTAGCTCTGCAGAAGCCCATCTACATTTCCCCTTTGAGCCTTTCTTTAGGATTAAGGGAGGACTTACCTGTCCTGGCTAACAAGGACCATGTTTTGCCATCCTTAGTTTCTCCCTCCATGATCTTGGGCTCTCAGAAAGTGGGCTCAGTGATCCAAGGCAAGAAAAGGCTTTTGCTCACAGGTATTCTCTGGATCCAGAGGACTGTGGGGGCCATTTCCCCTGATAGGGTTCAATTCAATGAAGTTTAGCAACATAGTCTTTCACCACCCACCAAGTCCAGAGTTTGCAGGCAGGAAGAGGCATGGAGTCCTTGGTCCAGGCACTACCACGAGGCTCCTTGGGCACACTGGCAGAGAAATGAGGCTTCACAGTCTCACACGGTTTTCTTTCTGGAAATTACCCAGTTGCAGAGTTCCAGAGTTGGGAGGGCTTTTAGAGACCCTAGAGTCTAGTAGGTACACTTTTACACCTCAACATTTCAGAAATCAGGACCTGTCTCTCCATTGGCAGTCCTAACTTTCTGTTGCCTCGGTGGCAGCCCTGAAGTTAATATTGCTTCCTGCAATGTAATGTATGGGGATTAACATAAGAATAAAAAAAAAATATTGCTTCCTGCACCTGTCACTCCTCGTAGCTTGACTGGAGGACGTCAGCCCCTCGTTGTTTCCATTAACAAACCACTGAAGGACCACTGGAGGAAGAGATGAGGCCTGGCTGGTGTCTGAAACATTTTGCTGACACCTTCTGGTAGATCGAGAAAGTACTAGCATCAAACCTTGCAGAATGGGGATCAGAGGCATGGGAGAGTATCCAGAAAGAGATAGTGGGGTTCTGTGTTCAGAAATGCCACATTATCCATTCTCCTGATGGCACAGAGGATGGTATCGTGTGGAAAAACATGGGCATTGATGTCTCAGGGTCGGAAAGTGAACCTCAACACATTTCTCTATGTCTCAAACACACACACACACACACACACACACACCCCTTTTCTGCCCTGGGGATAAAATACCGCCCATGACTGGGCAGAGACTTGAGTCCTCTCTTCTTTCTTCTCCTGGGGGCCCTCAGGCCTGGGAAGGCAGCCCAGGGATACACGTTAAGCATCACTAAGACCCAGCAGGTGCTTTCACATGTGTACCTGTTCTTTGCCTCAAACCAAATCAAATCCTTTATATTTGCATTTGATTATCTTCTAATTAGACCAATAATACATGAACATGTTCTGTTACTTAAAACAATGAAATCTACAGATGCCACAGAATTCCTCCTGCATGGCCACTCTCTCCCTGCCACCAAGCCCAAGGCCTTCCCCAAAGATGACGTTGTAACTGGTGTGTGTATCCCCGATGACAGTTTTTTTTGCTTAATTTGCTTTTGCATAATTTGGATTTCATCTGTAAGTTAACATAAATGGTTAACGTAAATGGTATCTTATGTATTCATGCTTTTGCAATATGCTTTCTCCACTTAATAACATAATCTTGGGAGAACGTCTCATATTAATGCATATAGGACAACCTCACTTCTAAACTGCTGCATAGTGAATTTATTTACATATTTCCATGTTGAGAGACATTTGGGTTATTTTATATATTTGCATTGCTATTATAAACGATGCTCAATAAACATTCTTGTATAGCTTGTTTATGCATAGGTGAAGGAATAGTTTTTTGGTCTAAGGGATTGTACATTTCCATTTTAGAAGATATGGCCAAATTGGCCTCTAAAATTGCTGTACCTTTTTGCACCCCCATCAGTCTTTTTTTTTTTTTTTTAAGATTTTATTTATTTATTTGACAGAGAGAGACACAGCGAGAGAGGGAACACAAGCAGGGGGAGTGGGAGAGGGAGAAGCAGACTCCCAGCTGAGGAGGGAGCCCGATGCGGGGCTCGATCCCAGGACCCTGGGATCATGACCTGAGCTGAAGGCAGACGCCTAACGACTGAGCCACCCAGGCGCCCCGCACCCCCATCAGTCTTAAGTAGCATCAGTATTGACAGTTTTTTCCAAGTTGATGAGTGAAAAATGTATCTTGATTCTTGAGGTTGCACATTTTTTTCATGTCTCTTGGCTATTTCTAGTTCCTTTTCTTTGACCTACTTGTTCAATCCTCACACCCCTGCCTCGCTGAATTTTCCTTACTGATGTCACAGGGACTTTCTTGCCTATTTAATACTCTTGCCTGTGATACATGTGGTGTGTGTTGTCTTCATGCTGTAACTTGTCTTTTACATTTGCATCTAGTGTCTTTTATTGTAGAGAAAGTTTTTGTTTTAAGTTTGATATAGCCAAAATTTATTAATCATTTATATTACAGATTTTGTAGTCTGTGTCTTAAGAATGACTTTCCAACCTCAATATATATATATTCTTCACTTATATATTTCTTCACTTATAAATGTATTTTAAGGGGCGCCTGGGTGGCTCAGTCGTTAAGCATCTGCCTTCGGCTCAGGTCATGATCTCAGGGTCCTGAGATCGAGCCCCATGTCGGGCTCCCTGCTCTGTGCGGGGCCTGCTTCTCCCTCTCCCACTTCCCCTGCTTGTATTCCCTCTCTCGCTGTGTCTCTCTCTGTCAAATAAATAAATAAAATCTTTAAAAAAATGTATTTTAAAATATTTTCTTCAGGGGCAGCTGGGTGACTCAGTCAGTTGGGCGTCTGACTCTTGATTTCGGCTCCAGCCATGGGCTCGGGATCATGGGCTTGAGTTTGCCTCCGGCTTGTGCTGTGTGTAGGGCCTGCTTGGGATTCTCTCTCTGTACTGCCCCCCTCACCGCCCCCCCTGTTTAAAAATATATATATTTCCTTCAAATGATTTTTATAATTTTGTTGGCATAAATCATCTGGGTTTGTTTGAGTATTGGGAGGAAGCTACCTACCATTATTATTTTATGAATGGATAGTTAGTCGTTCCAGTAACATTTTTTGAATCTATATTTTTACACTCTTAGTTTATGTAGTAAATTCCTAAATGCATGAGCCAGTTTCAGGACACTGTCCTCTTTCAAAGTGAATATCTTTTCTATATGTTTATTCTTACATAGTGTTTCAATTATAAGTTTATTATATATTTTTATATATCATGGAGAATTTTTACCTCATTGCTTTCCTTTTTCATAACCATCTTTACTATTCTTGCACATTTTCTCCTTAAATATAAGAATCTGCTCATCAATTTCATTGGGAAAATCTTGTGTGGTTGTAATTAATGCCAAATTTAAATTCTATACCAATCTGGGAAAAACTGACATTTGTATCATATTTAATCTTCCATCAAGAACACAGTGTATCTATTTATTCATGCAAATTTTAATTAAAAATACATTTACAGACACTACATTTGATCATTTGCTCCATATAGGTTTTGCACAGTTTTGTTTCATTTACTCCTCGCTGTGTTGCAACAGTGTTGCTATTATGAATGACATTTTCCCTTATATGTTATAATTTATCATTGCTGATAGATTGGAGGGCTTGGCATAGACAAGCAGGTTTCTCCACCTGATGGAATTTGTCCTATTTATTCTTAAAGTTTGTTAGTTCAATTTTCTAGGTAAAAAATCACATTGTCTGAAAAAAATGACACTGCATTTTAGGGTAAACCTTGTACTCTTGTCCATTTCCTCCCTTGCAGTTATTAGTTTATTGGGATTTTTGCACTTATTTTGATAATTCATGTTTTCCCATAGATTTCTCCATGATGTCTATGCTTTCAAACCTTTTATTGTACATACTGCCTACTATGACTTATGTAATTTCTTGTATCTTCTTTCATCTTCCTGGTATGGTCTGCCTTTGTTTTTTCTCATTTTCTCCTGGTGAGTCTGAGCAGGCTTCAGGGCCCAGGTTTCAACCGTGCGTGTGGCAGAACCACTCAGCA
Organism: Leptonychotes weddellii; assembly: GCF_054177405.1. Classification (NCBI taxonomy): domain Eukaryota; kingdom Metazoa; phylum Chordata; class Mammalia; order Carnivora; family Phocidae; genus Leptonychotes; species Leptonychotes weddellii. Next base: position 34,164,943 of record NC_138374.1, on the reverse strand, counting down.
ACTGTCCAAACTCAGCATTGCTACATTCGGGGGACTGCTTTGGGTTTTATCCGTTACCCGTGTGTGTTTTTTCCCATTATATGTTTCATTTCTATTTCATTACTTTCTTTCTCCTTTCTCAATCACTTTATTTAACTTTTTTTGGGTTTATTTTGATGTTGGCATTCCTGCTTTTGACTAAGATAATGGTTCATTTATTTCTAATCTTTTTTTTTCTCTAATGAATGCATTTAAGGCTTTAAATTTTCTTTGGATACTGTTTTGAAAATATTTTGCAAGTTTAAAAAGTGGAGCACTTTGTCATCCATTTCTTAGCGGTTGGTAATTTCTGTTGTGATGTGCTTTTTTTTTTTTTAAAGAGTTTATTTATTTATTCATGAGAGACAGAGAGAGAGAGAGGGAAGCAGAGGGAGAAGCAGGCTCCCAAGGAGCAGGGAGCCCGATGTGGGACTCGATCCCAGGACCCTGGGATCATGACCTGAGCCGAAGGCAGACGCTCAACCGTCTGAGCCACCCAGGCACCCCTGTTGTGATGTTCTTTAAAATCCAAGAGTTATTTGAAAGTGTTTTGTAATTTGGGGGATTACTCATTTGAAGCCAGTGAATACGGGCTGCCCAAATTATACTTTTGGATTTAAGAAATACTTAGAAGTTTATATCTCAGGAAATTTTTGTGTTTTTTAAAGATTAATTCTATTGTTGGTAGAAAGATTTTAATGAAATAATTTAAATTATCTGTTTATCTATTATCCATCATTTTTCCATTTTCTCTGTTGATTTCTCAGTGAAGTGTGTAAAAAATTCCCACTATAAGGGGAGCTATTTTAATCTTTCCTGATGTTTCCATCAGTTTTTTTTTTAAGATTTTATTTATTTATTTGACAGAGAGAGAGAGAGAGAGACAGCAAGAGAGGGAATACAAGCAGGGGGAGTGGGAGAGGGAGAAGCAGGCTTCCCGCTGGACAGAGCAGGGAGCCCGATGTGGGGCTCGATCCCAGGACCCTGGGATTGAGCTGAAGCTGAAGGCAGACGCTTAACGACTGAGCCACCCGGGCTCCCCTCCATCAGTTTTTAAAGATAGCTTCCCCCCAGTTTTACTGAGATATAATTAACACACTACACTGTATAAGTTTAAGGTGTACAACATGACTTGACATACATATATATTGCAAAATGATTACTACCATAAGTTTAGTTAGCATCCATCACCTTCTGTAGTTACAAGAATATTTTTCCCCTTGTGATGAGACCTTTTAGGATTTACTCTTAGCAACTTTCATGTATACCATACAGCATTGTTAACTATTGTTGTCATGTTGTACATTACATCCCCAGTGCTTATTTATCTTATAAGTGGACGTTTGTACCTTTTGACCACCTTCACCTAGTTCCCTACCCATACCCCACCCCTGCCTCTAGCAACCATTAATGTGATCTCTTTTTCAATAAGTTTGTTTTTTTAAGATTCTACATATAAGAGAGATCATACAGTATTTATCTCTCTCTGTTGTCTCAAATGGCAGGATTTCCTTCTTTTTGATGACTCCATTTTATCTATTTATCTGTCTGTCTATAGATATATTTTTTTTTTAGATTTTTTTTTTTATTTGAGAGAGAGAGTGAGAGAGAGCATGAGAGGGGAGAGAGTCAGAGGGAGAAGCAGACTCCCCACTGAGCAAGGAGCCTGATGTAGGACTTGATCCTGGGACTCCAGGATCATGACCTGAGCTGAAGGCAGTTGCTTAACCAACTGAGCCACCCAGGCGCCCTTGTCTATCTATATTTTTTAAGATTTTATTTTTAAGTAATCCCTACACCCAACATGAGGCTTGAACTTATAGCCCTGAAATCAAGAGTCGCATGCTCCACTGACTGAGCCAGTCTATCTATATTATATATATCTCCATATCTCATATTTTCTTTTTTCATTCATCCATCGATGGACACCTAGGTTGTTTCCATGTCTTGTCTATTGTAAATAATGTTGCAATGAACATGGTGGGTGCAGATATATCTTCAACATAGTGACTTTGTTTCCTTCAGATATATAACTAGAAGTGAAATTGCTAGATCATATGGTAGTTCTATTTTTTAATAGAACCTCCATACTGTTTTTCATAGTGGTTGTACCACTTTATGTTTTCATGAATAGTGCATAAGAGTTCCCTTTTCTCTACATAGTTAACAACATTTATCTCTTCTCTTTTTTTGTTGATAGCCATTCTAACAGGTGTGAAGTAATAATTTATGTGGTTTTGATTTGCATTTCCCTGATGATGAGTGATGTTGAGCATCTTTTCATGTACCTGAAGGCCATTTGAATATCTTCTTTGGAAAAATGTCTATTCAGGTCATTTGCCCATTTTAAAATTGGAACTTTTTTTTTTTTTTTTGCCAATGATTTTTACAACTTCCTTATATATTTTGGGGGCACCGGGTGGCTCAGTTGTTGAGCGTCTGCCTTCAGCTCAGGTCATGATCCCAGGGTCCTGGGATTGAGTGCACGTCGGGCTCTCTGCTCGGCAGGAAGCCTGCCTCCCCCTCTTCCTCTCCCTGTAGCTCCCCCTGCTTGTGCTCGCTCTCTCTGTAAAATAAATAAATAAATAAAACTTAAAACAAAACCAAACCAAACCAAGTTCCTTATATATTTTGGACTAACCCCTTAGCAGATACATGATTTGTGAATATTTTCTCCTGTTCAGTAGGTTGCCTTTTCAGTTTGTTGATAGTTTCCTTTGCTGTGCAGAAGTTTCTTGGTTTGATGTAGCCCCACTTGTTCATTTTTTATTTTGTTGCTTGTGCTATAAGTGTCATAATCCCAAAATCACTGCCAAGATCCATGTCAAGAAGATTTTTCTCTATGTTTTCTTCTAGGAGTTTTGTGGTTTTAGGTCTTACAACTAAGTCTTTAATCCATTTTGAATTAATTTTTGTGAGTGGTGTAAGGTAGGGATCTAGTTT